>NC_133488.1:12300012-12314320 GCF_025370935.1 Choristoneura fumiferana | reverse complement strand
AGACACAATACAAAGTGACCCTTTATTTTTGCTCTCCACAGCACTAAAGCTGGCACTGATTTTCCCACGTCTTAATTACCGGGAACATTAAAATAAAATCACTTTGGGACTTTCTTTACTTACCGGAACGATAATATCTTCCGCTTGTAACCTGTATTACCGATAAACGTAAAGTAATACACGATACAAGGATCCATTTTGATGTTTTTAAAGGATAAAGGTCTCTACCACTACATCGTATCACACCAATAATAAGAACGTGTCAGGCATTAATCGTGCTAGATAAAACTTCGATAATTTCATCAGCTTGATTACTAATACGTTTTTTTTTTTTTTTTTTTAAAAGACGTGTCAAATCCAATACGTGTTTTGGTGTCGATATGGCAAAGGTTGTTTTTCTACACAAATCGAACGAACGAACGATATTTGTCTCGATGCTGGATTAGCATATTTCAATATTTGGCACAAACAGCAACTCGATCGGCTGTTCAACTCTAAAGTTCAATGTAACTACATAAGATCAAAAAGATATATTATATTCTTTGAATGATTTGGCGTTCCAAACTGTTTTAATAATAATAATAATCCATTTATTTCAAACACAATGTCCATAGATGGTTAGTAATATTAAATCTTACAACTATGTTAGTAGATTTATAAATAATTCCATAACATTAAACACAATTTCGATTATTCAATTAAATGAAATTAAATTAAATTATCCATTTTTAAATATTATATTTCACAATCACAATAACATCATTAACCATTGATTATTACTTACTATTAAATAACACCGGTCTGGAACCTTTATGAAGAAAATTCCAGCGTCGTACAATATAGGGCAGTCCACCCTGCCTAGAATAGTATCGAGGAGGCTGTCCGGGCTATCCCGTACGCGCTGCATGCGTCAGGGAGGCAACTCGTTTGCGCAATATGGCCTGCAGGGCTACTACGAAACTCGAAACTCGAAGTTCGTATTGTACCGTCCCTCTCGCTCTCGTATTAAATAGTATAAGTGTCAGCGGGACCGCACAACACGAACTTCGAGTTTCGAGTTTCGTAGTAGCCCTGCTGGAAGCTGTCTATGCGCGCCTCTGCGCACATGCCTGACGCGATGCAGTAAAGGGGCAGCCCCAGCAGCATCCTCAACCCATTGTTATAGTGGACACGCAGGGCGTTGAGAGCTCTCTGAGTACACTTGGTCCACAGGCTGCACGTATAAAAAGTTTGACAATATGCCTTAAAAAGAGTTTTCTTGACATCTTTTGTGCAACGTACGAACCTACGAGCCAACATGTTGCTCCTCACTCACTGCCAACGCCCTGCGTTCCCGCTCCACATCTAGGTCATCAGGTCCTCGGTGACCCAGTGCCCCAGGTACTTGAATTTGGAGACTATACTCTTAAGACAGACCCACACAACTTAACGGGAGGAACGGCAATGGGTTTCTTACTACCTGCCTTAAAAACGAGCAACTCGCTTTTCTTAGCGTTGTACCTGAGACCATGGGAATCCGCATATCCCTCACAAATTCCTATTAACTTCTCGAGGGCCCTGATGGATGGGGTTAGCAGAGTCATGTCGTCGGCATAACTGACACTGTTAACACACTTGCCATCAATTGAACCATATTAATTTGAAATGTTTTCATAATCGTTTTTTGAAGCCTATTTTTGTTTGTAATTTTTTTTTATTTTTTATTTTTATTTGACTGGATGGCAAACGAGCAAATGGGTCTCCTGATGGTAAGAGATCACCACCGCCCATAAACATCTGCAACACCAGGGGTATTGCAGACGCGTTGCCAACCTAGAGGCCTAAGATGGGATACCTCACGTGCCAGTAATTTCACCGGCTGTCTTACTCTCCACGCCGAAACACAACAGTGCAAGCACTGCTGCTTCACGGCAGGATTAGCGAGCAAGATGGTGGTAGCAATCCGGGCGGACCTTGCACAAGGTCCTACCACCTGCAAAAGATTGTAATTGTAAGATCTTTTTTAAAGGAACAAGTAGGTATTCTTACTTATAATATGTGTGCAAGGAATATTTGTGATTTTCCCAAAGTCTAAAACCAAAAAGTCGTTCCTAATATTTTGTCAAGAAGACATTCATACCTCAGGAGTATTATTAATGATTGATTAGGGATGATTAAAAATAACCAAGATTGACATTGGTGATCCCTTACTTTCAATACCGAATCTAAAAACGTAATTATATCAAACAGCGGATTTTTTTCCGAACCGGTGGTAGACTTTTTATCACGACGAACACTACTTTCAAAAATTCCTAATTAGTTTTTTTCGTATGTAATTTTTGTGTACCTATTACTTTTGTGTATAATTTGAATTTTAGAGCGCATTGGTGTTTCAACTGTAATAAATAAATAAAAAAATCATTCATAAAGTGCTTCTTATAGCCTAAATGAAATATTTATATCTGTTTTATATCTTATCTTATATATAAATAAAACAAAGTCGTGTTAGTTACATCATTTATATAACTCCAGAACGGCTGGACCAATTTTTATGACTTTTGTGTTTTTGGATTTGTCTTCGTCAGGAATAGGATAATAAGTATTAAAAACATTGGAAAATGGCGAAAAAATAAAATAAAAGAAACAAATTGTCATATACAAAATGCTCATGGGTTTCGTAACTGTCAGTTGTAGATGTGGAGTTGTGCCACACAACACACTGAAAATAACTTAGTTATTTTATATTTCCCTCGAAAAATATTCACTTAAAATAATTGATATGGCAAAACGACGTTGGTTTGGAAACGCAATTGGACCCGCTAGGTGGCGCTGTTGTTGGTATGTTATCATCATTTTAATGCAGTGTTTTTCGGGCAGGACGACGTCTGCCGGGTCCGCTTGTTCATTTATATTTTGCCTTGGACTTTGATAAAGATAAATGGCTAAACTATTAAATATGACTCAAATTATGTAAAGTGCAAGGTGCATGGTGCATGCGAGCTATTCGTGTATGCAGTTATACAATTTACACCAGCTTATTACATTAGTTATCGAGCCTTTATTAAGATTGTAGCAATAAGTCTTTACGACGTTCTCTCAGGGAAGGTTTACCATAAATAATATTCGGAATTTCCCGGACATTTTGAATGCTGGAATTAAGCTATTTCTTCGTATTCAGCTCATTTTACTTCGATCTGCTGAGCGAATAATTTCTTAAAACGTAACTTCTTCTTCTTGACCACATCCCCGATTCTGAAATTCGGAAACGGACTGGAGTTGTGGATGTGGGCAAGAGGGTAACACAACTGAAGTGGAGATGGGCGGGCCACTCACTTGGCGAGACGCACTGACAAGAGGTGGTTGAAAGCAATTACGGGGTGGTGGCCATGACTGGGTAGAAGAGCGGTGGGCAGACCGCCTGTTGGTCAGATGACATCTGGCAGGCGGTTGGTAAACTGTGGATGAGACTAGCACAGGACCGGGCAAAGTGGCGTGAAAATGAAGACGCCTTTACCCAGCGGTGTGTGGATGTAAGCTGATTTGATTGATTGATTGAATAATAAGTACAATTTATTTTTTGAATATTGGTAATATTTATTAATAATTTAACACACTCATTAGTATTAAATATAATGACCCGGATAACTCACGTCTTAAATCGAGTTTAGCTCGACATGTTTCGGGCTAATCCGTAGCCCTTCGTCTTCGGAGCAACGCGACTCAGCGGCTTCTGCAACACGCGCACTCAATCTCGCGCTGAGTCGCGTTGCTCCGAAGACGAAGGGCTACGGATTAGCCCGAAACATGTCGAGCTAAACTCGATTTAAGACGTGAGTTATCCGGGTCATTATATTTAATATGAGTGAGTCTCACGGTAGTTTCATGTTCACACTCATTAGTAGCACAAAGCTTCCACCCTGGTACATCATTTAGTTTGTTCGACTGTACTTTTTGGCGTTGAATAAAGTTATGTCTATCTCTAGGTCTTTGCGCTCGTTCTGTCAATAAAAAAGTCACTAGTATTGTTAGTCAAACATCAAAATCAAAACGTTTATTCTGCAGGCTCTTTTACATGTCACTTGTTACATTAAGGGCCTGCTTCACCATTGATAGATACATTTAATTTGACAGATAAATGTGATGCTGTCTCTGTCTATTCGGACAAGACAAACAGAGACAGCATCATAGATATCTGTCACATAAAATTAATCAATGGATGGTGAAACAGAGGGTAACAGCGCTTTCGGAAAGACCATCAATGCTAAGAAGCCTTAGAGTCATTGGTAGATTGGATTGTCAATGGACAATAAAGCCTTAACATACAGGTCTCATGACACAGCCATAGTCAAAATACTACAAACAGGACTTATTTACCTCGACGTTTCGACCACATTACAGTGCCCGTGGTCACGAGTAGACTGAAACGAGTAGACCGAGTGTGGTATAGATTTTCAGTCTACTCGTGACCACGCCCACTGCAATGTGGTCGAAACGTCGAGGTAAATATTACTTGTGTGCTTTAGCGTATAAGACCTGTATGTGGTATTTTGACTATGAGTGAAAATCACGAAAGTTTAAAACCTCATGACACAGCGCCTGGTAACCCTACACGGATCTGACCTGTAGCGCAGCCGGGGGTTAGCACAATCGACGCGTGCGCACCTATGCGAATCAATTTCAAAGGGAAAATAAATGAGGTGACTTGGAGGTTCGGTACCTTACTGTAACGTAGTAAAGTTAATTATAGAATAAAAAAAATCGATTGAATTTGAAGTTTCTGGAATCCTGTTTGCTGTGAATAATAGATATTGTTTTTTAAGTAGCATCTACCCGCGGCTTCGCACACGTAAGCCATTTAATGAAAATTTTGCAAATTCCCAAATTAATGGATTTCATTAACTTGCCTCTAATTCATGTGCGGAATTACATTTGAAATTTACCACGAGCTGCGGTGAAGGAAAACATCGTGAGGAAACCTGCACAAACCTGCGAAGCAATTCAATGGTGCGTGTGAAGTTCCCAATCCGCACTGGGCCTGCGTGGGAACTATGGCCCAAGCCCTCTTGTTCTGAGAGGAGGCCTGTGCCCAGCAGTGGGACGTATATAGGCTGGGATGATGATGATGATGATGATGATTAACTTGCCTAAAAAGCTACTGCGTGAAATTTCATGTCACTAATCCTAGCCAAGCCGCGGTCTCCACTCAAGAACTCGTTTAGTCCAGCGGTTGTCGGTTCTTCGACAGATATGACCAGCCCACTGCCACTTCAACTTGCTAATTCTCTAAGCTATGTCGATGACCTTAGTTCTGTGTCGGATAGCCTCGTTGCGGATTCTATCTTTCAGAGAACTCCGAGCGTAGCTTGTTCTGCTCGCTTAGCGACTTTGATGAACGAACTACTAGATTCAAGATCCCATACAAAATCAAAGCTAAAAAGTGGCCGTACTCATAGCGATATCTGTTTTACCTTCTAAATTAACTTAAAGTATACCTTAAGTCTAAGCAACAAAGATCCAAATAATAATAATTTTATTTAATACTTACGACGTTTTGTCACAAGACGAGCAAAAGCGTTCGATAAACAAAAGAACTTAAGTTTCAAAAGGATGACATTCTATTTTAGGAACAGGGTAATAATGGAGCCGCAAATAATTATATAAGATAGACATTTTTTTATTTGACAGAGATGTAACACAAACAAATACAATTATATACTAATATTTACATTTACAATTTATGACCTGAAATGAAATGTACTTATAGATAATTAACTAAATTTTAAATCATTTATTCATGTCAAGAAAACAAATAATACAGATTTAAAAAAAAACATTTAGACTTAAGAAGAGCTTCATTATCATCATCTCAGCCGTAGGACGTCCACTGTTGGACATAGGCCTCCCCCATAGACCTCCAGTCGCTTCGGTTGGCAGCGGCCTGCATCCACCGTGAACCTGCGGCTTTAACCAGGTCATCCGTCCATTTCGTTGGTAGACATCCTACGCTGCGCTTGCCGATCCGCGGTCTCGACTCGAGAACTTTCCAGCCCCAACGGCCATCTGTTCTCCGTGCTATATGGCCTACCCATTGCCACTTCAAAGAGAAGAGCTTAAGGCTAGTCGAAAAGGCCCTCGAGTTGTCCCTGGTGCAAAGGTACCCATTAGTAAATGTATAATTGACAACATTTCGATTTGACGACGTCGATTCTATTAATACCGCTGCCTGAACTTTCTGTTGTTTGACGTGAATTTGCAGTTAACGGTAATATTATAAATAGTATACGGCTTGAACTTGAAGCTTTACGACTTCTTTAATAATATAGCTGGTCTTAAGTGATAACTCCTCTACTCCATCTCACCACACTTAATCTTATATTATTTTAACATTTTATGTAAACCTATACCTGCACTTTGGGAATCGCCGTTTTCTGTAATCTGCGTCTTTTGGCTATTTCCAGTTATGTCAAATTGTCAATAAATAGTTGAATTTTTGCAAGGCCCATAAAGTTCTTCTTATCTGTCTTTTGTGACAATATATATCCTTTCTACACAGCAAAAAGGATTACTAAGAAATCTACAAAAAAATAAAAAAAAAAATCATTTTAAAATGAGAACTACTCCATGGATTTTTTGTTCCAGAACCGCCTATTATTGGCAATATGGTTGGACAAACAATAAATTATTGATTTTTAAATGTTAACTGCTATTTTTTACGTATTTTAAATGAAATACTGACTTGTACTTACCTAAAGAAAGATATTCTTTCCGAAACCTTAGTGTAATGGTGGCTGCTTTCGCAATTTTTAAACGCACAATTGTGGTATTTTTCACGTCCGCACGTTGGCTGTGGTTGACGCGTACTGTCAGAAATAAGAGCACAAAATAAATTTGTGCTCTTATTTCTCTGGCCGTTTTCAGAGCTGTGACCTTGAATCTAGTACGTATTGATGATCGAAGCTTAGCGACCATGAACTGGCATCAGCCGTGCTGTGAGTGTCCCCGTTTCAGCTCCGTAGTGTAGGACGCCCTCTGGCCAGGTGGGGTGACGATCTGCGAAAGGCTGCTGGTAGAAGCTGGATGCATCTAGCCGAGGACAGGGCGCAATGGAGCTCGTTGGGGGAGGCCTATGTCCAGCAGTGGACTGGTATAGGCTGATGATGATGATGATGAAACCTAGCGGTTGGCATTTTAGCATTTTTTACTCGATCCCATGTGAATATCGGGATAAAAAGAAGCTTGTGTTATTCCAGATGTTCAGCTATCTACATACCAAATTTTATTAAAATCCATTCAGCCGTTTTAGCTGAAGAAGTCACAGACATGCACAAAAACAACACAGGTACTCATGAAGTTTTATTTTTATGATATTAATAGGATGTTATGTCTATATTATAATAGCCTAACCTAACCCACAACCAGTTGGAAAACCCCCGACTTTGTCACTTCAAAGTTCAATACCTCAAAACGGCTTAACCGATTTTGATGAAACGTGCCTAAGAACCATCGCTAGAAAACCTGATTTCAAATAAAAAAAAAGGCATTCAATTCGGTCTACCCGTTTAAGAGCTACGGTGCCATAGACACACACACACACACACACACACACACACACACACACACACACATACACAGACACACTTAGCGGTAAAACTTAAAATACCCCTATTTTTGCGTCAGGGGTTAAAAATGGTCTGGAAATGTTCGCCCTGAAAGGATGAGGCTATATCGCTATAGCTGTTTTACAGTAAACTACAAAAAGATGGATACTGGAAAATTCCAAAAAAAGTATATTCACGGCTTTATTGTCTTAATATTAAGGTCGTGTATACATGTTTTTGTAACTTTGGCCGTATCGATATCGTTGTAGATGACTGGTAGGAATGTACTTACTTACATACCTACTTTCCATGTGCAGCTATAAGGAGCTGATAACCTGGTAAAGACTGCAAGAGTTCAATTGCAGGCGGTGCAGGACCAGTTACTGTATTTTTCAAGCATTATTTTAGTTTCAACTGTTCCGTTGTCTGTCTGTCTGTCTGTCTGTAATCAAATCTTGCAAGTTAAATTCTACCAACTTCCAGTAGTTGGATTGGTTTGAAAGTATACGTACTTATGTAAATTGCGTGACAACACAATAATCTGGTAGTGACATCCTGGTAGTTCGGCCAGGATCGTCTCCACAGGACGGAACTATTCAACGGCATATTAATGGCACCGACTTGAAATTTGGTATGCAAATGTAGTTTGGGTGACAATACAAGTACAGTCAACAAAAAAGTGGTCAGCAAAAAAATGTATTTTTTACCAAAAGCTTACAATGATGATGGATGACAGTCACGGATATGCACAGTACTTATAAATAATACTGGCATATAAGTACTTTGCCAATTTGTTGGAATGAAGGGGTAAAGAAAACAAAGAAAAATCGAGTGCATCAATATTTTATTTTGTACGTACGTCTGCTCCGTTACATCTCGTAATAAAAATCACGCAAACTACATTATATTTACAAACAAACCTATAGTCTCACAACAATATTATATCTGAGTATGTATATTGTGACTAATTTTACTACGATGAGTACATAATGTGAAGCTTCTTTCGTACATAATATTGAGCAAATACATAGGAATGTTCGGTACGCGACAAGTACAAAGACAAAGGTTTGAGAAGGATAACGATTTTGCTTGTAAGCTCATCGTTTTATATGGACTGTCTTTAATTTTTTCGCGTACCGTATAGTCTACAGCGCCACTGACATATCTGACTAGCAGTAGCGTAGAGAGAACAATTCTAAAAGGCCACTCAGTGACAAAAGCGCGCGAAGGATGTAACACCCCGTTGGCGTAAGAGATTGCTTGCAATTGCCTTTCGTCACGTCACAAAAAACTTGAATTGGATTGCTACGGCGCCACGCTACTGCAGACAAGTTGGCCTAAATTTGAACTTGTTATATTAATTAATTTAACAACCCTAAATGCCGCTGTTTTGGCTGTATTGAGCCCTTAAACTGCTTTTAAATAACCCTCTAACAACGTCAATAAGTAATGAAAAGCATTTAAGTATGGCATTTTAGTAGGCGTACTGACACGCTCCCATATAAAACAACCCAAATTTTATTATTAAGCTAGTTATGAGTTTCCACTACATTTAATTTTAATCTTCAAGTAAAAATCTCTACATTTCTAGCTAGCTATTGCGGCAAGTTTGGAAGCATTTTCGATTAACCCCCGGTGTAGGATTTATTTCCCGTATTCGTTTTCATAATTTTAATGTTTTTTATTGTAAAAAAGTGAAAAAAAATTGCAATGATTCTCTCGCCCTTATTAACTAGGTGCGGTCGACAAAGTTTCCTCAATAAGGTGAGTGGTTGAACTTAGGAATCGAAAATCTTTCGACATCTGAAATTTTTACGTGGTGGTATAAGAACGGACTTCACCATTGGTGCAAGCAAACAAATTACTACAGAGAAATATCCGTATTAACCCACTGACAAACATATCGATGGTGGAAGTCTCAATTGACGTAAGGGACAAAATGCTACTTTTCAGGAGAGCGAAAAGAAGTTTTTGGTAATTTTCAATCCCTCGCAGCATTGTTAATGTTTAACTTAGCAGGACGTTATAATTACGTAAAATCTTGAATTTTCTTGCTTTTCAACGTGAAATTATAGACATTTTCGTAAAAAGCTTAATAAGAAAAATAGCTGTCCCTTACGCCCGTGACATACGGGTGTCATAGCCCCTTACACTCATAAACCGTAAATAAATAAATAATGTAGTAACCGATTTTTGGTCTTATAGGACATCATATATTTTATTTGCTACATATTTGGACGTAAGTTCCAGTAGTAAAATAAAAAAAATAGTGAATTAACTCAAAGAACCACTTTAATTATTTAAAATAACGCGCAAAAGCCATATTTTTTTACACGTCCCCTTAAAAAATATGTAATTTGTAGCATTTTCTTAAGTTTTAGTTTTAGTTTTAGTTTTTGCGAGGCATATTAGGACACCCAAGGATGTCTTTCCCTTCCAAACACCGGGTGTTTATAGGGTTGATTGTAGTTGTGATAGTTCCTATATCGGACAGACGAAAAGAACAATAGCTGAGAGGGTCAAGGAACACATTGCAGCTGTTAAAAATCGCCAGGTTAACAAGTCAGCCATAGCCGAGCATTGGTTGGAGTCAGGGCCAAACCACTGGATTGAGCTTCACAATCCAAATTCTGTCCACGGAACGTTATTTTTACTCAAGAATGGTACGTGTAGCGGTTGAAATAAAAAAGCATAAGAATTTCAACCGGGACGATGGGTATAAGCTTTCATCTTCGTGGAATCCTGTTATTAATAAGTGTCGGCGTCGGATGAATGTTCGGAGGGACGATCGGACGTTGTTAGTGTTGTGTGTCGGTGTGATAGGGTGACTAATAAAAGTGACCAAGTGCGGGTAGTTCGTGATACGAGTGCCGGCACTATTAGTGATCAAGTGCGGGTAGTTCGAAGAACTCGCGCTGCTAGGCAGACTTGACACTTCAGTCAACTCGTGACCACGGCAACTGTAATGTTGCCGAAACGTCGAGGTAAATATTACTTGTGTAATAATAGCGTGATAAGTCCCGTTTGTGGTATTTTGACTATGAGCGCGAGTCCTTCGAACTACCCGCACTTGATCACTAATAGTACCAGCACTCGTATCACTAACTACCCGCACTTGGTGATTTTTATTTGTCACCCCATCACACCGACTCACAACACTCATTCCGACGTCGACACTTATTAATAACAGGATTCCACGAAGATGAAAGCTTATATCCATTGTCCCGGTTGACATTTTTATGCTTTTTTATTTCAACTGCTTCACGTACCATTCTTGAGTAGAAATGACGTTCCGTGGACAGAATTTTGGATTGTGAAGCTCAATTCAGTGGTTTGGTCCTGACTCCAACAAATGCTCGGCTATGGCTGACTTGTTTGTTATAGCTGAGAGGTTCAAGGAAGATATTGCAGCTGTTAAAAATCGCCAAGTAAATAAGTTTTTATCCCGGAAAATAGCATAGTTCCAGCAGATAGCGATAAACGAACTGATGATGTTGTTGATGACGATGATGATGAACTGATTTTCACTACCACCACTGGCGTACTAACTCTGCTTGCTTGCATTATTGCTTACATGCTTGCTTGCTTGCTTGCATGCTTGCTTGCATGTTTGATTGCATGCTTGCTTGCACTATTTCTTGCACATTTGGGAGTATGCTTGCTTGAGTTGTTGTTTCAATCACTACAAGTTCTAAAAACTATCTTTTGATGCCTCCTACGACCTAACATTAACAAGGTATTTTAATGAACTAAAAGAAGCAAGCAAGGTATTTTACTTTAAGTGCCCCTTACACCCATAAAGTAACCTCAATTTTTAAAATGTCTGTTTGTTACTGTCCCTTACGACCAACAATTTACTCTAGTTTTAGCTTTTGATGTCCCTTACGCCCATAAGAGTATTCCTTATTTTATAAGTTGCTGTTGTTTAATGCCCCTTACAACGTATCAATTACACCTTTTTTTTTAAATGTCTGTTTGCTACTGTCCCTTACGAGCGGCAATTTACTCTAGCTCTTGCTTTTTATACCCCTTACGCCCATAAAAGTATTTCTTATTTTATAAATTGTTTTTTTAATGTCCCTTACGACGTTCCGATTATACCATTTTGAACTCTCAATATACATAATTAATTATACAGGCCAATTATTATTATATATCGTCCCCGTAGAGCGAAAAGTCACCAAGTCGCAAAATGTCGAAATTGGCTTTTTAATGCCATCGACATCGCATTTTTTTTCTGCAAATTTGAGTCTAATCGCTGTGTCAATAAGAGCCATAGATCCAATTTTAAAAAGTTAGTAAAATCATTATTTTGTTGTTTTTGCGCATGAATTAAAGTGAGAAATAACTAAATTACTTAATGAATTTAGACGGAAAATATATCTGTCATAGGGGTTACTTAAGTCATTTTAGTTATTTTTGCCATATCCAGTTATGCTTATGACCGAGCACTATTTTATTTCCAAGTTCACTAAAACAACTTAGTTACCTAACGATTGCAAAATTTGCTACAAAATATGAAAGCGAAAATTAACTAAGTCGTTTTATTGAGTTTTCGATCTTCAAATCATGGTAATATGAGCTTTAAAGATCATGCAAATTGTCATTAAACAATTTTAATTATTTTTACACTGCAAAAACAAACAATAAATTGCTTTTTGTACTCTCATCAAAACATTTTAATGATTATTTCAACAACTTAGATGCGTATTGCTTGAATGTGGGTGATTTACGCGCGCCAGTTAGTGAGTTTATTGCTAAGGAGAAGGGCCCCGCGTCACCTTAGTGACTTTTATTTCATTCCCATGGTGGCATCGACCGATGCGCACGCGACTTAATTTCTCCATGTGCCGTGTGGTAGTGAAAATAATGGATCGTGGTGCTCGTTCAAAGTTCATTTTAGGTTTGGTGAATAAAAATTACGGAATTGGAAAGGTAAGTGTAAACTGACAAATATAAAAAAAATCCTATTATAAATTTAAATGTTCGACATTGTAGTTTTTTTACAATTTGGTATGAGTACATACTTACGTGGTACGTGACGTTGGAAGAGTAAGGCTAGACGAACGTACCACGATCAAATCGAGGACGTTCTGAAGAAAGATCGGGTCAGGAGTACTTTAAATCGACGTGCATGCATGAAAAGATTGATGAATGTAGAGGAAACGAGTTGTATGCCAGGATCGTAGCAGGTGGAAGAACGTAGTCTCTGCCTAAACCGTTGGGAGAGAGGTGGAATTTATGTATGTACTAACGTGATAAAAATCCTTGCGAATACGACTCACAAACATTTTTTTTGGCAGGAAAATCCTGACTGACGCTGAGAATCCGAAAAGTTATGAAACGGCTAACCTTATTCTTAAAAAAAACATGAAAAAGAAGCTGTGAAGGTAAGACATTAATAAGGGTTCACTAATTTTAACTGTTTATACAGACAGAATAATATTAAATACTCAACTACCTATTGAGATGACTACTTCGTGAACCGGAGACTCAAAGCAAAGAAAGTAAACGATTATTTAAGCTTAAAAATGTGGCTTTTAATATAAGGTGTTTTAAAATTTGCTTAAATACCCATCTAATATTTTTACTAACCCTTCACTAATGCTTCATGTGGGTAACTTGGTTGCATAACTTTATTGTTTTAATTCTTTGTTTGAACACGGTGTGTTGTTTTTTATTTTACTGTATTGTTTCAAAAAAAACTTAGCTTTTTGAAGGAATGGACTGACAGCGATATTACACGATTACTTGTAGTACCGCTCATTCTAGAATTCTTTCAATGCCATGACGATTGCTTGTTTAACTTACACGCGGTACCTATGCAACATTAATGGCATGCATTTTATTTATTATTTACAGATTGGTCTACCTAATCTAGTCAGAAACACGAGCAAAGACCAAGAAGGGAAACCAATTAAGTGGCTGAAAATAAAATGTCTTCGGTTTGAGAAGGTGTTGTTAAGTTCCACTATACACACGACGGCCCTTACGCCCAATTCGACTTATTTCAGGAAAAAGGCGATTCCGCGACCAAGGAAAAGGCTAAAGGTACAAAGGGGCACTAGAACCGATGAATGCAAAATCAGCAACCAAAGACAAACCTGGTTAGATCAGTTCAAAGCATTTCCTATCTCTAAGGCGTATTTAACACCTTTTTCCATCTCAGAGGCCAAGAAAAAGAATTTGACCGGGCTATGTGTAAAAGGTATAATTCCTCAAGATCTCCACTATTGGTACGAGTCTACCTACTCAAAAAGATATCATAGACACGATGCCTGAGCCTGATATCACAGAAGAAGATCCAGAAGTACTCTAAAATATTGTTTTCGTCTTATTTTTCCCTTTTTAGGGTTCCGTACCCAAAGGGTGCCAACGGAACCCTATTACTGAGACTCCGCTGTCTGCCTGTCTGTTCGTCCGTCCGTCTGTCACAGGCTCTATCTATTGAACCGTAATAGCTAGGCACTTGAAATTTGGGCTCATTTGATTCATCTTGACGACTACCTACTTTTGGTAACCAGGGGCAAAAAGTACCGCCAACAAAAAGCTAGTATTAGAATTTTTAACAAAAAGTTATTACCTACTGAACTATTGTTTTTAAGGCATTGTACGGAGGTTGACCGATTTTTCTTGTTTTAATGGTCCTAAATAACCTTTTTAAAAAAAATAACCAGCAATAAACTTTATTTTTTAATTACTTACTGTGTTTTATTGAATTTCTTTACATT
>NC_133488.1:12210868-12295166 GCF_025370935.1 Choristoneura fumiferana | reverse complement strand
TTTGATTGTAGTTGTGGTAGTTCCTATATCCGACAGACATAATGAACAATAGCTGAGAGGGTTAAGGAACATATTGCAGCTGTTAAAAATCGCCAGATAAATAAGTCAGCCATAGCCGAGCATTTTATTGGAGTCAGGACCAAACTACTGGATTGAGCTTCACAATCCCAAAATTCTCTCCAGGGAACGTAATTTTTACTCAAGAATGGTACATGAAGCAGTTGAAATTAAAAAGCATAAAAATTTCAACCGGGACGATGGTTATAAGCTTTCATCTTCGTGGAATCCTGTTATATATAAGTGTCGGCGTGGGGATGAATGTTCTGAGGGACGATCGCACGTTGTTAGTGTTGTGTGTCGCTGTGATAGGGTGACAAATAAAAATGACCAAATGCGGGTAGTTCGTGATACGAGTGCCGGTACTATTTGTCATTAAGTGCGGGTAGTTCGAATGACTCGCGCTGCTAGGCAGACTTGAAACCCCACACTTCAGTCTACTCGTGACCACGGCCACTGTAATGTTGCCGAAACGTCGAGGTAAATATTACTCGTCTGTGTTAGCGTGATAAGTCCTGTACGTGGTATTTTGAATTTTGACCTTAGTATATTAATATTAACTAAGGTGTGACTTAGTATTAACTAAGGTGTGACGAATACTATGACTAGTACTAAGGTGTGACAAACACTATGGTTAATACTAATGTGTGACGAACACTATGACTAATACTAAGGTGTGACGAACACTATGACTAATACTAAGGTGTGACGAACACTATGACTAATACTAAAGTGTGGCGAATACTATGATTAATACTAATGTGTGACGAGTACTAACTAATCAAAATACTTGGCACCACAGCTTGGCACACTCGTCAAAATATGACTTCGATTACATTCCTTTCGGTCAATGAGGCCTTCACTTCCCTTTTTTCAAGTTATTTCGCCTTAATAATGGCATCTTTTGGAAACTAAAATAAAGGGAATACATAAAGTTTGAAAAAAGTTACTTATTATTAAAAAAATCTCAGAAATTGACTGTAATTTAAAACATATGTAGAATACGCGGCCATGAACGTTCATCTAAGTATTCAAAAGTTTCACCGAAAATTATTTTTATCCCTCGATGCAAAAAGAGGGGTGTTGTATGCCAAATTATACTATTATGTTTTTTACCCTTGGTACTTTTAAACTTTATTTATTTTGACACGCTCTCAACAAGAGTTTATATCTTAAGTAGAAAAATATTGGCTCCTGTCAAGATGGTCTACAATTCATTATCGATGAAATACAAAGGCCTCCACTTTCTCTAATATACTGGGGGAGCTAAGTATTCAAAAAAATTAAAATCGTATCATACCGTCCCTCTTACTTCCCTATTAAATACTATTAGCGTGACTGGATAGCAAGGCCTGCCCATGGGCACCCGTAATTATTTAACATCATGTTTCATGTGACAGATTGTCCGGTACGGGAAAACAGTATACTTAGTACAAAGAAATCCATTGCAATCCACTCACGTAAGTTACAAACGAACCGCTGGACAGATGCGTCACGTGCAGCGAGTGCACTCTTTACCCTCAACTTCAATTTAGTTAAAAGTAGAGTGCAGTACAGGCGTGATCTTGATGCGGTCGGTATTCGGGCTCGCTTTTTAAAAACCTCGTAACTTTGTACTAGAAATGAGATGCTTCTGGTAAATTTTAAAGTAAACATAGAGTTAGTTTAAGTTAAAAAGTGAACAAAATTTTAGTTCTACTGCAAATAATACAGTTTAAAAATAAAATATACCTAATCGTAAACAAAATTTTGCCATTCACTTGTTTTTCGCTTTTTTTAGTTGTTTGGCTTTAAAACATAATTTGTGCAAATAAGATAAAAATGCGATAGTTAAAGTGCAGTTGTAGAAAAGGTTGTATTTATGTAGGTTTTATTATTTAAAACTTATTTTTAAACTTACTTTGATAATTGATGTAGTAGATTTAAAGTTAATTAATTTATACCATAAAACAAATCATAATTACATTGAGTCCAACCAACAGCTTTTTCGTTCTAGAATGAAATGTGACTTTCCATCCAAGCGCAGAGTCTCGTGGCTTTAATTATAACGTTAGTTACCAAATCTAAAATTAAACCGCTAAATTCGTACCCGTGCCAAAAGAAAAACCTAAGCTCACCCAAATTTCACTTTGTGGAGTGAACGTACGGTAAAGTAACTTTTTCAACAGTGTAAATCAAAATGTCTTTTGCTAAAGCCAGCTTAGTGCGGGCGACTTACCGCTTTCGATTAAATTAATTTTGTTTTCGGAATCGCCTTAAATATCTGTGTTTTGGAAATATTTAGGCAGAAAATTCAAATAGTACTGTAAACATTATTAGTAATTCTGCAATACATCAACGTTATAATATAATCATGAAATATTCATGTTTGAGCTTTGTACTTGTATCAACTGTAACCGCAGACACAATATGGCCGCGCTTTTTCCGGTTAATATCCTGCAAATGGTATTTTGAACATGCCAGCTTTGAATTTTACATTAAAAATGAATTAAGCGTCAGCAAACATGATCACGCGTTGATGTTATCGGCAACGCATTCTTCTAACTTGTCGGTTTTTTCAACAATAGTTGCACCAACGACATGTGTTTCGTCAGCCATCCGGGACCGCCCCACGAAATTAACATACAGTTACCGGCCGTCCAAAAAAACCTTAAAACTGTGACATGACAATGATGCGTTAACATTATGACAATGGCCCGTTAAAGGTAAATGGGAAGTGAAGTCCGTTTCGTTTAGTACTATTCACGATTCACGCCTTGAGGTTGTGTTTACGCGGCCTTTCTGTTCTCTGAGTACTTAACTTAAGTCCACTATTAGTTTGGCCGTGGCAACGCTTTATGGTAACTTCTCTCATTTATATTTACGATTTCAATTGTTACGTTTAAATTGCTTTATACTACGTAGAACATTGCATAATGATGAACCCTGTTTTTAAAGTTTAGATTAGAACCCTATTTATGAAAACTACAAACCGGTTACAGATTTTTTTCTTTTTGTCCATGTGTTTCGAACGAATGTTGAGTCAATACAAACTTAATAATAAGCATTTGTGAATATCGGAAAAATAATTCAGAAAGATAGAGTTAAATACATTAAAAAATATCTCTATTATCCATTCCCGCTTTGCGTTTTGTCTTACTATACTATACTACACACTAGACACGTGTAGTAAAATATAATTTTATGCTTATGGTTGATTATATTTTTAGGTAGCTCCAATTGGTATTGGCCGGGGCATATGTTCCGGAAAACCAGTTACATAGTTATGCAAGGCATCATTCCATTATGGGTAGGTATTCCTGCTGCATTCTAGTCGTCTGTAACATACCAGTTCAGGTTGCGCTTGGTTCCCCAACATACTTTTATTTACTCGCGTTTCGATATAGGAGAAGTAGGTGTAAGGTGTCTCTTTTTCCATGTTTCTTTTACGAATACTTTTGTGTAGCTACCGAATCAAAATTAACAAATCCGTTATGTTTATTTCAATGAAATCAATGAAAGATTTTATGTCTCATTGAATGAGGCACTTCATTACGCAAGTGCCTAGGAACTTACAAACGTGCATGGTAATAAATAAATAATCATTTTGATCATGATGATTCTCGATTCCTCAAAGTCTTTTAAGCACTTATATAAAAATACTTGAAATTACAAAAGTAATTTTCATAAAGGCAAATTCATCTGAAACTCAGAAATGGCATGAGCATGAAATAGCAACCTACCTAGTACTAGCGAAAACATCTGTAACAAACACAAAATCAGCTCTCTAAAAAATATTGAACCCACCCATTAATGGTCGTAATTAATTAATGAAAATCCATTCGCATATAAAGAATCACAAAGCTCAAAAGGCTTCACGCCGCGCTATGCAGCCCATGCACCGCAACGTGCTCTCCATAATATATGAGGCAGTACACCAATTCCTTTTCCGAGAAACACCTACCTACGCTCATACGATGGGCTATTTTAGACCAGCATGTAACTTATAATAGGTATGTAATTTAATGCGCAGTCAGCCCATTAAAAAGCATTCAGTCCCGCCGCGGCTACATCGCAGTGCATTAAGTATGGACTGAGCACAGAAACAAGAAAGCACGGGTTGAGTTCTCTTTATTGTTGTTTTATAAAGCTTACTTTACAAGAAGCAAAGTTGATGCTTCGGGTTCATCGTTTAACTCGAGAGTTGACTAACTCATTTAATTGAAATCGTAAAATCGGTTAAGGCTCTATCGCTTTTTATGAAAGTTACTCGTACAGCTTTTCTCTCCGGTAAAGTCAGCAATGGTTTACGTTATCTCGATCACAAGTGGTTACGGAACAAGGTGTTGCCGCTAGTCCTGCCTCGATCAAGATATCGACTACGAATACCTTACGCTAAAGCTGTTCCTAGGCTCCTTCGAAATCTAACGCGACGTACTTTACTTCCAATCGATATCTTAGTAGTGTGCTTACTAGCGTAAGGCACTTTGTAGGTACATTCCCCATTATTTACTTTGTACGTTATCTAAACTACGCTGCAGTATAAATTATGCACCATCTTTCTTTTGACTGTGACTGTTAACTAACATGAAACAGACTACTTAGAATAAAACAAAAGAAAAATATTATCTCAAGTTACTTTCACAAGTAGCTAGCAGATTGTATTTTGCAATTTTAAAGCACGAGAATGGATTATTTCAGAATAAAGTACCAACCTACATATCTACGCTGCTTAAACTTGACGCTCCATTTCTTCGCTAAATTTTTGTTTTCACTTTAAACCTAGGCTCAGTTTACTCGTGTTGCATTAGAGTTTAACAACAAACTTTTAAGTTAATTACCTTAACACGTTTAAACCATGAGTACGAGCGAGATAACATTATGTGTTCGTTGAGCGCCCATCGGGCATTTAAATACCACCTGTAGCTCACTGGTCCCCAATAATTACGGAATGGTTGACTCTAATGGCCGACTATCGTTACAATTTATCGTTAAAATTCTATATTTGAATTTCAATGGGAACGTTACTGATCTAAACGAGTTTCAAGACGCTTCTTAATTGATTTTCAACAACAAGTTTGTTTATTTAAAATAATGATAATAACATTTTTAAATGAAATATCCGGTAATGATGAAGTTAGGATAGTAAAATTAGTATTTTTTGTGTAGGAATAAAAAATACTTATGTAACACTGACATTCATAGGATAAAGGTATGCGAATGTCATAAAGTAGATACGCCTGGTTTTGAGCAAGTCGAATTGTAAAATATTTTTTTATTAAAAAAAACTTTCATTGCTCAATACTCAATACTTACTTAATACTTTTTTCAAGGCAAGCTATTTTTGTTTACTGTACTTGACTTGCATTGTCATCCAACCAAACGAAAGTCAATCTGAACTTCACTAGAAGTGGGTGAAATCTAACTTGCAAGATTTATTAAACAATTAACATCGCGAGCTAAAAAAAACTGGCAATAAAACCAACCTACCCGTTTAACTTGTAATAACACCCATTGCAAAACAAACAAATATTTCGACGCACAAATTATACCTTCGCAATGAATATGCGAAATAATTCAACTTAAGTGCAACTTAAACGTAATAAGCGTTTGTCAGTTCACTTCTGCTGGAAATTAATATTAAGTGCATGGGCGGGGCTCATAATTACGGGCAAGTAGCGATTAAAGCAATAAACAGAATCAACCTGCGGCGTATCAAAATCCGCTGAATCTGCACTTACCTTAGACTATTTTTCGTGTAATATACACACCGTGTTTTTCTTGATATCCGATTTCGACACACTTTCGACTCAGTTCATTGGTAGAAACTGATAATTTAGCTTTTTGGCCAAATCAAATGTAGGAATAAAAAATCATACATAAGTTTATTTCATACATAAATTTTAAATATTTTATTTTAGCTTAATATAATGTTTTCCCCTTAGATTCCCAAGAGGAATGGGAATCTAAGGGAATTATTGTCGGTGAAGAGAAGCTAACTAACTTTCGTTTTGCCGACGACATTGTTCTGTTCTCAGCCCAACAACTCGTGGAAATGCTACAACAACTTAGCATCAAGCCTTCAGGTTGGATTAATGATGAACATATCAAAGACCCAAATTATGACCAATGCCACTCAGGATACACAATACACTATGTCAGAGAATATATTTACTTGGGCCAAGTAGTCTCTTTCAGCAACAGGCAAGACAAAGAAATTGAAAGGCGTATTGAAAATGCTTGGAAGAGCTACTGGTCCATGAAGGAGCACATGAAGGGTAACCTTCCTTTAACGGTGAAGCGCAAACTAGTTGACATGTGTGTATTGCCTGTCCTGACCTACGGTGCGCAAACATGGTCTTTGACTGAGAATCAGAAATCCAGACTAGGTTTGCCAACGAGCTAAAACGGGGTAAAAAGAACTGATCGTGTCCGAAACACCACATTGCGCTCCAAGACTCGAATAGCTGATGTTGGAAAAGCGACCGCCAAACTTAAGTGGGACTGGGCCAGGCATGTCTGCCGAATGCACCCACAAAGATGGGCGCACAAAGCCACATGGTGGGTACCACATGACGGGCACCGACGGCAAGGCAGGCCGAGGCTGGATAGGGAGATGTGGAAGTCAAGAGGAAAGGCCTTTGCCCAGCAGTGGGACACAGTTATAGGCTAAATATAATAATAATAAAAATAATAAATATAATGTTTAAAGTCATGAAAGGCCAAATAGTAAAATTCATAAACTTGAAGAGTGACATCGACGTGAAACATAAGAGTAACTTAAAAACATACTTTTTTACAACCTTTGTCTTTTGCTAAATATGTATGAATAAAAAATACCTAGTTAGCCACGGACTTTAAAAAGCGGTCGTTTGTCACAAACTTTTTACATTGCTAATTACCTTAATTCTTGATTACGTTATTTTAAATAGTAAGAGTTAAGCCTAACTAGTGTCTTGGAGAAATTAAGTTAATTTGACTATTAAAGTTAACGGAGATCAAACGATGTATATTTATTAAGTAAATACAAATAGAACTACATGGCACAAACTTTTGATTTACCTCGACGTTTCCGCCGTATTTTAAAGCTCGTGCAAGTAAGAGGACTAAAGAGGCGGGTGTCACTATTGTAGAATCGTACACTATCTTTGAACTACCCACACTGCTATGGTATAGTTCTCTTCTTTTTATTTGTTTGGTTTGCCAATGACACCAATTGTATATAACTTTATTTACTAGTGTTTAGTGACGACGTATAAGTATAGTAGACACTATAGTGTATAACAATGTTCAATGGCGTATTTTGACATGTACGTAATGCGTTTTTCTTTTAGAATGTGTAGTGTAGTATCGAAAGAAAGATTTTTTAACGAATCAGTGATTTTTGAACTTTTTCCTTTGCTAAATTATATAATTC
The DNA here is from genome assembly GCF_025370935.1 of Choristoneura fumiferana. Taxonomy (NCBI): domain Eukaryota; kingdom Metazoa; phylum Arthropoda; class Insecta; order Lepidoptera; family Tortricidae; genus Choristoneura; species Choristoneura fumiferana. The sequence continues at coordinate 12,287,713 of NC_133488.1, read as the reverse complement.
TACCGTATCAATCAACAAGCCACTGGAAGATTTAATTCTAGCAGTTTTTGTACGAAAATACACAATTAAGAAATTCATTTCTTTTGATTGTGTGAAGTATCGAAATATTACTCACAGCTTAAGAGATAGTCTTCTCTTCTTCTTCTTCTTCAGCCCATAGCCACCCAATGCTGAGTGTAGGCATCCTGCATTGCATGCAGGTTAGTAGGCCTTGTAACGCCACGCTGGCCATGCGAGTTGGCTTGGCGTACCTACATCTTTTGAAGGCTTTTTGATAGGCAAGAGATAGTAGGCAGACTTTATTTGTTTGATGATACAGATATCGTACACCTTCGGTAGTATAGGGTATTATTATTATTATTTAAAAGCCTAAAGAGGTATCCCACTGCTGGGCAAAGACCTCCCCCTATGTCCTCCACTCGACCCGGTCTTGGGCGATCTCTGACCAGCTGCGAAGATAGGGTAGGTAGGTAGATGTATAAGGTTATATTATTTTCTAAAAAAATTAAAATGAGAAAATAAAAACAAATTGGAATTATGCCCTTTTTCTACTGAAGAGCATAATATAATACTAATTTAATTTTGATACCTTCATACGTTGTTGCGGATAAGGGTATCGACAGAACGGACAAAGTAGTGATCCAGCTATCTAGTAAGGATATCTTTTTTTAAGGGTAATGAACCCTAAAACAGTAGGTAAGTAAATTATTTAAGCGTTCATATTTTCAATACCGCGTTCCCAGCCAGCTAAAGCATTCGCGTCGTCATCAAAACGCAATTCATTCTTTTAATCTTACTTCCAAACTCGAGAACCACGAACCTCACGAGTCTTAATAAGTGCCTGCCCTCCATAAAGGGCCTTTGACTTTAATAAAAGAGAAATTGCTGCTTAAAAATTTGAACCCGTTTTTTATTCGTTGGTTAATTGTATGAGCTTTATTTAGCGGTGTTTTGTTTCATGGCCGCTTTGGCACGACAGCGATGCCACGCCCCGTGCGCTTGCTTTGCTGATTGGTCCAGGACACTCTTTGTCTCACCACACAGCCTTTGTTAATAACACCCTTCAAATTAGCGATTATGAGCGCAGTTCAAACCTAGAAAACTGCGCGAAGATGCGAGAAAACATTCAGTTCGTACCTACATCGTTTAATATACGAAGTATAGAAGTGATATTATAGTTAATAAGAAAAATACAAATTTTATTCTGTGTGTGTAGTGTAGATATTTCCTTCCGCTATCTTACTTAGGTACTAGAGTCTGTCACTCGAATGGAGTCCCTTGTAAAAGAAGGCATTCTCAGAAACATTTTAGGTGTAAATATTGTGAGCACCGCAGTAGTAAAAAAATAGCTCTACATAAATTCAAGTATCAATCATAGTTTTTAGCATATCAGATCTAAAAGAATTTGCCCCCTTGTTTCAAGGGACACGCGCACGACTCGCTTAACAAACTCTAGAGCAATGTGCGCACGTTTTTTCGTTTTCTTATTGTTGTTGTACCTACTCACCAGTGAAATCAAACTATTTTAGTGCCTTATTTCTGGGCAAGCCTACGAGTACCACATAATAATTAGTTCCATAATGGTGACCATTAATGCACAAAAGTACAAAATCAGGTATCATGGAGAAGTCAGCGATGCTGGAGGCGGGGTGTAGGTAAGTGGCAAGCGTAAGCGCTGATTGGCGTCATATGCGCAAAAATTAACGGTTAGCGCTACACTTACTAGCTGCCAGCAGCTGTATGTAAGTAGGTAAATATCCTAATTTTTATAGGATGAAGCGTTTTGTGCTCGCTCAAATATTTTTTTTGCGAACGTTAAATTATAGGACACACCCTAATAATACATAAATATAATTAGTAGCATGTAGATCACATGGGCACTTTTCATTAAATTAATTGCGATTAAGTTATTTAATATATTAGAAGCTAAAATGCGCAGTTAATATTTTGCTAAACCTTTAAAAAAAAAACAAAAGGATGCAGGTCACTTCCAACTCTGGAAACTGGAGGTTTATAGGAGAGGCCTGTGTCCATCAGTGGACGTCCTACGGCTGATATGATGGTGATATTCTGTTTGAGCTCTCCTTGACAAGGTATATTCGAAACATGTCACGTCTTGACAATTAATACCTGCGCGATCTGTATAAATAGGTACCTTATTTAAGTGATTCTGTCTGTGTTTTACGCAAGTTTCAATTCAACAATTGCAATATTTTATCGTAAATTTGAAATTTGGTTCGAAAATGTAGACACTGGGTCTCAATAAAATCCATTTTGCAATTGTTCGAGAGCCGACTGCCGGCGAGCTTCGCACCCTACCGCAAACGCATTTTTATTATCCTTTTACTGGGTGATAACATCTTAAGTTTATGACCATTAAATTTCAACTAAGTAAATTACACTTTGATTTATTTTTGCGATTAAGATCAAATGGGTATTTACGTGGTGACAAAACACTACATATTTTTATATTACGAGTATTAGAGACATAAGACAATAAGGAAGAAGTCATGAGTGGATTACAAAGGCGATGTTTATGACGCACATAACTTATACGGTTTAAGTGCAGTTTTATGACAAATACTCGTATGTTCAACTCGCATATAAAACGCGCCACTTTATCCGAAAAGTTTATATCTACCCGAGCCATAGGCGAGGGTTGATAGTTAAATCGAGGATAAAATGAGTTCTATGAACATGTATTTAGATATACTTAATTCTACTTTTCATTTTGATTGCGAGGAAATTAAACAGAAACGGTGAAAACATTATATTTATTGACTGGGCACCTTTGAGTCTATGTAGCCAATATATCAATTTATGTGGAAGTGAAGGAAGGCTGGCTCTGCATTCTAAAATTTTATACATACTCTGTAGTAGGTAGCAGAGGAGAAAGTTTATAAGGTTGTAACTAGTTTATCTATATAAACCTCCGTAACCTTAATCAAACAATTACATACATACTTAATAATTGCGGTGCGCGTGTTGCAGCAGCCGCCGAGTCGCGTTGCTCCGAAGTGGAAGGGCTACGGATTAGCCCAAAACATGTTGGGCTAACCTCGATTTAAGACGTGAGTTATCCGGGTCAATATATTTAATATTATTAATTAGGTATTAAGGTATTAGTAACACCGTTCGAAGGCTTCATATTAAAATATTCATCGAATTAAAATTACCAACAATAACAACATAGTAAACATTCTATTTATTTAGTCATTATTTACTCCGTTTTATCACCGTTTCATCGCGCACATTATCGTTATTCATCATGAACTCAAACAGCAGCGTCGGAGATCTCAAAACTTTCTTATCTGATCGCGTGTAGGTAATTTCTCAGTATCTGTCTCTACTGTGAACTCGAAGACAAAAGCACTCATGTTCATTCATTGCACCATCATCCTATATTTAATTATCTGTGGGTGTTCGGAGTTCGTCTTTCGTGCAACACGCACGCTCCCGACTAATCTAACTCTAATTGGGACATGTAACATGGATATATCTTCAACAACCCGAAAATCGGAGGCTAAACCGATAATTGAAAATGAAATCTTAATAAAGACCAATATGGTTGGAGTTTCATTGAAAACTGATAGATTTGGATCGACTCAAATAGTGTCGTTTGGGGGATCTTGGGTTTTCGCCGAAAATAGTTTTCCCAAATGATGTAAAACGGATTTACTTTAAATGCAAGGGCTACTTTGGAAAACAGGTTTTACGCCATGTCCTTATTTTTTAAGACCATCTGTGGCAGTGAAATAAGTACCTATACCTTCATAAATTACCTAACTTTTTACCTCATATGCGCAATAGAGCTATGAATGTTTGCGTTTTTATAACCATTTTACATCTATCAAAGTAGCCCCAAAAATCCTAAAGTAACCCCGGCTTATGTAATTTTCCAACTATATAACAAGGAACGATTTTTTTTCTGAAACTGTAAGCTATAGGTAACATACCTACAAGATATTTTTTAGGACTATCTAGTAGAATCCTATAATAGGTTGGGTTAGATTTATAACGATCCTGAAGTACCTACTTACAATTAATAAAAATCGCTCGTCTATATGAAATAGTTCAGAAATGAATCATTTAAAAAAATTAGAAAACCCGTTTGGGGTGATATTCCAACAGATTACCAACAGTTACATATTCAGCTACGCTTATTGGTTATTTTGTTGGTTTTTGGCACTGCGTCAAGTTTAGCGATGGCTGCATGATTTAGTAAACACAAACAGATGCAACGCCGAATGCAAGTAAGTTAATCATAGCTAGGAATTCTGCCACAATGCTATAACGATTTCAATCATTGTTTTCTTACACTCGGCTGAGCGAATGTTTTTTCTGATTGTGACATGGATAATATATTAACGTTCTTATACATACATAAAGTATGGATGTTGTAATGTATGACGTGAAAGTAAAAATTATAATCCAATTTAACTGCTTACATTCGTTGTCGACATGATTTTTTCATTAGTTTAATTTTGTCTTTGGAATATGTACATACTCAAACATTATTGTAGTTCTACGTCAAACTTCCTTACTATCTTTCCTTTTGTTACTAATATTGTAAATGCAAAAGTACTATGTCTGTCTGTTACCTTTTCACGCTTAAACTACTGAACTGAAATTTGCTACGGAGATAGTGTGACACCCTGGGAAGGACATAGGATGGGTTTTATCCCGGAAAAAATCATAGTTACCGCGGGATAGCGATAAACGAATTCTTCCCAGATGGAGTAGTGGGCAACAGCTAGTTGCCAATAATCGTCCATACACGTAATTTGACATGGACATAAATTTTAAAGTTCCATACCGTAACTACGCCGTGTTACCGTATTATCTTAATAGTAGACTTCCAGTTATTATGGTACAAAAACAAAATGGTTGTTAAGTAGTAGACAGTGTTCTGTAATTTGGATAGTTACGTTCACGGTTCGGCTTTTGAAGCGCTTGAAGAGAGAACTCAGAACAGGAAGCTTATTTACGTCAATTTCTATTGCTGTGTAATCTAATACCTACTTACAAACAAAAGAGTAACGTGACTGATTTACCAACTGACTGTCAAGCCAGCAACGTGTAGTTTACACCACTGGTGGACATTTAAATGTGGTACAAAAGTATGTATGTGAAATTTCTTGAATATCATAGATACGTACTCAAGGATTTTTTTGGAATTACCTTACTTCGAAAGTAATGTTTGACTCAAGAAAATAAATAATGAACTTGGTGAACATCGTAATACTTTTTAATTAATACATATGTATATACCTACGTAAACCTTATTCTAAGAGTCCACAGGTGCATAATATTCGTTGTCTCAACATTTGTCAAATATACGTAACTTAGACTGCTGCGACAAAAAAATAATCACACTCCAGTTTCTCCAAGGAATTCTTGTGACAAGCAAAACGTTTTAATTTTTTTATTAAACACTCGAACTGCGAAGTTTTCAAGTTAGAGTGCTCGGTCGATTACGAACAGCAGACACGGCTCGAGAGCCGGATACCTTATCTCGGCGAAGCCTGCGAGCGGGAGCGGCGCAAACTGCTTCATGCATCCATTTTAATTTTACAAACCAACATTCGTATCCATCCAACAACTGCGACTTCGGTAAAAAGACATCCAATCCCCTCTACCTATAATTCATAAATGTTAGAAGTTAACTCAATAATTCATGGAAATATTTACTTATATAGTTGTCTTTCTAGTACGGGCGGAGGCTTATACATAAAATATTTTATATTGCCAGTTCTGTACCTACGATAAAACGAAATTCCCCGACGCTAACTTAATTCGAGCACCTTGACGGGATCATTGGAGATCATTCGAGTCAGTGGGCACAAATCGATTCAGAAGATGCTTAATGACCTCAAATGTCGATACGATAACTTACAATACCTAACCTATAACACAGCTTATAACATTAATTTCAAAGAACACGGTTTAAGTGGTTAAAAAAAGACTCGTTTGTCGTCGGATAATAAGATCGACCCGCCATCAGAATAATGGGTAATTTGTTTCGAATAAAAAAAAACCTGTAAATGGGCCTTAACGCTATAATAAAAACAGAGATATGGGCCTCGGTGGGTCGGATCGAGAAATGAATTTAGATTACAGGTTAACGCCGACTAAGTGTGGGTTCGCCGCTTCACCTGTGCTTGAAAAAAAGCGTTGTGTAGAGTCGGTCCACAGTTCGGGTCCGTCCCCCGCCATTAGAGGCGCTAGCGAGGGCCGGTGTTTGCAGTCACTCGTACAGTGCTGTCGCCGCCGACTGCTGCGCTGCGCCGATGCGTGGCGACGGGCTGTTGAGCCTGTCTAAAAACAGCCGAGCGGTTGGCTGCGCCTTTTCAGCCTGTCACATCATGTGGCGACGAGCCACTTTCGGGCGGTCGCTTGTCATTCTACCGGTTCGTTGTGAATTTTTTCGTACCTATCGAAAGTTTTTGTGAGTATAAGTTGCTCGCTCACCGTACTTTTATATGAACTCGCCAAATGCTTTCAAATTCAAATGAGAAAAGTTTAAAGTGCAAATACATGTTTTCAGTGGAAAAACGCATGTTGTTAAAACTTCGTTGTTCGATAATTTGCTTAACAAAAAACGGTGTTACTGAGTAACTTGTTCAAAAGTTTGAGTGTTCCTAATCCCTGACAGCACCAAATTACTGATAGGTACTTGAACTGTTTCCCACGAGAAAAGACTCGTTGTTGTTCCAGGAAATCCTTATGGCAAAAACCGGCCAAATACATATTGGGCCACGCTTATTGTAGAGTTCTGTATTAATATGCGTACGCTTTCTCGGCATGATTATAATGTGCAGCCATGATAAATTACTTTCTACTCGTAGTAGGTTACCTATTGAGAATCCTTGAATTAAGTATGCAGGCAGGCATTGGCGTAACTTTACATACCGGGTGGTGTGGCCTGTAATACGAGCAAAAAAATAAAACGTAGATCGTCCTAGTCAAAATGAACAGCATTAGTGCAGCGACTTTTAAAATAATGGAGTCTATGAATTTTCCTTTTTTCATACAAATTAAATACTGCTATCAATGTATGCCTTCCTAGAACACAACTGACGCCGCCTGTCACGCTGCAAACATCAAGCATTTTGCTTACATTATTGCTTCTTAGAATAAACTTAAAAGTGTAATAAAAATTCAAAACTAAATATTTTTAAAAGTCGCTGAACTAATGTTGTCCAGTTTGACGAGTATGATCTGTGTTTTAATTATTTGCTCATATTACAGGCCACACCCGGTATAATAAGTATAAGGGTTTTTCGCTTTCGAATACAGAACTCTAAAAATATGGTAGGTACCTACCTAGTCCCATTATACGTGACTAGTTAGTAAATGCCAGCGTATCCACTTGATTATAACTAACAGCTGCGTTATTTACACTGTGATATTTTAACAAAAATTTGTATCAGGTTACTGGTTAGATCTTTGAAGTATCAGTTTCAACTTTTCTTACTAAAATCCTTTCTGATACTATAAATGCGAAAGTAACTTTGTCCGTATGTTACTTTTTTACGCTTCAGTCGATGAATCGATTTATACTCTGTTCCAACGGAAGGCGAAAAAATGATCATTGAAAAAGTATAAATATATATTTTCACCGATGCACTTGTTTATAATTTGCTCTTAATACAAACTTCCAAAGTATGGGCTGTTCGTGGTCACTCAAAGCAATAAAACTTCATGCATCATGTTTTAGAATGACATTCAGTGTTTTCGCCTGCCGTTGGAACAGAGTATACCTAGATAAAGTTTGGGTGTCAAACATTGCATAGTTCCTGCGGAACAGCGATAAACGAATTTTTGCAGACGGAGTCGCGGGCAAAAGCTAGTTCTAATAAAAATGTGAGAATTTTTTTTGTCCATCGATCGTGATGAAATTTGGTATGGAGATTGTTTGAGACGCTGTGAAGAACAGGGATAGTTTTTATCCCGAATAAAAAAAATAGTTTCCGTAGGCGCGTGCAAAACGAAGTCTTCGCAGACAAAGTCGCTGGCAACAGCTAGTTTATCTGTTCCGGCGGCCACCGCCGCCTTGTTCTTACAAACAAAGTAAGTTTAAGTTCAATTCGCGCATTCACACTAACAGGTACTAATCGTTTTCGCGAAACGTGTAAATTTAAGCTAAAAGTTCTATTTCTGCCGCGGGTTTATCTAACTGTAATGTATACTACTCAAAAGGTACGGCACCGGTAAAATGAAATCAACTTCTTGTTTTCGTTTTTCATTTAATACAATTTTAACTGAACGAAAAGTATTATTTGTATTGTGATTGTATTAATAATACCATTTTTAAACAAGAAATATTATAAAGAATTATATTTATAGTATATTTTCGTTTCACCAATTAAATTCACGTGGCTTATATTCTTTTGAGCAGTATATACTTAGCGATACTTCCGATAAGGAATCGGTATCGGTTTTGGGTTTCATAAAATATCGATGCCGGTTCATAGTGCATCAAAACCGGTTCTACAGTTGGGACTTCTAGCGTACGAAGCTATATTCGTAGGTAAGCACGTTTCTTAAGAAGCCATAGTTAGGAGGACGCGGATAGTTTGGACGTGAAGTAAACGTTATTTTAGCTTAGCACGGTTAAGACTGCTTCTTGTCTGTCAGAGTACTTACGTCTCTTTTATTACAAGTTTTTATAGGTTTGTGGTCAGAATACGACTTCATCATCATCGTCATCTCGGCCTATAATACGTCCCACTGTTGGGCACTGTTGGTTTTCTATTACCTGTGCTTCTATTATAGTAAAAGCACAGGTATTCAATAAAATACTCCAATAAATACTAACGTGCAAGATTATTGGATACGTTAGGCTAGCTAGTCTGTTAATATTTAAGAATCAGGCGCTAGCGCGGCCGTGACTAAATATGAACCCACGCGCGTTTCGACTCATGATGAATAATTTCTTGTCCCTCTCAAGCACCACGGAAGCCTGTCCGTGTAATTAAATTTATCACGCATTTTTGTAACTACCTAATGCGATTATAATTCAGTTTTGATCGATCTAAGTATGAGACTAGTTTTTTATTAGCCGCATTCTATAGCCAATCCAATCACACTGGAAAAACTATAAGTAACTCCGTTATGCCTTATTATATATTACCAGTAGTAAAAGACAAACTTCATTAAACATTTCACACTTCGCAAGCATCAAAGAGGATGTCATGACATTGTTGATAAAAGACAAGTTAGTTTTGACATTAATTAAGTTTCACGAAAGCACCTTTCTGCCACCGTTGGTAAAAAAGTCAGCGAATAAAAGCTCGTTAAAATCACTCGCTACTCGACCCTGAATAAAAAAGTTTCGAACGCCCTTTTTATGTCTAAAAAAACAGGAAGTGAGCCGTATTTAATTTTAATCGTTACAAACCCGGCAGGCCTTTTTCATCTCCTGAATTAATTTTAATTCTATTTAACATAGTAAAATAAAGGACTTAGATAAATACTGGAAAGTGAATAATTAATTTAAACCGAAATAAGAGTCAAGTGCCACATAACTGTTAAAGGTTGAAAAGCCGGTGTAATCATGGGTTTATAATGTAGTTTTTCTCGCTATGCAAGCTCTAATCGAGCACGGATCGATATCTGTTACGGCTTAACTTTGCCTTTGTAATCTATCCTCTCCAACACACAACTCTAAAATTACACACCATCAACAACTAAGGCTGAAACTTACATCGTTTTCTAAACAGAGAAATAACGACAACAACTACTTACGCAGGGAGTAATGTATTACTAAAATGCCTTGTTGACGAGTATCGTCGGCACCGGCGTAACAATAACCACTAAGTTTTTGTGGGCGATTCAAGACAAAAACTAATAGTGTGGTAACCGAACAAAGGCTGCGGTTGTGTAGCAACGATGTGATGCTATCCGGGCGTTTAGTTTGAAGTAATGAGACATTTTATTGTTAACAAAATGAATATTATAACGAAGCTAAACCATCCTGGCACCATTTATACCACCTAATGGTTCTTCCATACTGTATCTACATTACTTCTGCAAAAATAACAAAATAGTATTCACATGAGATGCCACAACTCGATAAGCCACGGCGGACTGCATAGAATGAGGCACTTTAGCAGTGTTGTACCTTTGTTATCTGCGTTTGAGGAAATGCAATCATACAGCACAGGTTTAAGATTGCTTTTGTCTTTTTTTTCTTCTTGGAGTACCACAAAGGTTCTGATTTGTGATCACGATAAGCACGCGAATGATGCTCTCGGCGGGCGCAAGGACATAGTTGAAATAAAACTACACATTATTTGTGCTGATAAGCGGAGTCCGGCTCTTATGGCTGCTAGTTATTTTGATAACTCCTTGTAAGTCTGCAACTACGCGTAATAATTTCTGTTTTGATTCTCATCTACGTTAATAATTTACTTAAAAAAAGTTGTTTATCATCGGGCCCGACAGACCGTAGATACAGCTACTTCTACATTTTTAAACAGTAGGTGTCTGCTTCGTAAAGCAAAATGGATGTCATTCCTCCAGTTCAAAACGAGGTCAAATAATTTCGAGAGTAAATCAGCAATAAATCATGATTGAGAACGGATAAGTTATGATAAATGTATTCATAGTTCGTTTAAATTAGCATCTTGCGGTGCTCATAAATCGGAATTATTCTAATATTATGATCGACAAACTTTTGTTCGAAATACGATGTTATGTAATGAAGGTATCAAAGTGCATTTGATTTGGTTCAAAACGGCGTCAAGTCGAGGGCTCTCGTTACATATTTATAAGTTCTTATATGGAGTTAAATCGATGTAAGAATTTTGTATTCAGCCGGGCCCGCGGGGCGAACGTACCGGTAATCGTGTCACGTCCTGCCATATTAGACAAGTTTTCAATGAATTTTAATGTTAGTCAAGAGTCAAGACGTCCACCCAACTTGAATCACGGCTATTGAATGCGTCCGATGGTTTGCTGCTTTGATTGATTGTATGCGTTCACTATCTTGCCTTATACAACTCGAATTGGTAGTCCAATGAACATAAAATAAAGCGCGGCCGAATTTCACAGTGTATTGCTGCTTGGTTATGCGGTCAAATATTTAGCATATTATCTTTCCTTGCATTAAGATAATTCGTAGTAGCGCCTTCTGGATTTATTATCTAAATACGCTTCAATTCGTTTCCACGCAAACTATAAAACAGTCAGTGAAGTTCAATCGTTTCAAACTTCTTTGAACTCAATATCTTGACATCGAAAACTCGATGTTTTTAAACTCAACAACAAGACATTCAGTCCGTAGCGGCAAAAGTAATACCTAAGTATGTTACAAACTTAGTAATTTCAGTTTGCCAAGTTTTCCAGGAGTAACAAGTCGGTACGGCTAGATGCCACAGCTTATAGTTTTTCCAACTTCAAAATGAAGTGTTTTCAACACTTAGTCTCGCAAATTTTACTGTGTCGGTATTTTGTGACTAAAACCTTTTAGCCACTATATTCGATAGATAAGTGCTTGACGAACTTTATTTTTTGTAACTTTTTAAAGTTTTAACATTCTTGATTTCAATTAAAAGTTTATCGTTGGAACAATCTGACCGCCACATGAAATATAGAACCGGCCACACACCTTCGGGGAACCGCTCTAATTCTTTGAATTATAAAGTTGACAAATTAGCATTTGCCAATTCATTTAAATGATTATTAGTTATTTTTTAGAGCTTTAAGTAATAGGGTTGACATGCATAAATCAAAAAGATTTGTATTAAAATGAAACGAAAATAGGAACGTACCTAATACATGCAAGCATTCAATCAAACCAACATTTTATTGTTTAAATGGAAAACAATAAAGAGAACAAAGAACATTTATATTTAGTGACATATTGTCCCGAAAACGGCCCATTGTTTTGGCATGTAAACAGAAGGAGAACTTCACATGTATGATAAGATATTTTAGGGCTGCCACTTAACCAAATTAACAGATTTACTATAACAATTTTTATCCATCTCAGGACGTATTTTTATTTCAACGAGTACTTATCAATAATTGACATACGACAGTCACCACCAGTTGCCACCGTGCGCAATCAATTGCGAAATAATAATAATAATTTTATTTCGACCAACATAGGATAACAGTATTAGTAATACAGAAAGCTTAATTCTAGTGTTAGTAAGGCTACACCTTAGTCAGTACATGAACCATGCTGCAACGATTCGTGTACTGACAATAAGTACCCAAATAAAGTAACCTATGTTTTTTTTCAGTAACTTGTTACTTTACTACGTTTTATATATTAACAAAAAAGCGTTATTATTACCCACTTGTGTAATATCTTTTTTTTTGTTCTCAGGTAAAACATGTGCAATAATATCTCGAATTGTCTATCTGCAGTTATTAAAAAGGTAAGTAAATGCGCATATTTCGATAACTTGCCATGCTTATTGCTTAGTTCCGAATAATGAGGTACTGTAGAGATACTGAATCCTCTAAACAATAGTTGTAAACCCGAGCAAAAAATGTAAAATCCCTACTAATAATATTACAAATGCGAAAGCAACTGTGTCTGTCTGTCTGTCTGTTACTCTTTCACGTCGAAACCACTGAACCGATTTTGATGAAATTTGGTGTAGGTAGTTTGAAACCCAAGGATCAACAAAGGATACCTTTTATTCCGGTAGAGGGCGCCACCGCGCGATAACCTAGATCCGTGCAGACGAAGTCGTGGGCATAAGCTAGTAGTTATATAATTTTATATTTTATAATTATATTTTTTAAGATATATTATAAGGGTACAGATTAAATTTAATAAAATAATAATAATAAGAAAAAGACAAAGAAAACTTACCTAAGAAACCTTAACTAAATATATCTATATGTTACTATAAAAATAAAAGTTATAAAAAGAAAACCCCGTCCAAAAGGTCTGCCTGTGGCAGAGTTCCCATTTTTTAAGATTATAAAATTAATTGCTACTTGGGATTACACAACCATTGTTCTCCCAAATTAAGAGCGGGCTCAAATAATTAAATAGGCACTAACTTCAAAATTTAGTAAAATATAGGTACAAATTAAAAATAAGAATTAACTATATCTTAAAAAAAAAAACAGTAAATGTGCGTAACTTTCCGCCGTAGCAACCCTACCAAAACGGCAATGTGTGCTGGCACACAACTGCGTGTAGGCACTAATTTCGCTTTCGGCGACGTCGGCGTTTAACATTTCGGACGCGCCGCGAGTTTTAATTTGTGATCAATTATGCGCGGGCACTGTTATTTATACTTGTTTTATTTTATTTATTCTCTCACAGCGCTTGTGGGTGGTCTGGTCACGATTTCGGGATGCCGTGCTCGCCGATATGTGCCCAATCGTTTTGCCATTGAGTTAACCTTCTAACGTTTTTTGCGCGGTACCTAATTGAAATTGAAGTCATATTTATCTTTTTTAACCAGCAATTTATTTAAAAAGTTTGAAGCACTTTTGAGATAAAGGCCCTGAAAAGTTAGGCACATTTTAAGGAACCGTCCCTTTGTGTCCATCACGTTCAGAGCTAAGAACCTTGAATAAGTAACATCTTCATCTGTAAAGTCTGAAATATTCTTAGAGGCTATCTCAAGCCATGCCCTGGGAATATAATATTCAACTATAATAATGGAGTAAATTTGAAATCCTTACCTATACGAAAGTAACTCTTGTCTGTCTGTTGCCTTTTTACGCTTAAACCGCTGAATCGATTAAGATGAAATTAGACTTGAATAATAATATAAGTAGTTTGAGATACCTACAGGATATTTTTTTCCGCTAAATCAGCAGCTAGTGCAATATGAAATATGTAATACTAGATTTTGTGTTTTGTCTGCTTATTCTGATTATTCGATTAGTAAAACAATCGTAACTATACACATATCATAAACTATAAGACCTTAAATAAGATCTTGTGTATTTTACTAAGTTTTACATTAAAATAAATAAACCAGAACCAGATGGATGAATAAAATAGTTTTACTTCTTTCGCCGTCAATAATCAGTGACAGTGTCAATTCATTAGTTGTTGTGTTTTTAAACTGTGCAGTGCAGGCCGAGATCGTCTTGTCTTACCATATTCAGCATTGTCTTGTATACACCTTTATTGGTTCCATACTTTAACATTAAAAGCATAGTAGCCTTGTCACTGGCCTGTGAGGCTATTTTTATGTCAGACTAGTTTTTACATGTGCCTCCACTTACATGGAAACATGCAATAATCATGGTTTTGGACTTTTTTGAACATAATTTACGTCCACTTCTCAAGGGTTGTGAATTTGATTATTTAATTCCGTTCACAAAAACTAAATTTTATAAATCTATTTTAAGTAAGAATTCGTTTATCTTTATCCCGTGCGAACAATATAATTTTCTGGGATAAAAAATATCCTTTATTTCCCAGGTTACACTATATCCATAGAAAATATCATCGAATGAGGTTCAGCGGTTTAAGCGGTTTAATAAATAAATAAATGTAATCTTGGTTCAGTCTAGTAGTAGCTAACTAATGATGAACAACAAAATAAATAATAAAAAGGTATGTGCAAAATTACATTTGAAATTTAATACCATAACCTTTACTGTCCAGAAAAACATCAAGAGGAAACCTACACACACTAGCGAAGAAAATCAATTTTGGGTGTGAAGGTCTTACTCCAAAATGGGCCCGCGTTGGAACTATGGCCCAAGACCTCTCGTTTTGAGAGGAGGCTTGTGCCCTGCAGTTATGAAGTGCAGTGTGAAATAAATCCTGAAATATTTACAGTTTTAGAGTTTGCGAAATGAAAAGTTGCGAAATGAACGGATACCACGATGTATATAGGTCGAGATGATGATGATGATGATAATGCATGAAAATAATACTTCGCATTTACTTATACACAAAATTCAGAAGGTAAACTCGAGTTCGCGACGTGTTGGAGGCAGTGGGTGTAATTGAGCAGCTAATTCGAAGCCGACCAATCAGAGCACCGCATTACCGTACGGAATCATTTCCTACAGAATACTTGAGGTTTTATTGTTACTTGATACCTTGTTATGAAAGTTAAATGTTTGTGTGTTTTTATTTTATTTATTTTAAATGTTATAGAAATACATATATTGGTTACTGGCACCCTGGCGGACATTATGTATTTGTTCTAGAAAGAAACGAAAAAAAAAAATCATTTATTGCCACAAAAATAATTCTTGTACTATGTAACGTAACTTTCAAATTCACTTCACTAATACCTACGTATTACAAAGTACCCCGTAAAAATATTATAAATTATTAAAGCGAAAAATATTATCAACCCTAGTAGGCTGACATGTCGTAATATGGGAGTCAGCATAGATTATTTAACAGAGGGGTAATACCTGTTTGAAGACTAAGGAACTATAAACAATTACTTTGCTCAACCGCACCACATGCGACCTTACGATAGCTACTTTGTGTAACAAATGTGTGTTCATACAGTTCATCTGCCTTCACACTGTAAGAACACACACATATCCCACAAACCCAACTATCTCCAACACCACATCACGCTGACTCGTTTCGAACTCAACGAGAAGTCATCATCAGAGTAACACAACCGTTCTCCATGCCACCAAATGTTAGACTAACGAATCACAACAATAATTGAAATGATTTTTGGAGCGCCAAACGGGATTCAAGACCGCACCTTCTGTACCTTTTCGCGCCAGAGGTGTCCTACCAATTTGACTACCGGGGAATCCTCGGTGACCCCGGTGAATATCATTTTCATTCCTATTTATCATGGAGAAATATCTACGGTATCGATTAAATTTAGCCGCTAAATAAGCACGAAATGGTTTAGTTTCAGCTAATTAAGTCTTAGAAGAGCGCAATACAAATTATAATCTCACAATTGGCGGTAGCAATTACACCGGTTTTGTTCATAATAAGTTTAATAGCTGACTAATAAGCCGTTGTATAATTAGCCGAATACGAAACAAGGCTGGAACAAACGAAGAGTTGTATCAAAACATAATCCTTATAATAACGGTAATTACCCTTTGTTGCCGTCATACCTACGAGCCCTCAACTTAAACGGAACGCTTCTGCGAAATTATAATTTGTGATCTTGTTTGTGTCTACCTAAGCTTTATGTTTTAGTAAAAACCGGCTCAGTGCGAGTCGGACTTGCACACGGGCTCCGTACAGTCGAGGAAGCTGAATCACGTACCAGAGTGGAACCTTGTCATAATCAATTTCGCTACGATGATTACGTGATTGTTTCCTCGATTGTACCTCCATCATCATTATCAGACTACAGCAGTTCACTGCTGGATATAAGCACCTTCCATGGCGCGCCACAACTCTTTGTCTTCAGCCCCTCGCATTCATCCGCCGCCAGCGACTCTCTTATGGTCGTCCATCCACCGTGCCTCAGACACCGTGCCTCGATTGTACATCTCTACTAATTTACTTTACTCCGCTAAAACCGTTCACCATAGCTACATCTGTATGACATATACATATATGTTATTAACATACAAAAACCGCCGTCCTTCTCTGCATATCAAACAAAACATATGTCACAATATCGATCACAATGTTAGTTTAGGATGTCTACTGGTAAATATGGAATTACTTAAATACATACGCTCCAAAAACATAACCCTCATTTAAATCCCTATTAAGCTGGTCGCATCAAAACCTATATTCATAATCGCATTAATATTAAAACCTACAGAATAACGATTAAACTCTTTTGATGCCGCCGATAGAGCCAACAAATGTGTTTATTGCGCGGACGCACGTCTCTTTTATTATTAAATTTGTATGTCATTCTGACGTCGCCCACGCTGTGGATTCTAATTAGTACAGGAATAGCCCGGGAAGATTTGTCAACTTCCGAGCCTAGTCGACATTCCTTTGAGGTGCCCACCGATCTCTCACGTAAATAGATCGTTAAGCGACTGTGACATATCGTTCTGAACTTTGAGGGTGGTCGCGACCGAATGACAGTAAAAAGACAACGCTCTTAATATACATGACAGCTGAAGCATTAAGCTATTTGTCTTGCGAATCAGAATTTGTGTGATCGGTTTTTGACCTTCAGCCGTGTATTTTTTTTTTGTAGATATGACTAGTGTGGAGTGAAGATTTTTCTTAGGCAACTCATGAGCAACTCGTACAAATCCTATTCCTATATAAAAGTTTGTACGATGTGTACGAGTCACTGACGTCACGAAAAAAATTAAGCAACCCGATGGGAATCGAAACGTCAACTAAACGAGAACATCATAAATACGTTTATTGTGTTTTTATTTGTCGAAGACATGATTGATTCATACTTTTAATTCATACGTTCTTTTAGTAAAATTAGAACTAAGTATTTCTTCACTAGTCCTGAAAACAGTTAAATCAAAATCAGTCCATATTCACACTGGTGATTGTTAAAAAACTAAAAAAGCAGAATAGAAAAACAAAACAAACTAAAATTGAAAAATATCCTAACAAATCGAAAGATCGAATGTTAACGTCGATTCATTAACAAATGAAAGAAGCAAATGAAGCCAATATTACAAGGGGAAATTAATCTTGAGCTAAGAGACGCCCTCAGAACTTATCTGCGCGGAAGCCGGGGCGGCATGACCTCACAATCAAATGTCAAACAAAGTTTTATCAGAACGAAGTTGACAAATAAATCCCTCGTCCCAACTTTTCTCATAGTCTACGCAGCGCGACGTGATTCGGCCGGTTCTATTGCTCATAATGTGGGAGTAGACGGGGCAGACTGGCAACTATGTCGTTTTATGCACGTGAGGAACGTTGTTTATAGTTCAATGTATTGGTTGATCAGTATATGGAAGCTACTTAACTTTTGTAAGGAACAGTGAAAGAGGTTGAATTGCGTGGTGGGTGAAACGGTTAGAAATATCATGTTGATATGCCGCATCTTGATTTCCTTACTTATAGTGACGGGGATTCTGTAATCTTGATATGTGATTCAGTTTCCTTTCAGTACTTAGTAACAAAAAAATATGTCAATATTAAAAATAAAAATGTATTTTTATTTTATTTATATTATGAGGTACCTACGTAAAAATAACGTCAAGCATTGAAATTTGAAAATAGTTAGATTCATATATTATTAGAACATGTGTTATTAGATTTATTCTGCATTGTGTTTTTTGAACTACATTACCATTCCTTAGCTCGACAGAAGATCAACGTTTTGCCAGTTGGTAGCGATATTGTAATTTTCTCCTGTAACTCAAGTACGTACCTACGTACGTATCTATTTGATTAAGATTTACCGGACAATGCATTTGATCATAGCTTAAATCACTTTTTGCCCTATGGAATCCACTTGCATTTTGCTCATAGGTTAAAACAAAAACATGAACTTGCCCGTCTACACTTTTTAATCTTACTCTCGCATTGTATTTGCAAAATACCTTATGAGATCACATAAAATATCCCTCGGAACCGCCAAACTAAACTTCAAACTTTATTTTTCGAGGTTCGCGGATTTTCGAACCGCGGTCCCACTCGACGACTTCCCAAGAGCTTTATTAAATCTCTTTTGTCTTTTAATAAACGTATAAAAGAGCTCTCAGCTAAATTAATACAAGTTAATGTGACATTTAGTAGTGGTTAAGCAAATTTATAAACATAAAACGCATCATTGTCGCCGATGAGAATGTCTGTTGTAATTAATTTCATTACTCGTGCTCACTTGACAGTTTAATTCGTGTAGGTAGGTATGTATTATAATTTACTGCTTATTTTTTGTCCCACGTCAGTGTTTTTGGCGCAATTTTGATGATTGCTGTGTTTAATATTAGTCTGAGGTAAAACGAGTTGGGTTGGTTCATTGACCCCAACATAACAATTGACAACCGTTTTTCCGTTCAATTTAAAAGTTTGACTAGTGTTCTTTACTATTAAACTTACTACTTGCAAAAAAATCAGCATTTTGTTTGTTGTCGGCATTTGCGTGATGCGTGAAGTACTATTTATATAATTATTAGTTTTTTTATTGGGTTCTAAACAAAGGTTCTATTGGCAATTCATTATGCAGATGATCAATTTTCATATTATGTAAGTACCTACATTTTACCAGTAACTTTTTGGTTTCATATATTTCTAAGAAAATCTCGATAGATATGTATATTAAAAAAGACCTTATCGACTAACAGACTGACTCAAAATTGCACAGTATTGCACACCTAGCCCCTTGTACCTGAAACGCTAATTTGCATAAAAAATTAAAAATAGGTGCAACAAAATGAGAACTGTTTGATAAAGAATTCTCTATTGAAGGCGAAGTCACGTGTGTATGCTAGTATACCTACACTATGACACAACAAATCCCCTCCCCCCACTATCTCACATCCTATCACAGCCGCAGCTAAGGCTTTATAAATTATCAGGCCGGTGAAAAATCCCTTCCAAGGATAAACCTAAGACGCCATCTCTCTATCTCCACAAGACCTCGGATAGAGCGTTGTGGTTGCTATTAATAAAGGAAATACGTGACACTGGCAATGCTAGCTGAAGTACCATTTTCTTTGTAGTTAAGAGGAAAAACTAACGGCGAGAGCATTGAAAAAAATAGGTATATACATAAAATCAACGTTTCGTAGTCCCCTGATTTCTTATCCAAAACTTGACCTTAACTATTATTTTCATTAAAAATTAAAGAAAGTGTTTGGCCGTGTTCCTGTGTTTTCCTTTTTTTATATAATCTATTCAAATTAGTTTTCTGGATGTTTAAACACAGCGGAAAATCTGACAGTTTTTTTTAGGTTTTTGAAGATTAATATCTCTTTTAATAATTAATTTACGAAACAAGAAAAACATAGGGACATATCAATTAGTGGCTATAGATTTTTGGAAAAAAAATTGCTCTACTGGCATTATCCAGGGAGACAACAGGGGACTATGTTTGTATGGAAAAACGGCCCTTATGTTTCCTCTTAACTAGCCGTGACACGTGGCTTCGGTCGTGTTAACCATTAGATCTGGCATCTAAACTAATATTCCGGGGTTTCGTTGAATTCCCGTGGGGATAATGAAAAAACAAACGTGACAACTTTCACGTCTCTAAACTTTGCTCGGGGTTTTATCCCGATACCATGGGAATATCAGCATAAAAACTAGCCTTTGTGTTATTTCTAAGATCCAGCTATCTGCATACTCAATTTCCTTCAGATCCATGCAGTGTTTGAGCTTTAGCGTGAAAGGTAACAAACAAACACACACACACACAAACTTTCCCATTTTTAATATTACTAGGATGACCTCATAGCTAAATGACGACACATCTACCGATACCCATCGAAGATTATATTTATTCACGTATTTATTTGTGGTCAAGGGGGGCTACTACGAAATTCGGAAATCGAAGTTCGTATTGTACCGTCCCTCTCACTGTCGTATTAAATAACATTAGCGTCAGAGGGACGGCAAGATACGAAAGTCCAATGTTGCATTTCGTAGTATAAGGCAAAGTAAGCTCGACATGTTTCAGACTAATTCGTGGTACTTTGTCAAGGTGTGATCGAACGGATAGCCAAAGGAGATTTATAATAAGGATGTTCACTTGACATCAGGTGACTACTTGCTCGTTTGCCACACTGTCATAATCATAAATATTGATCTCTTACGTCGCTATAGGCGGCAGGTAATTCGGAACAATGCTATCAATATTACGTGTTTTCTGCGAACAGATTTGAAATGGCGGCAGTATAATTAACCCCGAGTCCAAGTCCAAAGAAAGAAAAAAACATTGGTATTCATAGGTCACTTAAAAAGAACAACTGACAAGCAATTCCAAATGCCAGTGGAATACGGAATGAAAACATAATTTCGCACACGCTCGCCCCCGGAGGAGAGCTTGAGACATTTCGGCACAATGCGATTGCGGTTCAGTGGGATGAATAACGGCTGGGTTGCACCGCATTATTCCTGAGATAAACTAGATTGACAATTCTGCCCTAGCGTCGTGATCCTGCTCGTGTGCGCTGGCTTTACTTAAGGGTGACTATGAGTTATGAGTGGTAAATTTGTTACCTAAAGTGGTCACTCGGTTAATTAAATCGTTTTATTGTATTGCTACGTGACCCGCTTTCACTCGTTCATTCGTCTGTATTTTCTATAACATAAGAGTCTAATGGTTAAAGTGGGGTAGTTATCAGGTGTTTTTCTATTTGAATGGGTAAATTTAGGCATGTACTTTTGGGGTTTATTTTTCTTTAAGGAGGCTATTTTCTCTTGAAAACTTACCACTGAGTTTGTCAACAAATTAGGTATAAATTGGGAACCGCAGAGCAATAAACCCTGCATCTGTATTACCCGCCTACGGCCTATAAATCTACAGCAATCCTGATTCGGTCGACATAAAAACTCCTGGCCATTTTCTGGACAATCTCCCCTTTAAACTGCCTTTTAACCGTCTGACGACAGGACAACGGTGGACCCTAGTTTTATTGCTTCGCAGATTAAGCGAGATTCACGCTGCCGGACCAATACATGGCAATAGCTGGTACCCATCTACCTACTAATAAATATGTAAGTAGTTGTAGACGAAGCGGTGGACACTAACAAACAATCACACTTAAATAAGCTACTAGTAACATCATAATTACCCAAGTCCTAAGTTTATTTTTCCTTATTTTTGCTCCGTAAAATTTACATTAGGAGATATAATAATAGTAATAATATTTATTTCAACCAACATAGGATCATAGTGCTAGTGATATAGGTACTTTTTGTAATTTTTAAGCACAAGTATACTCGTATCCAATCCGATAATAGTATTGTTAAATTAATCTCTCAAGCAACTTGTGCACTTAAACCAAATATATTTTTTTTACAGTTATTTTCGGAGCAAATCGTACTGAAAAAGGAAAATAAACAGAGGGGTGAAAACTAGCGCATTAAGTTATCCATGGACTGGCCAAAAGTGATGGATGGACGGCGTTTCCGTTTTAAAACTGTCGACTTCGGCTTCGGCTTCGCATTGTTATTTCAGTCGTCGAAAACGTAACGAGTGGGAATGTTCAAAGTGACGGCGCACATATTTATAAGCACCATTTGTCTGAGGCGCATGTGTGTCCAACGCTTGCGCTGAAATATTTACGAGCTATTAGTGCAACAAGAACAAATATGTGCTCGGCTCGCATTTCTCTTCCCCGCTCGAACCCGGATCAAGCGTCCCTCGGCAATGACTGATTTAATACCCGTATGGAATTAAATCAAGCCCTATAATTAACGTCACATCTTCAATATATCTTCGGGTACTTTGATGTGTTAGGGCAGTATGAATTGCTCGTCTAATTACGCATACGTAGGGACCGCATTTAGGTATTTAATTTGAATAAAATGTTAATCATACTCATACCCACTATAAACCTGTCAAATTGGGGCCTTACGTAAATCGAGTAGTTTATAGTTTTAATTCAATTTCTAAATTGAAAATCAGTTAAATGAGTGCAGTTAACGACTCCACCCAGATCCAACATGGCCGCAGCGCACACTTGACAAATTGTTTCATTTTATTGAGTGGTCACATCGGCTTACCGGGCTATTTATTTGGCGCGAGCTGGGGGTGCAGCGGCGCGCGTATTATACCACAATACCTACTCAAGTTGCATTAATTCACTTAACTGTCACATTAACCAACTGCGGCAAAGAAACTGTAATGGGCTCGTGTATATGCTAATACACTTTCCAAATGCGTGTTTTAAATTAAAATAATCCCAAATTTATATGTTAATTTGTGACCGCACTTTGTCCTTCGCGGCTCCTCGTTTCGACATCGATTACGTTACACGGATTCGGGCTGAGATCCGACGCTGATAAGTTTAATGAAGGGTTTTACTAAAATGGGGTACCTTTTGTATAATCTACTGAGCTGCTCTGGCGCAATTCTATCAGATCTCGTGGTCGCATTGGTTATTGAATGTTAATGTAGGTGGATAAACCATAAGGGACTGCCATTTTAATGACTGAAACGTCTCTTTATCTTCGAGTTTTATTGGACGGCATTAATGTTAAGCTCGATAAAATTGAGTTTTTACGATGTACTCCGCATTCGTTCCATCACTATTATCTTAATTTTTATTTGGTACCCTTTAGTCGGCTCATTATCTGACAATGTAAAAGCCCAAGTGGCGTTTACGAGACCACCCGGGCCGCACAGCTAGTCAATCGTTGTGTGTGCTTCCCTTTATGTCACTTCAATTAGTCATGATTAAGTGTAATTTATAGGTTCGTTTAATGGTCCATTTACCAGCTCCCTTGTGTCTAATGACTTCTTATTGTGAAATGCTACAATTACATAAAACACTTTCGACCAATTAAGTTGAAGTTTAGTAATAATTTATTCCAATACAATCAATTTAAGTTTCTAACGCATAAAAATCATTTAGATATATTAATCTCTTATCTTATAGCAAAGACGTATGAAGATAAAATAAACTAAAACCAATTTCAGATAATCTAAAACTTATTATAAACAAAATTGTAAATTTCACAAGTCTGAAAAAAGAGATCAACGTCCTCAATTGCGAAAACGAAGATGTTAAAATATTTATTTTTGATGAGTATTTTAGTGCACATCCCGTTTAAACGGACTGTTAAAAAACTCAGTGATCTAAAATTGAATTTGCTTGCTTTTGTTCCAATATTTTAGGTCGTCAATGAATCTGATGTTGCATTATAGTTTTCCATCGTACTTACGCAAAAGTTAGTATTTATGGTGCTCTCTTAATTAGCTTCAGCACCCATAGTACAGCCGTACGTTTTTCATTTTGACATTTGACACTAAATAATAAAGTTCTATATAATGGACATGAAAATGTCACTCATTTAATACAATAATTCATAGACACTTTGGGTACCGTTGTACTCCGATTGAGAAATGACTTTTGTCGATGGAAATATTATTATGCTCTAGGATACGAGTATATTTGTAAATCGTTTTTGCTTATATTATAATTTTAATGAAAAATAATTATCTTTCCATGATAGAAAGACCAACTATAACGGTAGCCAAATGTTTACTTTCAGAAAAATACGTTCTGAAATTTGGAACTCATCATAGGTAACGGTGTATCAGAACATTTTGCTCGGCGAACCGTATTTAAATACGGGTTTTTGGAGCAGATGTTTGGCGCGTTACAGTTATTATACTTATAACGCAGACAACAACGGCATAAATAAACTAAGATTACTTTTTGGAGTATTTTTGTATTTTTTATTTCAACTCCAAATTTGTGTTACTTGTACGGTCATCCCGTGAAATCTATATATTTCACACGAAAACACAAGCTGAAACATGGATGGACAGAAAAACCAGAAAAATAGATCAGCGCTGGGAATCGAACCCAGGTCCTCAGCAATCCGTGCGGCGTGCTATTCCCCTACACTACCACTGGACAGGGCTCTAGACACGAATTTCTCCTTCTGCACCAACATTGCAACTTGCTTTCTTTTCATTAGTCACTTAAGCAGCGACACTAACGCCATCTATGTTTTTAGTTCTCATCGAGATACATCAAACACTTCCCTTGGAACTATCCGCTCGCCAGGAACAAGAGATTTTGCTGTTAGTTAGGGTTCGATTCCCAGCGCTGGTCTATATTTCTGGTTTTTCTGTGCATCCATGTTTCAGCTTGTGTTTTCGTGTGAAATATATAAATGAGCTAAACCACTTGACCTTGCTTTTTCGCTAAAACAATATAAAATTGGTATTAGCGGAGAAGCAATGTACTATCTGTCGTTGGGATATGCATTATAATAAACAATATGAAAGTGATTGGTCCTCCATTTATGGGTAGTTCTACGACCGTTTCAACCGCTATCAGTTTCCTGTCGCTTATACTAAAGAAATGAGTTAGGTAGAATTGAAGTTTTTTTTGTGCATGCGGTACAATTATATACAATTCATTAAAACTTCTTGCTTACGGTCTCTCATTTCTTTAATATATGCGATAGGAACTGAACTACCTTTATCTCAAATGTGACAAAATACTGATTGGTCAGATCGAAAATCTGACAAAACAATAGTTTTTTTATTGTCATAAAAATAAAGTAAATACCGGTGTCAACAGTCACTTAGTTATCAGTCTTACCTAGACGCAAATAAGCATGACAAATTGTATTCAATTTGCAGGGTGACAGCCACCGAGGAAAGCATTTGGGTAACAAATGCTTATGCTTTGAATACACGCGATATAAATATATGGATACGGCGCGTTGGATTCCAGGCTAAGTCGCAAAATAATTCGGCACTTGTAATTACGTGCATACTCACTTTTATAGTAGTACTATAGTAATGTCAAAATATTGTCACTCGAGATAAGGTATTTCATCATCATCATCATCATCTCAGCCTATATACGTCCCACTGCTGGGCACAGGCCTCCTCTCAGAACAAGAGGGCTTGGGCTATAGTTCCCCCGCGGGCCCAGTGCGGATTGGGAACTTCACACGCACCATTGAATTGCTTCGCAGGTTTGTGCAGGTTTCCTCACGATGTTTTCCTTCACCGCAAAGCTCGTGATAAGGTATTTACTAATTCATAAGAACACGTTTAGGTTCTGTAGAAAGTTAAGTACTTAGTAAGAACACGCATATTTTGTATTTACGAATTTTTGCATCTTACCAATGTTTTTGAGCCACGGTTTTTGAGCTACAATAGTGCGCGATATATTAAATGTGGTATCTTTGTATTTTCATGAGAAATTTTTATTCATGGTTACATGGTCAAAAGCGTGCAAAGAACGCTAGCGTGCCAGCTACAAGTTTACTGTGCGACAAAAAAAAAACCATTCATTACCCCATTATTATTCTGTAAGCGCAACTTTACACAAACTTAATTCAGTTTAAAGTAAAATAAAAAGTACAGTTTAAAGTAAAACGCTCCGTAGCAAACTTAAAATAAATAGAGACACATTTTTAATACATTTTATTTGGTTAAGCACGTAGTTAGTAAATTCCTTAGCTCAAAAATAGTTTTACAAAATCCCCTAAAGTCTTATTTATGTACGAAAAAGGGGCAGACGTTGCCAGCACCCAAGATACAGGGTGCTTCATTAATCATTACCCCCTAACACCAGGGGCTAAACGAGTATGTTTAAGCAAAATACAGCTTAGAAGGCAACGACTTTCCGTTGATACCCTGTCCCTTGGATTCTCCACGAAAATTGATTTAATGGCTATGTATCTATTATCAAAGATTTACGGACGGAGATATGCTTTCATCTTGTCTAGATCTTTTAAATAAATCTCTTTTCTTTTAAAAAGTTATACTCCGAGAAAAATATTTGAAAATGTCTAAATATAGGTACTTAAAGATGAATGTTCATTTATTTACACAAGTAAAGGATATTCAAAATTGTACATTAATGACAGATAACAAAGAAATTTGACTGTTAATAATGTTTATCAGAAAGCAAGTGGTATTATAGAAATGAACTAAGCTCTTAAGAACTTGACTTTTTTTTTAAATAACTACAAAGCACAAATACCGCTTTATATTTTTCAAATACCGAGATATGTATCAAAAAAACTCGTAATTCAAAATCTCGTTACGGTCACGGCTGCGCAATGACTTTACAAAATATCATTAAAACACGTTTGTTATACCTAATATTACAGCCATTAGCATAAGAACAAACCTCCATTTGGTATCACCAAAACTAACATGGTGGGTAGTTAATCAAACGTAATCTGCTTTCAATCTAACTTTAACGTTGTGTAGATCATAATTACGCTGTGCACTGAGTCGTCGCGGGCAGGAACCTTTGTTCATATCGCAAAGTCCATCGCATGTAACAAGCTAACCCTATTCAGATTAAAACTAGTCGACAACAAATCATACAAATTTGCTCTCCCTTACTATCACGTGACAATACATTACAGTGAAAGCGAGATAGCATGAGCTTAGCGCGGCTTGAGTTTCAGAACGCGTCGGAATAAATAATGCCACCGCACTACAGTTTTGCCCCAATTTGAAAATTACGGGTATTTAAATATTTAATAGTGCGCTCCAATGGTGCAATTTAGAAACAAGATATCCAATCAAGTCTGAAAGCTAAAACATTTCTGAAGAACAGATAACCCAATGGTTAATTAGAATTTAGATTACCTATACTTACGTGTTTACCATTGATTAGTGAAGGAAAGAGCTGGTAGCAGAATCGATTGCTAATGTCAAAATAAATACATATCCATATAACCTCCAAGTTTTCCTGAGAAAAAGGATCTTAACAGACGCACGGGCGGACGGATACACGGATAAACAGACAGACAACAAAGTTAGTGATCTTATATATTTTTCTAATTTAAGGATCTGTTGATACCCGTGTGGTGTCGGGTTAGAATTACACCTCTCCATTTCTTCCATAATTCCATTTTTATTCCGTAAGAAGCGACTGAGGATATAGGTTAAGGTATACCGTAGGCGTAGGCTAGCAACCTGTCACTATTGTACCGTTTTTGACAAACTTAAAACCTAAAATTGCAAAAAGTGGCTCCGAAGAGGTAGCGTTTTGTGTGCCCCAACCCCATTTGGGAATACAGGCGTGATGTTTGTGTGTATGTGAGGATCTGTTTGCAAAACATTTTTTTTTTTTAATTTAATGCTATTTTTTTATTGTGATGTATCATACATCGGAGATTATTTCTATAAATCACCCAGCACACACCATGCACATACGCGATAAAAATCTATCTAATAAAATGTGAAATAAAAGCCTGATTGGCTATATCAAATAGACAATTCAGCTGACAAAGAAAAAGTGAAGACTTCCCTTTTAAGTTTGACATTGGAGACAGGCCCTCTCAAGACTCATTGAGATAAAGGTCGTTGATCAAGTACCAATTTTGCATATTAGTGCACACGGTGATCTCTACGGTGTAATCATCTACTCGTATTTATACATAAACGTGCAAGTTGTTGCTCACAACTTTGTCTACTTCCCGCGGGAAGTTTTACTTTCCCGGGATAAAAAATAGCATGTTACTTGCTGACGATATACTCGCAGCTACAAGGAATGAATGAAGGAATGAATAAATAAATGAATGATTCGATTATTCACAGAAACATATGGTATCTGAGGATCTTACATTACAGTAATAATTAGGTATTTCCCATAAGTAATATGTTTAAACCGGGCAGGCATGTGAAAAGCAACTTCAGCGATTTAATCGCTCATTGGTCAAAATAGATAATACATAATTCAAAATAATTGTCATCATATAAAATAAAATATAAAAAAGTAACAATCCTATATTACAATTTCATTTAAATATAAGTAAATATAAACAGATTGACTTCATTATGACGACCAAGAAGCGAATATTCAGTGATGTCTCTGTGATCAACAGGGTGAAAACCGGAAGTGATCATCGTATTGTCAGAGGCACACTGAATATTAATGTGAAGCTAGAACGGTCACGTCTTGTGAAGTCCACGCTCCGTCCTTGTCCTGCCCAAATCCAGAACCCCGAAAGCTTTCAACTCTTATTGCATAATCGCTTCCAGTGCCTAGCCGAATGCAAAACAGCGGACGAGATCAACAACGGGCTGGTAGAAACTGTTCAGGCCGTGGGGTCCCAGTTCTTCAAGACTCCGCGCCGGAAAAGACCTCAGAAGCTCTCCAATAAAACCATTAAATTAATGGAACTTCGGAACGAGATGAGGCTGCAATCTTCAACTGACATGTCGGAATATGGCAGACTTAATAGGCGAATCTCAAAATCCATGCGACACGATGTGCGTGCCTTTAATACTGCACGTATTAAGGAAGCAATTGAGCGGAACCAGGGCTCTAAAGTGTTTTGCAAAGAATTCGTCTATTGGGAAAGCCAAATGACTAAGTTGAAGATCGACGATGGCAGTATCATCTCATCGAAACCGGAGTTGTTGAGAGAGCTTGAAAGGTTTTACGAACAGTTATATGCCTCGACACAGAAGCCCGTTGTAGGTGCAGCTCAAGATACCAGAGCTAAACTAACCCGTCATTACACTGAAGACATCCCAGATATCAGCCTGTACGAGATTAGAGTGGCTCTCAAACAACTTAAAAACAACAAGGCTCCGGGGGATGACGGAATCACGACAGAACTTCTGAGAGCGGGTGGTAAACCGGTACTTGTAGTCCTCCAGAGGTTATTTAATTCCGTCATACTCGAGGGTACCACGCCGGAAGCATGGCACAGGAGTGTGGTGGTGCTCTTCTTCAAAAAAGGCGACAATACCTTATTGAAGAACTATAGACCCATCTCACTCCTGAGTCATGTATACAAGTTGTTTTCGAGGGTCATTACGAATCGTCTCGAGCGAAGATTTGATGATTTCCAGCCTCCCGAACAAGCTGGATTCCGTAAAGGCTTTAGCACCATAGACCACATTCACACGCTCCGCCAGATTATACAGAAGACCGAGGAGTATAATCGGCCACTATGTTTAGCATTTGTGGACTATGAAAAAGCCTTCGATTCAATCGAGACCTGGGCTGTACTGCAGTCCCTTCAGCGATGCCATATTGACTATAGATACATCGAGGTGTTAAAGAGTTTGTACAGCAGCGCCACTATGTCGATCCGGTTGCAGGACGAGAGTACACAACCAATCCAACTGCAGCGAGGTGTGAGACAGGGAGACGTTATTTCTCCGAAACTGTTCACAAATGCGTTGGAGGACGTTTTCAAGCTCTTGGACTGGAACAGGTTCGGCATCAATATCAACGGCGAGTACATCACCCATCTTCGTTTTGCCGATGATATAGTCATAATGGCGGAGTCGCTGGAGGGGCTCAATACTATGCTCAGTGACCTCAGTATCGTCTCCCAACAGGTGGGTCTTAAGATGAACATGGACAAGACTAAAATCATGTCAAATGTCCATGTCACACCCGTGCCGGTTATCGTTGGGAACGATGTACTCGAAGTTGTTGACCACTATGTTTACCTGGGACAAGTTGTCCAGTTGGGTAGGTCCAACTTCAACAAAGAGGTCGCCCGAAGAATCCAACTCGGATGGGCAGCGTTCGGGAAACTTCGTGATGTCTTCTCGTCCAATATTCCGCAGTGCCTGAAGACTAGAGTCTTCGACCAGTGTGTGTTGCCAGTGATGACTTATGGCGCTGAGACGTGGTCCTTAACTGTTGGCCTCTTAGAGAGGCTCAAAGTCACGCAACGAGCTATGGAGAGAGCTATGCTTGGAGTTTCTTTGCGCGATAGAATCCGGAATACGGAAATTCGTCGAAGAACTAAAGTCACTGACATAGCTGGAAAATATGCAAATTGAAGTGGCAATGGGCAGGCCACATCGCTCGAAGAACAGATAACCGTTGGGGGAGAAAAGTCCTCGAGTGGCGACCACGAACCGGAAGACGAAGCGTTGGCAGGCCTCCCACCAGGTGGACTGACGACATCGTGAGAGTAGCGGGAAACCGGTGGATGCAAGTGGCAAATTGTCGTTCATTGTGGCGTTCTAAGGGGAGGCCTTTGTCCAGCAGTGGACGTCTTCGGGCTGATGATGGTGATGATGATGAAATATAACAACTAGCTTTTGCTCGCTGCTTGGCCCCTGTGGAATGAGGGCTATCGTTTTTTGTCTCACTAGATGGCGCACTGTTGCGTGAGGTTTTTAAGTATGGCTTTCAAAGTTTGTTTTTACGGGTGTGAAAACAAAGTTTAGATTAAAATCATATTTAATACACCTTAAAACCGTACCATAAAAATATCGAGCATGCCACAGTGTTGCATAGTCCCCGTTTTGTTCGGAAAAAAGGGAGGACAAAGGTTTCCGAAAGACAAAACTGTCTCAAAACACAGACATTCATTGCCCCGGAAGGCATATTTGCCATAATTAATTTCAGATATTGCAAAATATTCACAAAATTATTCTTATTATAAATAAACCCGCGTAGCTCACCCAAAAACTATGAGATTTGACATTTCGGAGACCTCACGCTACACTAGCGCCTCTAGTAGCGAATTCATACGCGATAGCCCTCATTCGTGCGCTGTTCCCTAGGGAACTGTGCATTTTTCCGGGATAAGAAGTAGCCTATGTCATTCACTGGCCCTTAAACTATCTCTATGCCAAAAATCACGTCGATCCGTCGCTCCGTGTCGATGTGAAAGTCGGACAAACATACAAACACACACACTTTCGCATCTATAATATTAGTATGGATAATATATTACCATTTTTCAGATCTTTAAACATAAATGACTTCTACGAAAAAGAAAGTAAGGATTTACTTACTTATTGCATTTTTAATAACTTTCACCTGAATAAAAAGAATTGCTAGCTTTAATTTATTTCTTGCCCATTGCAACAAAGTTTCGTCAAATTTTCAGTTTGTTCTATCCATTTTGAATTAAAACTTTTCCAGTTTTGATAAATTATGTTTCCAACTTTATTTATCTTATAACTACTATTGCAACCACACCCCTACCCTGAAGATCATAGGAAAAAAAGAAAGTCGTGCTTTGTCCTTATTTTCGGGCTGCAGACTTCACACTTCAACTCGCCCTTGACCGGTTTTTCATTCAATCGGCACTTTTAGAAGAACATCGTGGTAATTTTTTTCGTCTTTAGGTACATATTTTTTTGCAGATTTGACAATCTCTACCTTAATACCGTCTTAGTCACAGTCTCCCTCACTGTAAAGCCTAATAAGAACACTTATTTATTTTAGGGCTAGAGCCTACTGTGAGCAGAAGCTTGGAAGGCTTGAGCCTATCACACCGCGTGCATCGTATCAAAATGGATAACGTTTGACATTGCGTCAAAAAATCAGTATGAAAAGAAAAGAAAAAAACAGTATAACTTTATGAAAAGGCTGGACTGACAGTGCGAAGTGTCACTCCAGCAGTGTAAAGCTACCGCTGGTGAAGCTTGATTAATCACACGATGTATGTGACGTGCAAGCGATATTGCATGCTGATTTGCTGATTTTTGTCTCGACGAGGGAAAAAGCGAGCAGCAGGTGAAAACGAATAATGTGGTGACTCGAATGCGAGCTACTGTCCGACTCGCACCCAGTGACCAAAAAAAATAAAAACGAGACGATTTACGTTTAAAACGAGTCTTAAGTATGTAAAATATAATATCAATTCCACAGCTGACGACAGCGTCAGTAAACGACGTTTTTTCGCCAGAGTATCCTGTCCTACTTCCTACTTATATTATAAATGCGAAAGTTTGTGTGTGTGTATGTTTGTTACTCCTTCACGCTAAAACGGCTGGACGCATTTTGATGAAATTTGGTCTGCAGTTAGCTGGACGCCTGGAATAACACATAGGCTACTTTTTATCCCGATATTCCCACGGAATAGGGATAAAATCTCGAAATAACAACCGTTGGGCTTAGAGTCATGAAATTTGGTATGTAAGTAGCTGGACGTATGGAATTACACACAGGCTACTTTTTATCCGGATATTCCCACGGGACAGGGATAAAATCTTGAAATTTCAACCACTGGAATTAAGGTCTTGAAATTTTGGACAGTTGTTCTTAACACAACCTTAAATGAAGACCACGATATAAATTTTGGGATTTCCCAGGGGAAAATTGTAGAATTCCGAAATTTCAGTTGTAACTTCCAGACGGAATAGTTTACGCGTGCGTATATTACAACCGAAAATGCTGAGTTGGGCCATCTCGCCTGATTTAGAGACGTCCCAGTAACCCTTCACGGCTCCAGGGAAAACAAATCATAATTTTATTTTAGGTACGGAAAGAAAAATAACTTTTTAATAAGATAAATGATTTACCTTACAAGAAAACAGAAGTAATTTATTGCATTGTACTTTTTAATAAAATTAAACTTTATTTTCTCGGCAACTTCTTTTTATTTATTTATTTAATTTTCATCAAACCGTTGGCGCGCACTAAAAAAAAAGTTGTATAGGTATCTTTTATGTTTATATGGTTATAGCATCTGAAATATAAAATAACAACGTAAAACTCATACATTTTACTTGACATTGGCCTAAACGTAAATTTCCAAGTAAGTATATGTCAATAGAAATTATGCATGAAACCGTAGCTTCGTGTATCTCTTTAAACATTACTGAACGTGAGGTGGGAGACAAATTGAATAAACATTTTTCCGGAGAACCGATTGCTTGGGGAATACCTATACGTAATTCATAAGAAATTATAGGAAATAAGAAACGCGATATATCAAAATTCGACTGATATTTGCAGCTCTTATTATCTACAAGGGCATTACGCCATACCTATAACGGGTAGTATCGTTAGGGATGAAAGGTCAAGAGACTAGACGGCCAAATGAGCGCAAGAAAATGCCTCAGTAAGTTATTTGGATACATTCATTTACGTGGGATACTTCACTGATTTAATTTAGCCATTCTGAGAATTCAATAACGACGTGAAACAGTCTTATCATGCAGCAGAGTCCGAGCTTTACAAATCTCGAGCGTATCTGATTTGTACTTCAAAGACTAAATGAACAAAGGTGATTTCATAAATTCGCTGTTTGTTTTTTCTTGTAACAAAGACAGCCAGGGCAGGGGTGGTTTTTGAATGTCCTTCAATTCGAGCTTATTGTAGTGAGAAATAAGAGTAATTCGCTTTTCATTCTGTCTTCCCTGGAGAAGCAGCTCAAAGGTTGAAGAGCCATCGATGTTGGAGTGGCTCAGACTTTATTATTGGCTCGTTCTGAATCCGCACTCGGAGGGGAACGCAAAATGAGGTCACTGTATTATGTATATTGGCTGTACTTACCTATCCAACGGCCTTATTAATTTCGTAATCCACCTTTTGGTATTTCTTTTCGGTACAATTAAGTGTTCCATGCATCAAAGGGAATGATTTATGAATCCTTACACTTGACTGTTCCTTGTTGCTTCTTGGTTTTGGTTTTGTCGTTAACTCTACGTATGTACATACCTATACTTACATAATTTGCTGAGGCATGGTAGCTTATCTTAAAGCTCACTCAACTACTTCCGTTTGGTAACAAAGAATGTCTGTCAGCTTGTCTATCTCATACCTCAGAAGTTGCAGTAAGTATTCATTTGCTAAATTATATCCCGATCGGTAAACTGGAGCTGACAGAATTCATCTGTATCTTTGATATGCTGAACAATTAGTTAAATCTATGGCTTAATATAGGTACCTACTGTTCTATGTGATAAGATACTTAACGATTTAAAGGTTAAGATTTACTTACATACACTTGATTGTTTCTGATCAATTAATTATAGTCTAGGATAAAACAACGGGGAATAGATACAAAATGCAAAATGTTTGTGTGTACTACAGTTTCAAACAGCTACAACCGTACTCTCGTTTCCATGACAATTTGAGTTTGCTACTTGAGATTGTGGACGAGAATAATTGAAATAAAACGGGTAACATTTACTTTCGTGTCACGCAATACGCCGAGATTAAAGTAGCTTTATATTTCGTCGTATATGAGAAAGTTGCCTGTAAGAACACGTTGGAATTGAATGAGTTTGCTTTTATTACCTGGTATAAAGAATTCGGATTGATGAATATAAACCGAGCACGAATATAAACGACTTTTTAACTAATAAAATATATACTATGGCTTATTCGTAGACTATAGCGGATCAACGACCAGTCCCATTTGCTGGTTTATTTGGTGTTTTATTACAATTGACGATTTACTTTGTTGGAGGCTGTCAAATCGACATCAAAGGAAATTTTTATCACAAATCTCGTACTTAGCAATAGTATAGGTACCCTTTGACTTTGATCATTTGTGTACGGTCTATGTAAACCGCACATTCCCTTTGTCAGCATTTCACGTAGTATTGTGTAATTTCATTATATTATTAGCATTTGCGTCAGTGCACATTTATCCGCCACGGTGTGCATCGGTGTATCAATTGTAATCAATTATCAAATAAATCATTACTTCAGTAATCTGCCATATATCAATTGAACTATCATCCAAGACTCGTTCGAGACTACATTGTCCCGTACAATTTGTTTGACGCTTTTAACTCAATATTACAAAATAAAGTAATAATAATTCAAAATAAATTTAATATGTACCTACTACAAAGAGAAACAAAGCGATTTATTACAACATAATTTGTCTACTAGAGCCTTGGTTGTGTGACATATAACCTGAATTTCAGGGCTAAAATAAAGTGTTTTTAAGGTTTCAGTACCTCAAAAGGAAAAAACGGAGCCCTTACACTCGTAGGATCACTTTGTTGTCCGTCTGTCTGTCCGTCTAGCTGTCTATCTATCTGTCTGTCTTTATATTCCACGTAGGTACAGTCAAATATGCATGTAAAGTCGTGTACCTATATATGTATATTTTTGTAACTTTGATCGTATCAATCTCTTTGTAGTTGACTATTGTATACCTAGATAAAAAAACCTCCATCATTTTAATCAACACCTCAGAACAGATCCTGGTGCAAAATAAAAACAAATTCGCACCTTAATCCCGAGATCACCGGCGCCCAAACCTGAAGTTCTTAACCCGGCACGTAAAAGTGTTTAGCCTTCTGGGCTTTATTCGAGGAAATAATTGAAATAAAGTAGGTGACGTTACGGCTGTATGTCACGCAGCGCTGATGTATTGCATTGGGCTCCTAAATAATTGTGTTACTGTAACCTTTGAGCCGCACGCAATTAAGGTACGTTAACATTAATGCAAGGCTCAGACTTTTTGATGATTTTACTCGGCACTTTGTCACTATTTTTAAAGCAGCTCGTACCTTGGAAATCGATCATTTTTCTATTTAAGTGTGGTGATAGTGGTGATAGCTGGATTTGTGTGTGTTCTTACAGTGTGGAAGTGGATGAGCTGCATGAACACAGATTTGTTACATAGACGTAGCTATCCTAAGGTCGCGGGTGAGCAAAGTAATGGTTTTTAGTTCATTATTTCAAGGCTCCATTTAATTTAATTTGATTTTTGATCACCAAGGTCGCTACTAATTGGGCCGAGTCCAAAGACAGTCGGAGACAAATGCAATGCCACAATATGTTGATTTAATTTTTTTGACGGATTAATTTGTGTAACTTACGATTTTTTTTCAAAGTAGTAAAATGTGTAAAAAAATTAGGTATCAATCGATTTCATGGAATCCCGTGGTAGGCAAAATTGTAAGCATCAAAAAATCGCCAGATTCAGTGTCGAAGCCATTTAAGGTCTCTTAAACTTAGATGAAATTTATGCAATATAATCGTCGTGCTCCTATGTCCCATGTGTGAAATTAGTACTAGAAATGAATTGAAGCATGTAAGTAAACTAAGTTTACATAATTATGTAAATAAATAACGCTTGTGTTACATTTTTTATTTATTTTTGTTTACCGAATTAATGATTATATCAAGAATTTACTCGAAGAGCTTTTATTTAGCTGCATAATTGTATGGTATTATAACTCTTTATTGTACATAAAACATATGCAAATTACAATTAACAAGAGAAAGAGATGTACAAAGGCGAACTTATCCCTTAAAGGGATCTCTTCCAGTTAACCATTGAACGATTGAAAGTACAACAGAAACAAGAGTAGACACTATAATGGAAAGAGAAAAGGATCGAAAATTTTAAATTGAAAATTAAATGAAAAATGAATGAAAAAAATGAACTGAAAAATGAAAAAATATTTATTGTTAATTAAGACTAAAATTAATTAAGACATTTTATGTACTAACATGTGAGATCTCCTATTAAGTTTACAAAGAAACCTGTGCCAGGAGATCCCGCTCCTCCCCAGCCAGACCTTAATTAACTTAAACAATACATCAAAAATAAATAAAGAAATAAATACCTACACATACATATAATTCAATTCATTTAATATTCTGGGGTTTAACGTGAGAGTGGTGTTACTGCATTGTATTAGGTAAGTAGTTATCCAGTCTCTGCTTCGCGAGATCTTCCCAACTTTGCAATGGCGCCGCTCTGTAAATAAGGCTGTTGCAAATTTTGAGGCGCATCGCTTGGAACACCTGGATGCCTAACGACTTATTATAAAGACTCGCCCGGGACCTTCCTACACTTACACGTATAATGATAGTGGTCAATTACATTGCGCGCCCTGTAAGCCTTTGTCGGACACGACATGGAGGACATCAAGTAGTTTTTGTGGTTTTGCGCATATTTGAAAACAGTAAAATTGTAGATTATAAAACAAGTGCATGAAACACGTCATTTTAGCCGTGACGTTGTTTTTACACATGATACTAAATGAAGTCGAACTTAGTTGTATTGACCAGTTTTTATTTTTCACGTAATTGTATTCCTATAACAACTATCTGAAGCATTTGTCATGTTTTTTGTTTTTCGGCATTTATAACTCTTTCTTACTTTATTATTAACTAGCTTTTACCCGCTGCTTCGCACGCGTAAACTATTCGGTGTGGTAGCTGCAATTAAAATTTTCGGGATTTTACAAAATTTCCCTGGAAATTTCCAATATTTATATCGTGGTCTTCATTGAGGTTGTGTTGTGAATAACTGTACAAAATTCAAGACTCTAAACCCAGTGCTGAAGTTTCAAAATTTTTCCCTATCCAAATTCAAATGCAAAATTCAAATTCAAATCATTTACTCAGTAAATAGGCCGCAATGGGCACTTTTACACGTCATTTTTTATACTACCAGCGCTTTCGGAAAGACCATCATTGCCAAGAAGAATGCGCCGCAAGAAACTTGGCAGAAAGTCATTTTTTTTTAATAAAATAATTACAAATAAAATACTTAAAAACTACAGTATACCTGAGCACTACCTGTCATCTTGCGTATGAATGTTATAGTTAGCTTATTTATGTGTTGTTATGGTATCTATCTACCTATCTATCTGTTTAGATTTGTTGTGTATGTGTATTGTATGTGTTAGTTTTATGTATTCTTGATACAGTTCTAATCTACTGTAAATTGCACCACCTGCTAAAATGTATTCCTTATTTCTGTCCATTGTAAAGGTTGCCTGGAAGAGATCGCTCTGAAGCGATAAGGCCGTCTATTGCTTACCTTAGAAAATCTCTATGTATATGCTTGTGTTTTCTGTACTGTTTACTGTATTGGTGTGCAATAAAAAGTTATTGTATTGTATACAATTAAAGAAAAAAATACGAAATAATAATAATAATAATAATACAGGGATGTATGGGGTCCCTTAGTTACAAAACTATATACCGTGGGAATATCGGGATAAAAAGTAGCGTACTTATGTGTTATTCCAGACATACGGCTACCTACATCCAAATTTCATGCCTCTAAGCCTAGCGGTTGTTATTTCGACATTTTATTCCTAGGTATCCCGTGGTAATATCGGGTCAAAAAGTCGTCTATGTGTTTTTCTAGACATCCAGCTTCCTACATACCAAATTTCATGACTCTAAGCTCATCGGTAAATATTTCAAGATTTTATCCCTATCCCGTGGGAATATCGGGTTAAAAAATAAATTATGTGTTATTCCAGAGGTCCAGCTACCTACATACCAAATTTCATGGCTCTAAGCCCAGTGGTTGTTATTTCGAGATTTTATCCCTAGGTATCCCGTGGGAATATCGGGTCAAAAAGTCACTTATGTGTTATTTCAGACGTCTAGCTACCTACATACTAAATTTATATGACTCTAAGCCCAGCGGTTATTATTTCAAGATTTTATCCCTATCCCGTGGGAATATCGGGGTAAAAAATAGCCTATGTGTTATTCCAGAGGTCCAGCTACCTACATACCAAAATTCATGGCTCTAAACCCAGTGGTTGTTATTTCGAGATTTTATCCCTGGGTATCCCGTGGTAATATCGGGTCAAAAAGTCCCTTACGTGTTATTCCAGACGTCCAGTTACCTACATACTAAATTTCATGACTCTAAGCCCAGCGGTTATTATTTCAAGATTATATCCCTATCCCGGGGGAATATTGGGATAAAAAGTAGCCTATGTGTTATTCCAGAGGTCCAGCTACCTACATACTAAATTTCATGACTCTAAGCCCTGCGGTTGTTATTTCAAGATTTTATCCCTAGGTATCCCGTGGGAATATCGGATCAAAAAGTCACTTATCTGTTATTCCAAACGTCCAACTACCTACATATAAAATTTCATGACTCTAAGCCCAGAGGTTGTTATTTCGAGATTTTATCCCTATCCCGTGGGAATACCGGGATAAAAAGTATCCTATGTTTTAATCCAGGTTATAAACTAACTTTTCGCCAAATTTCATCCAAATCCGTCCAGCCGTTTCAGCGTGAAAAAGTAACAAACATACTCACTCACTCACTCACTCACATACTCACTCACTCACAAACTTTCACATTTATAATATTAGTAGGATTAGTAGGATTTAGTAACACAGCACAGGGATTATATTTTTTTTTATTAAAGGAACAAAACAAAATCTTACGCTTGTCTGTCAGCGCCTGATTTTTTTGGTATACGAAGATTTTACTTTTTGTACCTTATAGAAGAACATTTAAAGTGATTTAATGCAGCCTGCGTTCAGTATGAATACGAATTTTATCAGCACGAAAAGTGAAAAAAAATAACGTGTCCCTCTTAAATACGTTCAACCATTATTAAATAAAGTTCAGGTGACGTAATCACGGGCCAGAGACAACAAGCGTCTCGATGGCAATTAAGCCGTTCATTTCCTGTTAATGGAGTCGATTCATTACCCGATCTCTTCGTACGAAACACGGTGAAATTTTAGAAGTCTTTTTGTTAGGCCTTCGGGTCTATTGTCGGTGCCCCCGAGCTGCGTTCACATGTACCGCCCTTTGTCCTCCGCGCCTGCCCCTGACGTAGCCCTGTTAAGATAAATGACGATGAACAATTATATTCAATCCTCCGAAATGAACTCACGACTTACTGTTATTTAATAAGCTCTTGGTTACCGTAAGTAACGGTGTCAGATAAGCAGTGACTAAATTACTTTGAGTGGTTATTAAAATGTCAGAAGTTACTTTGCTC
Source organism: Choristoneura fumiferana (assembly GCF_025370935.1). Classification (NCBI taxonomy): domain Eukaryota; kingdom Metazoa; phylum Arthropoda; class Insecta; order Lepidoptera; family Tortricidae; genus Choristoneura; species Choristoneura fumiferana. The sequence goes on along the minus strand of NC_133488.1, from coordinate 12,247,775 downwards.
GGTGAACCGGCCAATAAAACGTCAACCGATTAACTATGAATGCTATAAAATTAGAAGCGTTCATTAATAAATAATTGGAAAACTAATTTTAGTTTTTCTTTATATGAACAAGTAGCTTATTGAAAACTTTGATTCTTTTCTAATGCAAATTCACACTTTAATAGGTAGATATAATGTACCATTATGTCGGTTACCTGAAAGGTTGTTTGCGTAGATCCAGACTCATAAATGATTGTTAACCCAATTAGAAATACCCATCTGAAAAACACGTTACGCAACAAGACGAAATTCAGCTCGCAGACGTTTCTAACGGGCCGCATCGTAGTTTCTCTCGTCGGTTAATCCCATTTAAAATCAATGGAGCGATAACGGCCGCCATCATGCATATTCGTCCACATAATCGTAATCTAAATGAGCGATTACCGTCTCGTGCGCAGCGTGGGCGAGGCTCGACAAAAGTTCCAAATTTAAAAGACTTACACAGCACGCTTGACCAAATTAAAAAGGCTTTATCCGGCACCGACGTAATTACAATGCCGTTGGTCAGGCGACGGCGTTTCACCGCGAATTAGCGCGCTAACTGACAACATCTGATGATCGTCATAAACTAATTTCTCACTCAATACCAGTGAAAATTTTCGGCCTGGCGTGAAAATTTTCGATAGACAAAGTGGAGAGCAAAGGGCCTTAAAGCGGCGATTGAAGAAAAGGCGAATAAGAGATGTGGGCTATACCACGCGTCATATAAATCTGCCTAAAAGTTCATTACTTAATACTCAATTTTGACGCATTCTTGAGATACATTTTTTATGCGACGTCTTTACTTTACTCCCGGATTGTGCTCGCATTGCTTAACGGTATAGTGCCTATTCAATTATTGGTATTATACCTTTATAGTTTTTGTGGTACTAGTCGTGGCAATGAACTTTTAGGCAAAGTTAGGCGGCGGAAGGTATAGTGCTGAAAATTCAAGATTCCCGGAGGGAACCGAGTTGTTACAAGGCCACGACAATGTTCTGTACACACCTCAACATACAATGACTTAAAATTTCAGGTGCAAGATGCTATTACAGATTCATACAGTTATTTCAACGAAATCGCGACTTGCAATACTCTAGTGGATTGGATTCTCAGATATAAATAAACGGGAGAGTCTGAAAATAATTTTCTTGCGCTTCTATATTGCAATAAGAAAAAACATTGCTGCGGGCATATTTATTTTTCTTTCAGGCAATAATAACGTCGATAAGAAAAATTGTTAAGTTTCTACATAATTTACGATGAATTTAATGTTTACTAATTGAACATTTCAAATGTCAAGTATGGCCCGATGCAAGACAGTTACGAAAGCTAATTGTTATTACGGATGGCAACAATGGATCAATAAAACTTAAGAGTGCACAAAATTTCAATTTATACTGAAAGATCTTCATGGAAACCGCAAGTTTATGATACATATTGAAATTCTTATTCAGCGAGTGCCATGAACCGAACGCAGGCTGAGTAAGCAAATCGCATAAATAAATCTACATCGTATGTTTTCGAGCAATTAGATTCGTGTTTTTCCGTTTATGGCCGTATCGAACCATCGCCTAGTAAATTCATTACGTAATTTAAAATGCTAATGGACTGTCGTCTGGGAAGCAGGGAACGGATGAATAATGAAACATCCGATACAAATCTGGTATTCCGCAGTGATTGAAGTCTTATTTATAAACAAGGTGAATTAAGTTTCTATGTTTTTGTTTGCATAGAAACGGACCCCGAGGAGCAACTTGGAATCGCAAAAGTCTCAAACAATTTATTGAAGTTGCACAGTTCTTCACTACCAATACAATACTTTAAAGTTGAAGAAGTTACCTGAGTTCTAGATATTGATAACCGCTCAAATTCATCTCCAGTGGGAGTTGTTTACACAAAACACAAAGTAGTTGAATTTAGTTTAAATAAATACATGGAAAAAAATACTGTCGAAACCCCCGTAAATATTTGTTCTCAACGAATGTTATTTAAAATCGCTCTTTATGTTTGAATTGGGTACCTTAAGTTTTCTGGGATGTTCCATATTATATTTTTTATCAATAGTAGTTAGACTTATAACGTAGCTCACTCCTGTAGATATACATTTTTTTTCAGTTGCCATTTTTTGTAAAAGTAAATTGAAACTTTATTTCGGCAAACCACACGTTTCGTGCGATTAATAGGTCTGTTTGATAAAAATAGAGGTACACACACACCTACACACACGTATTATTATTATTATTCCCCTTGATGGCGGCCTTAAGGCTTGGGCCAATGTCAGTTACGATGACAGGGTTGCGGTTTATTCTGCAGAACGCCAACAGTTTGACAGGAGCAAGAAGTTAATTTTGAAAATATAAATAAAAATAAGTCCTTTTCTGCCGAACGCTGTTGCAGGAGTCACGTCACACTTCGACAAAGACACACACACGTACGTACGGCGACATTTGACAACTGACAGCTGTCAATCCGACCTCTTTTTTTTAAATCAAATACACCAAGGCACAAACCTATTAATCGGCTCGTAGACGGGCCATATTTTCAATGCAATTTGTGTCCGGCAACTATTGGTGTCTCTCTCTTACTCACATGTTAGACAGGGACACCAATAGTTGCCGGCCACATATTGCAGTGAAAATATGGCCCGTCTAGGAGCCCCTTTAATCATCTCACGAAACATGTGGTTTACCGAAATAAACTTTCAATTTATTTTTACAAAAAAAAGGAAAGTGAAAAAAAAACTATCTACAGGAGTGAGCTACATTATATGTCTACTACCGATAAAAAAAAATATGGACCATCCTAGAAAACGCAAGGTACCCAATTAAACTACCGAAGAGCCATATTTTGGCTTTCTAATCTAAATAAGTCTTGGCCTGTTTCGGGCTTCGGCAAAGCAGTGTTTTCCGATGCCGTCGCCCGAGGCATCGCCCCTCAGTCGGATGCCCTTTAATCTCTATCATCGCTAGTAAAATTCGAGTGCCATTTAGCTTCGAAATATTAAAAACATTTCACAAACCAATATCTTGAGCACTTTTCAACAGTCAGTCCAATCAATATGTCATCTATAAAACATACATTTGAACCGGCTCTAACAGGTATTTATTGATCGTCAGACGAGCGTCCATAGTAACGGCCACTCGAATTGACTCGTCGGTTAGAGGTGTTTGTTTATTAAGAATTATGTGGCATTTATTGTCAGTCAATAATCCCGCATGTGGGCGCTGTCCTGCTTATCGGACAATTGGTCGCTAGTGACCGATGTGGCCATTGGTCAAGCGCACACGCGATGCTGACTCATGCTGTATGACTGCTCTAGGTCATGCTTGCATTGTGAATTGCTGAGGTGAATTAGAATAACTGGTAATGAATCGAGAAGAACATTGGGATTCAAACCCTGTTATTTCAAGTTTTCTAGTTAAAAAGTTTAGAGTTATTTTATTTTTATCCGAAGTAAAATAATAAACGCATTTAAATTTTGTTTTGATAAATTGTCTATACTTGAATTTACAAAATAGTTTAGTACTGCACTCCATTATAACCATTAATATAAGTATTACTTTAAAATTATGGTTGCTACAGCTGACAATATATAACAGCTATATACAGCTAATAATATTTTTAACGCTAGATAATGCTGGTTTAATTGAAGGTTATATTTTAACTTTAGATATCTTTGTTTGGATACTGACATTCCATTATATGAATCCAATAACACTGTTTACGTTATTATGGGCATGTCACGTCTAACATAACAATCATTTTACACGTACCACTTTGTCAACATTATATTCACTCGTTATTTTTATTTCTTTTTTATTGACATTGTATTTTACTCAATAGGTTTTCCGCCCGCTGGGTTACTTCATTTGATTATCATTTACACACAACCTTACTCCATGACCGCTGCGTAAATTTAAAAGGTTTTATTTAATACATGGGAACTGTTTTGTTAAACCATGAAGTATATTTAATCGACTTTATTTCTTTTCAGAGTCGAGAGCCGCCAGCTTAAACATGTCATAAGGTAAGTTAATCCCCTTTGATCCGTTTAAAAGGAAAAATAAATTATTTAAATGGTCGAAGCGATGTTTTTTATAGAGCAGGAGCTTAGGATTGTAACATTGTGACAGTTATCGGCATAACAGACCATTTCGCGCAGTCAATAAGCCCGCCACATTTTTGTTTATAACCGTTTGTTTTCGAATACAGAACCCTCAGACCCTAATTTTATTCTTTTTAGTCTATCTTTTTAAATAATTTATTGATCCCGGTGTTACTTTGTGGCTGTCCCGATACCGCGACCGGTATAATGTATGCAAGCGCTTCTAAATATTGGAAGCTTATCAGTTGTTTTTTCATTTTTTTATTTGACTGCATGGCAAACGAGCAAGTGGGTCTCCTGATGGTAAGAGATCACCACCGCCCATAGACACCTGCAACACCAGGGGTAATGCAGATGCGTTGCCAACCTAGACGCCTAAGATGGGATACCTCAAGTGCCAGTAATTTCACCGGCTGTCTTACTCTCCACGCCGAAACACAACAGTGCAAACACTGCTGCTTGACGGCAGGATTAGCGAGCAAGATGGTGGTAGCAATCCGGTAGGACCTATAAAGTTAATCGTAGGTAACCATTAACCAATATCCTATAACAATATGTATAATTTAAGTAAATAAAAAAATAAGGTACTGCCTTGATTCCAGTACGAGTACATAGGTACATAATAGTGCATGTTAATATCTCATTACCTGATATGGGAGACATATCTACGGTTCGAGCACTAGTAATAACTAGATAGCTTTCTTATCATGTACAAAACATTACAAACAACAACAAGTCGTTTGATGCCATAACAGTCTTTGAGATTTGTAATAAAAAAAACATACCAGAAAAGGGCTACAATATGGAGTGTGGAGGGAAGGAATACAAACTCTGGGTATGCAAAAGTGTCGGTCAAAAAGTGTTAAATACGCGGCGCAGCAGTAAGCAAGCGTGTAAATTTTACATATTATTATTTTACTCATAATTAATATTAGGCGTGTAAAATATTACAACATAAATAATTCAGTGTCATCCGGCCCGGCCAATTCTAATACTTCTCTTTGTAATCTTTTCTTCTAAAATTGAATCAACAAACAAAAAAATACCTAAATGTAGTTGAATTTAAAAGAAAAAAAAACAATCCGCCAACTTTTTTTATATCAATGACATTTGAAAAGAGTATTTTTCTAGTCAAACACTTGAAGCTATTGTAGACACAGATAAAAACGTCATCGTCCTTGTCGTACTAACTTTAATTTAATTTGGTGTAGGTAGAAAAAGATTTTTGTGCCTTCCTTTTATTTGGTGTTTTTTTAAGTAGTTCTTGTAAGGGGCTACACTCTTGATAGAGTAGTAGTGGTCATCGGCTAAGGAGCAGTGAAACTTCATGACGACGTTCTTGAAAAAAATAGTGTGGCGGTTGCACCTTTGGTCCTTACATTACAAAACGCAGAGCTGGAATCCGGAGTTCGCTAGTTGGGTTAGGTTAGGTTTGGAGTTTTTTTTTGAGGAAAATGATTTTATTTCTCTGGATTCTGCAAACCCTCGGAGCTCGTAGCCCTCGGAACTCGAGTATCACACTCCTAGCCGCCTCCGCGTCTACTTAAGTATTGTGTTCCAGAGTAACGGCCACATTTCAATACAGCTACAGTAATGCTTGTTAGTTTAATACGCACAGTGCAACCGTATTTACTAAGAGCAAACCGACTCGCCAGTAAATACGCCCCAGGCGTATGTCAACCGCTCCGTTCCAGATTATGGCGTAATCCCCTTTCTCTGGGCTAAGCCGCTTTCATAGCTTTGTGCCGAGGATGTAACGCTGACGCCCGTCAAGTGCGCCCCAAATCTGTTTTCGTCCGATGTGTATAAATCTATGGAGTTTGCAAGTTTAAAATTAAATCACAGCGAATTACGGTTAGCTGTTGTTAAGTTTAATCAGCTTATCAACAACCTTGTACATTTCAAAACGGATCAAAATTAAAAAGCAAATTCTTTGACAAAAGCTTTCAGATGCTTGCTTAATAAGACGGTGTAAGTGGTATATACGCGTAACTTAGTAAATGCCATTTTCTTTGTAGTTATTAGTTTTCCTCTGCAAATTTCAGTGCCTCTAAGAGGAGTATACTCTTGCAAAACAGCTAATATATTTGCAACATATACAAATACAATCACATAGATTATTTCCGAAAATACTAAAAACACAGTTACATTAGTGCTGAACCCCACATGACACTAGAGGCATAGCCTATCCCGTGGGGTAAAAAATATAATAAGTATGTATGTTGTCATGCACCTCTTTCATTAATATACCTACATAGTCACATCGACTCTGCTATCTATCACATACAACACACAAAATGCTAACCTGTTTCGAATTCTCCACGAGTGCATTCTCAAATCAAAAAGCGAAATCGAGCACACAACCGTTCCCAAACGAAAAAACAAGACGTACTCTTCGTACTTTGTACTTTACGTGTATCATATTATTGATTTCAAATATCAATTTAAAAATGACATCACCCCGATGATTTTAGAAATAGAAATTTAGCCCGCTGGTCTTGCGTTCTGATCTGAAGATATATTACCTATTTTGTAGTGAACTTATAAGCCAGATTGACATTGTAAAATACAGCAAATTCGCTCGTGCAGTGTGTGGATAATAGACGGAGAGCTAATGTGACTTTAATGTGGTCGGGCCGAGACGCGTGTCCCGGCATCGCCCGGTGAGATTATCGAATAATCTGCTTTCTTTTGTACGGTTAGAGCGAAAAGTTACGCTTTTAAATTTATATCTTTAGTACGTCTCTCTTCACGAAAAAAAACAGGCTAGGTCAGGTACGTGATACTGGTAGTAACCTATCCCTTTCTTCATAAACGATTGTTAAGCTTTGTATTAATGTAACATTCTTTGGTCAAGCATGTATCAAATAACATAAAAATCGAAAATACCTAATATCGAACGTAACCTCTTTTTAGAGTCGGGTAAAAATATGTACACGATAGTAGGCCATGCCAAAACGTGAAAAAAAGTGTCATTGACGTAACTCAATTATCTTCGACTCCGTGGCTAATCGAAAAATATAAAAAAATACATACCACTTTAGAGATGAAAACGCAATTTTCCACCCGGCTATCTACCCATGAAAATTAAACTTTCCGAACAGGAGAGATGAAAATAACTAAATATTACGCATTTAGTCTGTTATTTTTTTCGAACTTTATTATTTCGGACATGTTTATATTTTGGTCTTCTTTTTTTTTTTTTTTACTTACTAGTCCACGAATCAGTGGATTATTTATTTCATTTAAATCTTAAGATAATATCTTCAAATGAATAAAAAAAAAACAATGAAATATGCGGTCAACCCCACTCCACATAATTACGAATCCGAAGCCGTCTAAGAACCAAAATCAGTTTTCGACGAGTGAACCGTAAAATCCAATAACTTTCCAAATCCTCGTTAATGCCAGTCATGTTCAGAAACTTAATCGCCGCTTTATTTAATTGACAAGACAGGGAAGCCTACAATTAAAATCCTGTTAACGGAACCCTATTTAGTGTTCCGTCGGAATTTAGACGTGTTGACCTTCGGGCGTGCAAGTAGTTATTATTCATTATGTATGATGTATCTACTATTGAAAACTAACAAGAGTTGGTTTGTTGAGAAGATGAAATTCTAAAATGAAAATGTAGGTAGATGAAACTAATTCCAGCTTTGTTTGAGATTAAAATGTCAGAATTGCGAAGTGCTCGCTTATTTTGTGCTAAATTATTACGTACCTACATTAATTAAGTTTAATCTAGTAGATATTAATAAGCTTAATACTCTAAATGGTATGCTTTACAAATCGAATGCAAACAGCATTAAACAATAAGATGTAGAAATTAATTGAGCCACTTTTGAAATAATTGTTACATTTTGGATGTAAAATACTTAAGAATATAATATGACAAAAAAAATGTTAACTTTTTTCCCCGTTTAACAGTTTGCTACTATTTGTTGTATGGTGTCCATTTTGTATCTGTGCTAATTATTGTAACATTTTGTATCTGTGCTAAACAAAAAAGTTCAATGAACTGAAATAATTACTTTGGTCACCCGCAACCTTCAAACCACCTGATTCCATAAATTACAAAAAAGTTCATAAAGTGCATTCACTGCAAGGAATCCATAGGAAGCCATGGATTTGGTTTTCTTATAAAGTACAGTCACCAGCACCAATATCTGACACATCAAAGTGTGAATAAATATCTGATACCACTCTATTTAGGGTCGGTGGACGTGTCACTTATTTTTGCACGCTCCGCTGTGGCAGATATTAACGCAGATGACTGTACCATAATAAACGACATTAGTTATCAGAAATTCTATTAAATTATGCAGATATAATTCTAAATTATTGAACGTTTACTACACTAGGATATGTTCATTCTATTCTGTTCATAAAATTTATATAGTTCCGTTGAAAACCTGGTGCTTTTACGATGCCGACGAAAGCATATTGCGGTATGTTATATATGTGGTCAATAAAATTATACGTTTAGACAAGTAGATATTGACTTCTATAAATTTATAACTTTACAAAAAAAACTGACAATAATACTAATCATTGTCATTCGATATTCCCATGACATGAAAATATGATTTTTTGCACTTGTATTAACTACCTACGTTTAATATTTGCGTACTCTGTGTTTGTAGCTTCGGAATAAATTAAAAGAAATCGTTTGTGAATCCGGAATACTTAATGAAACCAAATTAAATCTAGATAGGCGGCGAGCAGTCGCGCCTTTGCCAATTGTTATGACATCAGCCAGCCCCCGTTTGAAGGCGTTATTATCCCGCAATGAAAGCAGTACGCAGTCCATACTCTTAACTTACTGCAAATTACGAGTATACGAAAATTATTCGCGATGTCGTACGAAGTCTAAAATGCGTGTGCCAAATGCGAGTCGGACCAAACGCAGTGTAGAATTTCATAGTAATAGTACATTACTGCCGAGGCCGGGAAAAAGCAATTCTTGGATGAGTAGAGTTTAACGGACGAAACGTAGCTGAGTCCGTCAATAAGTACGAGTCCACGAATTGCCAATTCTACTGAGGCATGTCTAGTGCTTTTCTCCAATATTTAATGCGAGGAAATAAAGCAAAATTTTAAAATATTAAATTAAATGCTTTAAAAAGTTGCCCTTATACTTTCCGCGATACTTACTTGTTTATTTTTTAAAGTACACGGCACGACTCTTAATCGCATTTTATTAGAACTAATAATGTAATTAAAAAAAATGTTTTATATGAATAAAAAATATAAAGTTAACAATGTCTCTTATTTTTCTCTGTTCTCCTATTTATGTTTTTACTGTGTTTTTGTTGTGATGTAGTGTGTTTTTCTTGTCCATAAATGTTGTGAGTTTGAATTTAAAATGCAAATGAAGCTTTGTGTCACTAAATTACGGTTTAAAGTGCTTTTAGTTAATTTAAAAACGCTTTTTAGTTAATTCAGCCATTTTCTTTTGTTAGCAGTTTTTCGGTTTCATTGTGCTTGAACTCGAAATATTAAAAAAAAAACAGTGACTCTTCGAGACATTTTAAAGAAAGAAGAATTAAATCTTAGACTAGAACTTAAAAAGAAAAAAGGTAGAAGGAATTTGATCGTCAGGCTGCTTAGATTGACTTACTGTAGTAGAAGAGATTTTTTTTATAGTAGTCTATAAGGAACAACTTCGTGTCTATGTCTGCGACAGTTAGGCGGACATTTCCACGCATATTGGAGAAAAAAATTGAAAATATTAATCAAACTCTTGTATTCGTATGAATGCAGCAAATAATCAATATTAAGATTTGATCGACATTGCTCGTTGACCTGTGTGGCCTATTTTACAGTCATATTTTTTTTAGTGCCGTGATTTTTTCTACAATCAATCAAACCCAAACTAGAGTAATTATTTGATTACGAGCTGTTTCCCGTGACTTCGTCTGCGAATAATTCGTTCATCGCGCGCCCAAGGGAACTATAGGTACATTTTTCAGGGACAACACTGTCCTATGGCCTTCTCAAGCTCTCAAACTATCTCCACACCTTTCATTACGATCCGTTAAGTACTTGACACGTGAAAGCGTAACAAACAAACACTTACTTTCATATTTATAATATTAGTAAAGATTTCCACTCATTTCAAACTACACTTTTCTAGTACTAAGAGTCTCTGAGCTAAGCGGCGGATAGACGGACGAACAAACATGCTGAAATTTTAAAGCCTGCGTTTTTGCTATTATGTGTGACTACGGAGTTCTAAAAAGAAACTCTGATACTTGACCTTAGCAGGTCACTGCGTACGGATCACGCTTCAAACGTAGATGGCATTTTCCAGACCAAGAGTACCTACCTACTGGCGCAGTTTGGCAATTCTCTAATTTTAACCATAAATTGATTTAAATTGTAATATTTGCCAGTACTTAGTGGAAGGGGACATGTTAGTGTTAAAGTTGTAAAAAGGTTGTTCAGCAGGTGATTAGTGTTAGTGCATCTACATCATACTTGATGAACACCCCTGTAAAATGATTTTATGATTTGTTTGATTGTGCTTGAGAAATGTTGCCATTATATTGGTGGATGTTTAAAGTGCGTCGAAGGCGTAACTACATTTTGGAAATTAAAACAAGGTTAGGAACCTCCTGTACGTATACGAACCACTTGTATTAAGAGGCCCTACTCCTCCACATTAGAAGTATAACGGAGTTATAAACATTCTCAGCTTAAATATTTCCAAATTCCAATTTTTCTTTACGTTATTAAAGTATTTCTAGCAATAATACCAATATTCAATTACTATACATCAATATTTAGATGTTTGTGACCCGAGGCCGTATTGCCTAATGTTTCTGACGCCCGCGATCGCAATCAAATGACAGTTTTTGTATGCGACATCTGTCATTTGATAGCGATCGCGGAATCAGAAACGTTAGGCAATACGGCTTCAGGTTTTAGGAGCAAGGGATGTTGATGAATGAGTCGTATAGGCTGATTAAGAAACCACCATATGTCTATAGTAAACACAACGCTTCGAACTAAAGTCTTAATTTGTATTTATAAACTGTTTTCAATGAAACCGTTTCACGCACACGTGTTAACTGTTCAAGTTTACTTTATGTTTCGTAGCACATAGAAATAATACCAGATGTCGGTCGTAGATCATCAAAAATTTGTTTGTCTAGGCCCTGCTATAACAACTCAATTTTCTAGCTCGGTTATATTAGGGGTTTTGTGAGAAACGATTGTGTTAAAAACAAATAAATACCAAAGGGTGTGTGTTTCGTTGAACCGGCATGGTGGCTCTTAAGTAAATATACAAAGCATTTGTTGGTAATTATTTTTTTACTGTAAACTTTTGGGGCCCTATGGTTCCTTAAACCCATAATGCGTCATAAATTTAATGAGATGCTGCCATTGTGCATTGTTCGTGGTTATGGTTCATAATCGTTTAAAGTTATTGTTGATCTGGAATAGAAAAAATGTCATGTCGTCTACGTAATAGGTCAAAACCTCATCGATAAAATATTACGGACTTTTCAATTTAAGAAGTCGTTTAAAATATGCGTGCGTATGTTGTGTATGTAAATAAATATGACGTAAATATTGGGGCCCTTCCCTATTATTTATTAACCGTCACAAGTGATAAGGCAAGCCACACCGGCTGCTATCGCCCTCACGTACTTTCAATATCAAAGTATGACGTAGAAAGTAAATAAAGAATTGGAAGTGTCCGTAATGGCGGCGTGTCCGGCGCGCTAGCGCCCTCTGGCGGCGGAACTCCAATTTCCGCCCCAAAGTTGATTTTCCCTTTACGGTGGCAACACTGCTTATATTTTAAAGGAGATTATTGATGGAAGGTAGCAGAAATAATTAGTTTGCCGGAGCGTGACTTGAAAGCCATTCTGGTTCAAAGGAAGTTAAGTTAGAAATTTATGTCAGTACCCAATGCACCCAAAGGCTACCAGCGACAAGGTAGGTATAAATAATAGTACAAGTGACTACGTTAAATTAGATCATACTCGTAATTCTTGTCACTAAACGCAAACGATACCAATGACAAATTCCACTATATTATTGCTAAACTGACAAGATATGGAAACAAAAAGTTTAATTTGGTAAGCGATAAACTTTAGCAGATTAGATTTAGAGGATAGATATCCTTCCTTCCATAACATAAGGCCATATGATCAAACCACTAGGCTACACCATAGCTTTTTGTTATACCTTAACCTCGGCGACGTAGCAACAAATGGAAACCAAGTTAAATCAGTGCGTAATTGCCAATCGTTTTGTTCGTTGTCCACAAAACATTTTGCTATAATGAATTCCAGGAAAAACAAAATTAATTTCGCAAAGATTAGCTGAAATACTTTTTAATTATCAGCTATACGGAAGTAGGGCCTTGGGATATTCTTGGAGAGCTCTGTTCGTCCTTACACCTTCCTGCCTTATAATGTAATTATATTTTTAGGGCTCCCTTAATGGGAATTCTATAAGGGGAGAATCGGGATTTGCTTTGGATTATTTTTTTATTTCCCACTGATAACTGCTTTGTTTTTGCAGATGAATTTTGAAATATAATCACGGCTTGCTAACTTACAGATTATAATTATTTTATCAATTAACTCTGGTATATCATAGAAAGAATAGTACATTGTTGTAGAGGCTGGAAAGTAAGCAATAGATGAACGAGTTAGTGTGGAGGCCGACCCGAATGGGAGGCCTTCGATAATACGAATTCATTTAATGCACTTTTGTAAGAGACAAAACATTGTGCTTTTTACGACCACTGCAAGGAAATAAAAACCAGCCAAGAGCGTGTCGCACACGCCCAAAATAGGGTACCGTAGCCATTACGGAAAAATTTAGTAATATTTTTCTAAGAATTTCGTATTTTATACGGAATCTTCCAAGTTTAGGTATATTTTATACCTTAGGCTGCTATTTACTCTTAAACTACGAATAATTCTCAAGCAAACTTAGCCGTTATAGTTTTCCTTGTAAGTTTGATATAATTACTCCCATCCTGAATTTTTTCAAATTTTTCCACCCACCCCTTTTTATTTTAGAGGGCCCCGGAGACGGAACGTCGATTTTAATGAAAATGTGCACTTTCAAGTTGAATATTTCGCAAATATTTCACTGAATCGTAAAATTGTCTGAATCGTAAAAGACCTATCCAACAATACCCCACACTATAGGGTTCGATGAGAAAAAAAAACACCCCCACTTTACGTCTATGGGAGGAGATAAAAAAATTATTGTACCATTTTGTCGGCATAGTTTACACATATATCCGTGCTAAATTACAGATTTCTAGCATTGATAGTCCCTGAGCAAAGCCGCGGACGGACAGACAGACAGACATGGCGAAATTTTGGCTCCGGAACCCTAAAAACATGTATCACAAATCAAACAATTGTTAAATCCCAAGACTGCGTTGCTAATGCCAATTTTAGTTTTTCTATTGTGTCATTTTTTTTAAACGAGTCCGTTCTAAGTGGCCAGTATACAAAACCACATATTTAAATAATAAAAACGGCAGTCTGGCTGCGGCAGCATGCTTATAAAGTTAATGCCAAGGCGATTTTTACACTTAAATTAGCTACTTTTTTTTGGCAGCCGGGTTTTTTGATTTTTTTAATTTAATGTTTTATGTTACACTGTTTTGATATTTATGTGAAAACGGTAGATTAAAATTATTAACCCATATATATTTAGAATGGGCTAATTATAAGCTTTCATTTGATACTCATATTGTTACAATACAAAATATTTTTTTTCATCCCTCCACCATATTTATTTTTCGCAGACGCCATATTGAAATATTATATAGCATATGTCACTCCGACAGTTGTAACAAATCCAATAATACCTCAAATGTTAAAATCTGTCCAGCCGTTTAGGCTGCAGCGAGGACCAAATAAATGGACATACATACCCACATACATACATACATACATACATACAAACATAAATACATACATACGCTTGAAAAACATAACCCTCCTTCGGGCAGTCGGGTAAAAAATTTAAGCTTGAATCATCATCCCAGCCTATATACGTCCCACTGCTGGGCACAGGCCTCCTCTCAGAACAAGAGGATTTTTGCAGGTGGTAGGACCTCGTGCAAGGTCGGTGGTGATCTCTTACCATCAGGAGACCCACTTGCTCGCTTGCCATCCAGTAGAATAAAATAAAAAATAAAAAAAGGGCTTGACTATATGATATACTATAAATGACGCATTCTCATTGTTTAATTTAATTTCACATGCAGCAGATGATTACTTTTGATTGATCCAATTGTCATTTTAGCACGCGGGGAAAATTATTCTAAAATATATTCTAAACAGTCGTATCGTACTATGAAGTACTCGAATATGATTTTATTAAAAACAAAAGTACGTATAGTTAAGTTATTTTCAGGATAGTTTCAATTTCGATTGTTCTTTGTATTTCACAAAGACCCCATAAGAAACGGAATTTTTTGGAGAAAGAGACGTTTTTGGTTAAGTCTGGAAACATTTCACAGTAAATGTCATAGTGACAATGCATTAATTAGCAAGGATAATCGTAATGACTTTTCCTTTAAAAAGGTTCCATGGTGGCTCATAAATTGAAGTCCTTGACCGTACAAAAATGTATTATTTTGACTATGGAACCATATTACGAGTGTGATATGCTTGATACTCCGCGAATATAGGTACAGTCAACCAATTTGATTCCCAGGCCATCACAGAACTGTGTCGTAATGTGATTTTTACGTCATTCGATGAACATTGTTATAGGCAAATAATATTATTTACTATTACTTACAGGGTTCCATGGTGGCCTAGGAATCGAATTGGTTGACTAGACAGCTATACTATACCCGTAGAATATGTATATTTGTACCTACTTCTTTATGTTTTATTTTAAATAATAGATTTTTTTGAAACTATGCGCACGCAAGAGGTTTACTCACATTCAGCCACTAGCTTTTCCACTTAACTCCCATTGGGCGCTCTTTGAACAAATATAAATCTGTCGAGGAGATCGTATATTAATCGTCGTATTTGGTGAATAAATTTACTTTTGTTTGAGTTTGCCTTTGCTACAGCGTTATTTATTCAGTAGAACGACCCGGGGCCAGGCGATACTCTGTTTACATAACATTTTCGTCCCACTGTTGCCGCGTTGACTCGCGTATTTCCACAAACCTAACAGAATTTATTAGGTAAGTAAGGTATCATCTCCCCTGCTTTCCAAATTGGGGGAACGCCTGTAAGCTGACGAAATGTTCATTTCGAGGGCGTTTGAACAATAATTTGATTAACCAACATTGTTGCCATTTCGTTTTAACAGGTTAGGTGTTTGCGATTAAAATAAACCTTTAACACTTCCTCGAATAGATGTTTTATAACAGCTTCTTAACTAATTTGTTGAATGGTAATAAATAACTATTCTCTTTTGTTTAATAAGATACCATAAATATACGCTGTCTAGAGTAAACATTATTGAAATGACAAGTTACTAGGACTCCCGGTAAATCTCGATTTCTATCACGCGCTCAAAGCTGTCTAGTTTGTTTTATTTTATTGCTCTTGACGCCCGCACAGTGGAGCTAGCCGGTCTGAAATCAGCCATCGACATGTTTATAATGGCGCACTAGTGATGGGACGCCAGTGTGGGCGACTGATTTACGCCACGTGCGATAACGCATGAAATCAATTGCGCAGGTCAGGTATTTGCGTATTTTAGGATCGTCGCTTGAGCTTGTTAAGTAGATACGTGGCGGTAGACAGCTTAACGTCGTAGCTTGTTATTCGTATTTATAACAAGCTACACTCTACATTCCTAAAATCCTTCTGTCTGGGAATTTCAAAATGTTTTTATTTTTCTTTGCAAGTTTGATCCAGCTGGCGGTGAGATGTTGTGTAAATTGCGTTTTATTAGCGAAGTTTGGGAAATACGAAACCTATAAAAAATATTCAGCTCTGTTTCGTAAATTTGATTTATCTGTACCAGTAAAAACACCTGGAATTCGGTTCACATTATTCGTTACCTTCATAAATTTGGGGTTACCCGTGCGAATCCCCCGCGTGACTACATTATAAACCCTACATTTGTACCAAAAAGACAGCGCACCTGAGACTGACGTGCCTTCATTGTTATTTTTGTCGTCTCCCAAGTACCTGATTGAAACTCAAAACACGTCGCACAAAAATAAAAACGGATATGAGTACAGCACAATTCAATACGAACCTAACCTACGCGAACAGACGCGTAATACCAAAATTGGATCGGGCAACGCATGAGTCGCGCGATCAAAATTAAGAAGCACTCTTTGGGGTGTAATGAAAGAACGGGGACACCATTAAAATAACGAATCATAAATAATTCAGTTGCGGGTTTGGCGTCGTTTCAAGACATTTCCACATTAAATTTCATGAGAGGTTCATTTTTCTGGGGAGCGCGCGGCGCGGTCGTGCGGCGGTCGCCGCGCCCGCTATGTAATCGACCGTTTTGTCCGTTTAGCAGACCCACTGGCTGTGCACCAAAACCATCCGGCAAATTATAAAGCACTAGACTTTTCAGGACCGGCATTCGAATGGTCCGCGAGGAATCAATTTAATGGCTATTCGTTCTACGAAACTTTGTCATCTACTGCAGCCGTAGTCACGACAATATAAGTAGGTAGGTACAACCTACGTGAGTAGCAGAATAGGGTTTTTTTTTGTGATTCTGTGTGTTATTATAAACATATAGGTAAGTTCCTACTTCAGTCCTAATACTTTGAATTTGTACTCTTTTGAGCGAAATCTCGACGTAAAATCAAGCCATTTCTGCCTGCTACGTAAGGTAAAACAAACGTTGTATTCGTCCGCCCGTTTCCAAGCTAACCACTAGGGACGCTAACGGGTGCAGTTTGTTCATTTTATTTTTCCCTCGTAAAGCAAACTCTGCGACTTATGAACGCTGATTTATATGTTAATGCGCCGCCGCAGACTTTCTGAATTGCGTTTACTTTGAGCAATGATTTTCGAGACATTAAACTCTAGAGTCGACTAATTCACTAGATTCGAGGGTTGCTTGACGGCGGAACGACGTGAAAACGGTCATCTATCATCGGTATCAAATTTTGTATTTGACATAAAGTAGATGAGTAAAATGATTGATGCGCCGACCGCATCCTAAAAGCCATTGAAAATAACCATTACTACGAGTAGAATAGTAATTGAATATCTCGTGCGAGTACGGTGTGGCTTGGAATTAATTTCGTAATTAATAAATTGCTCCGTAAATACAGGTAGACTCGTAGCTAACGGTTTGAAAATTAGTTGTTAACGACTTGATGATTAAAGTGGAATATTAGTTAGGGTGAATATTATATCATGTGTCTAATAAACGTTTGATTAAAAGTTTAATTAGCTATAGGGCAGCGTTGCGTAGCGTAACGTAATTTTTTGTACGTGCAGACCAAATTTATAAGTCTGTCCTTAATTTTACTACGTTAAACGACTTTGACATGCTCACGTACGAAAATAATTAAAAGCACGTAGGTACTTATTTGCTTTATTAACGTTAAGGGAATGATGAGCTAAGCTTAGCTAAGCTTAGTACTAACTGTTTCGTGAATAGACTCTTTTTGTTGCTTAGTAGAGATGCCATAGTTAATATTCAAAAGTCTGCCATTATTTTATCTTTTGTTTTTTTTGGACGTTCACAGTGAATATCTATTACTTCTATTAGTATTTCCTTCCATATTTACTGCTGTTTATCCTTGTAGCACTGAAGTCTGATTGGTATTATTTAATGAGGAAATATCATAATTAATTGTACTGATATATTGACTGAGTTATAACATATTTAATTAATTTATCTAATTAAGTGAATGTGTCATGCTGTTTACTCTAGAAACTTAATTTAAAGCTTTATAATATGTACCAATTGTTTTCTCATCTTAAAGAAGATCTGTAAGTTGAAGATAAAATTAAGTAGTTATAAAATAAACCATGTAATTAATTCTCGAACAAACCGCACAATGTTTCTTTTAAAGCGCTGTGATCCTTTCATCCTTTAGTATAATGAGCTCTAAAGTTATCTTACTACATCGCGTTTCAGCAATAATACATATAATTTTGCCGTCTGTGTTACCCAATAAACACTCGTAATGCGTTCTACACCATACACATACACGTGGCAATGATTTCATTAACAACAATGCATTACCGTAAAACCATTTACTTCCAAAGCGCTTGTAACACAGGGTTGCAAATTTGAAGAAAAAGTGGGTAGTTCATTAGTTAGGTGACTTGCAGGCTACACACGGACGGAGCATGTTACACTAATGGAGGTTACACAGGCTTACCCTCGGCTAGAGGCGGATTAAGCATTTAAAGACAGAACGGAACCGGCTGCCTTACAACTTACAAACTCTTTTAAAAACATGTCGGCTGAAAAAAATAATGAAAGATTCTTTAAAAAGAATGAATTCTTAATTTAAATATCTTATTGGAAGAAAAATAACAATAGGCACACATTTTTTGTAACGGTACTTTTTGTCAACGACCTTCATGTCCAAATTTAGCGCAGTACGACTGTGATAATTAGGTGTTAAGTTCGACTTGATACATTTGACATTATAGTTAGTAAACCTAATAAAAGCATGTTAAAATATCACTACAGATTTTGTATTAATTGATAATATCTTACAAGTATCTAATAAATTATCGTACCTACCGGATATTACGTGTAGCAGAAACAATAAATTCAACGATTCCTTACAATAGACGCAGCCGTAATTAAAATATCACTTAATGTTCCAAAATCCCAATTTTTTTACAAAATAACCATTCAACGTAAACTTAACAGTCAATGGATACATCATCCCTGTAATGGTCGCCTGGCAGTCGTAAGTCGTTACTAGTTACTTACATAAATGTTTTAGAATTTATTTGCGGATTAGACATACTTGTTTTTGTACATTAACATAATTTTAATAAATAACTTTACACTTTTACTGATTGATTAGCTAAACATCCCATATTTTAATTATACATTGTCTCTCTGATAATGCAAATACACTGAATTACATCTACATCTACATATCTAAGATATTGTGTTGTGCTTGTTTTCAATTATGTCTAAAGTTAGGTCTTGATAAAATGACTGAACTGTTGAGGTCGTAGACGAGTTTTGGTAAACTCCTAGGTTACGCCCGCGTCTGAAAACTATTGAAAACCAACACTAAGAGAAATAAAAGTGTGAGGTAGGTCCTCATGCAAATAAAAATTGAAAAAAATCCCAGTTCCCGCGAGATAATGACAAAAGCTAGACTTGGACAAATAAACATTACTCGTAACATTGACAATTATCGCCAACAGTAGGATAAATCAATTTATAAATTAGCAATCACCGTATGGCGTTTAGCAGCTCCATCCAGAAACGTGGTGCAAACAAATATATTAAGATATTTACACAGGTCTATGCTCCTTTAAGGTGAGTGGATTAAATTAGTACACGTGACTTGCACTGTAAAGTCGTATGTCACTGGACACTCCTGTTTGCGGAGGTACGAGTTACGAACGACGAGCGGTTAGAATGGATATTTCCTGTAAAGTCGTATTTCACTACACTCCTGTTTGGGATAAGTAGGAAAAAAACCAGTACTTAGCACCCGCAGCAATGAGTTTTTTATGTTTCTTGAGGCATCATCTCCTTGTTGATATTTAGTTTCTAAAAAAACTAACTATTACAAATGTGATACACATAAATCAGACGCATTATCCATATTATTTTAAGAATGCAGACCACAGTTAACTTTGTTATGTTGTCGATATTTCGACGCACCTACTACTGGGGTTGATGTTAGCACAATATCGGCGGTCTATCTTTTGTGGAATTATGTAAAATGAAATTCGTTGTCAATGATTTAAAACAAAAATTAAAAGCACATCATACGGGTAATTTTCATTCAGACTCTCATCGTATTTCTAAACGCCTATGACGTTTTGAATAGATCGGACTTACGCCACCGATGTAAAAATTGGTTACTAGTCTTTATTTTGCAAACAATAAAGCAAACCTTTAAAGCGCCAGCAAAATTGTTACTAATGGTTATTGAATTAATATAAATTATGTTACCCACCCATTGCTCGTCGCTTATGACTTTTACCACACTTTTGCGGCCAACACCCCTCGTTTCGGATTGAAGGTACTTACCTGCATTAGACTAATTAAATTTAAAATGCTCACTTAAAATTTAGGGCTTCACGTTTTTGTTTGTTTACCTACTTGGTCATATTACACTGAAACAGGGTTTAAATAAGAGATTATAGGGGTTAACGGTAACTATATAATGTTACGAACCAAACCAAGCTTGAAGGTCCACGTGGAATCAATGCCTGGTATAAAATATAGAGGTTTGTGTATGTAAACTTATACTTCGTTCAAAAATAAAGATAGGAAAACAATTGACAAATGTCGAGATATGTGTAAATGCAAAAGCGAACCTATATATTCATTTAAAGGATCTCCAACAGTCGATATTTCAGTGGATGAGGGGAGCGTTAAATATAAAAATATTCCACTGCTTCAAAGATTTTGAGGTGTCCCTTTGTATTATGGTGACTTGAGTAAGCACTACGTATATTTATATCACGACCGCTTTATATAAATATAGTCTTCGCAAGAGTGTAAACAAAATATGCTTCAAAGTAATAAGGTATAGTGGTTACTATAGCTCTATTTAATCAAGCACATGCACCCTGTTTACTAGAAATTTACATTTCCCTGCAACATAAATTTTGAGGGCTGCTCCAGTAATGAATGTATCAGCGGCGACAGGCGATAACAACGATAATACTGCTGTAAAGATGACCCTTTGTCACACCATTTCGTAATTGGATCGTAAACTTTCTTAAAACATCACTCGACTTTTATAAGCTTACTTTGCGGGTGTCTTAACTTTTCATGACCACCTTTGGTGCAACACTTTTGTGTCACCCGAGGCTTTCAGGGCGCGTATTTCTTTATTATATCTGGATGTTATGATGCCCTAATAACACGGGATGACCTATCTGGCTTCGTCCATTTTCTCCCCGGTTTATTTTGTTTTTAACGACAGGAAACCTGGTGATAACGCTATCTGATGTCAAAACTCAAACATGCGTTGTAATTTAATGAATGGTAAAGTAACAAACATTTTGTTCGTGTATTTGAATTGAATTTTGATGCGTTATGTTAAAGTCGTTTTCCGGCAGACGGTTGAAATGTCATTTTTCCTCGGAGACCCGCTAATAAGTATCGCAGACAAACATTCGGATCGATCGCTTCAGTATCGAGTATTACACTATCATATTGCACGGACTGATTGATGTCAAAGGCCGTGGGGTGACATAATGTGAACTCGAGATATGTGGAGCAATATTTTCCTTATCTTTAAATAAATACCTACGATATGTTATCTGTATAACAAAATGTTAAACTGACGTTGATTTTATGTGCAATTGGTACAGTTTCTGTACTGGTTGGTGTTATATATAGGTATTAAAATTCGTACAGCGTATGTAAATATAAAGTTAATTTGTAATTTTGAGCGATCCTGTCTATGTCGTTGTACTCGAAATTTGGTACTTAATGAGATTTTGAATATATTTTCTGACACAAAAAAAAAACGAAATGCGTAGAGAATGTCCGGGCAATCTAAGCGCCGCGATGGTTTCAGTGTCTTGTTATTTCGCAGTTTAATTTAAATATGTAAATTTTATTAGGCATAATACTGGCTGAGGACTCTTGAATTGCAAATGAATGTGACATTACGTTTTATAGGCTGGTAGCCAATTCGTCGGCCCGTTTCCTCGTAGCTGACGGCAAATTTTCACTTATAAATGGACCGAATATTAGTGTTGCTCTCGAGCACTTTGAAACAGAATTGATGTCTTTTTTCCTTTAATCCGCGGCAAACATAGAGCTGTTAGATTAAATGATTATTTATAAGACGAGATATACGAGTTTTTAGATGAAAGGCAGCTCATAGAGCCTAATTCCGCTCGCCGACGAAAATATTTACTCGTGGAAAAAGCGATCCCAGAGAAATCTTTAAAATGAGTTATTAGAAGTCACGGAGGCAGCCAATATTAAAGGCACCGGCGTCACGCATCCGCCGAGGCACCTACATAACTCTCAAAATAAACGAACAACTTTATCGTAACATAACTTTATTTTTACCTTTCATGAAAAAATACGAGAAACAACGAGGAACTGGTTGCACTTGATTGAATTAACAAAGTTTGGCAAGAGGTGAAAATGGAATAAAAGCGCCTAGGTGAAGGCATCAGTCATGGACAGGAACCAATAATGGAATATTTTTTCCGCTAACCCAATATTAAGAAACGGATGCTACTTTTTCTAAAACACTTATGTGCAGATAACTGATGATCATAACTGGTAAAGTTCATGAATGGTGAGCTATAAGCTATAAGGCATAGAATCCTTGCTGTCCATTACTGGATACTACTGTGTTTAACATGTCCATGACTGGTGCCGTCATCTATTTTGATTTATTACATTTATTTATAAGATATTGTAAGAATAATTTGAAAAACAAACACTGAATTTTTAAATAAGTATAAGAAATTGTTTTTTTTTTCGTAATTAGTACCTACTTACATATCTACAATTAATATAAGTACAAAAATTCTGAGTCGACACTTTTTTTGAAACACAATCATGTATGTAAATGTAACTACAAAGTGCACCAAAAAAAATCGTTCAGCAAATGACCGCAAGCCACCATTGAGAACTTTTGAGCAATATTTGAGATTGCACAAAATTTGAGCATTGAGAGCAAAATCCTTCCTATACCTATTCCTCCTCCTATTCCTTCCTATTCCTATCCCTTCCTATTCCTCCTCCTATTCCTTCCTATTCCTATCTCTTCCTATTCCTTCGTATAGGTGTTGTAAATGAGCTAGTTAAGGAGTTTTAGGAAATTTATAGGATCTAGGATAAAAGACAGGTATCTGTTCAGCTCGGAGGCTCTGAATAGAATGGCTACTTGACGTAAATAGAACAGGTGTGGAATTTAGAAAAGGAAATTTGAATTTAAATGTTATTTTTTAGAATGTGTACTAAACCCGACAGAACAAAGAGTTAGGAAGAAACGAGTTTACAAAGCTTTTATTTAGTTTCACCTGTCCCGATGTTTGTCTGTAATCAAATTAGTCCGGCCAGGATCGTCGCCGCAGGACGGATCTTCAACGGTCAATGGCATTGACTTGAAATTTGGTATGCCAGTGTAGTTTGGGTGAAAATGCAAGTTAAGTCGACAAAAAGCACAGTCGGCAAAAAAGCTTGTTTTAAAAATGTTTTTTTTACCAGAAACTTATTAAGATTCCGTTGGTCACCCTTTGGGTACAAAACTATGAAAATAATGAAAGTTTTGAATGAATACCCCTGAAAATGTTTTTCAGGATTTTTAATTGTGGTTCACATTTTTTTCCATAATTTAGCCGATGATCAAAGCGTACCACGTCTCATATGACTAACATGTTGAATGAAAAATACCAATGAAATAACTTTGCAAGGGTGTTCATTTCAGTCAGACTACACTATAATAACCACCTGTTTCGGATATATTTTAAAACACCTGGTATATTACGTAGAAATTTGATTTTTGACGGCACCATCATTCGAGATTCAGCAATTTCTAGGATTATTCTAGGGTGGATTTCTGTAGAGACACACATACCTACATTTAAAAGCTTCAAACGCATATACCTACTACTCGACGATACTGGTCATTATTATTACTGACTGATCAGCAGGACTACTGAGCTTAAAAATAATACCAACCTCATAACAACACGAACCGCAACATTGTTAACAGATCATTAAAGAAAAGGCAAACCAAACAAGTGCACAGTAAACAATGGAATCGAGCGTTTGTTATGACAACAATTACATACTCAATTTCGTTAAACAAACACGAAGGATTTACGCAAGGTTAAGAGCATTAAACCTACTGGAGATCAACGACAGGCCTATCCAAAAGTAAAGACAAGTTGTGACTTGAGGCCTTATTGTCTAACTCGATCAGAATCATAATCGTTTTCACCACTTCTTTCTGTCATACAATACAGTAAGTGATGAGGGTAGAAAGAGATGGTGAATGCGGTTGAGAGCGCCTGGCCGTTAGACAATATGACCTCAGCATTCGTGGGTAACCTACCTATAAGTGAATGTAATTTTGTTCTTAAAACACAAATGTTTGATAATTTCGTTATTTAGCATACTTTAGTATCTAGATCTAGTATCTAAGTAGATAATACTATCTAACAATTACGTTTTATTGATATTAATTTTTCTTAGGGGCTGTTTCACCATTCATTGATTAGTGTTAACCGACGGTTAAATGTGATGCCGTCTCCGTCTATTCGAACAAAACAAATAAAGACGGCATCACGCCTAACCGCCAGTTAACACTAATCAATGGATGGTGAAACAGCCCCTTAATTTATTATATATTTTGTACGAGTACGCCGCCTTGTTTCAGTTGAAAATGACAGACTTTTGAATAGTAATCAGGGGTGTGATTAATGTACGCCTGAGTAATTTTTGTCCCGAAATGTGCTACCTAATTATGCATGCCCTGCTGCTTCGTTACTGTATAAGTACCAATCGCATAAGAGCATGAATTATCAAAGCGTGCATCATTACCTCGTACATCCAACAATATAATTAACTGAGGTGTACATTAACCGCACCGCACCATAAAATTGGTGCGCGCGACACCTCCGTTTGGGTTAATACTCTAAGGTTTGCGCGTGGAGGTTACAGCGCCGTTAAGCACATCTCTAATTTCTGAGAGAGTAAATACAGCAATAAAACGAGTATGAAACGAGTATGAGCCGGGAATAATTGTTACGACAGAGAGCCTATCGTTTTTAATGTGTTCTTAGCTTTACTGAATTTTAACGACTTAAGTCCGCTTTCCACTCTAAGCGTATACTCGGCGGGGAGTTAGAGCAGCATTAACATTTTCCCCTTGGGTCTATAAATACGCTAAGTACCAATGTTTTTGTTTGCTCTACACTCTTTTAAAGCCCTTCTTTTTACTTGTTTTTACCTTTTCCTGTAGAATCATACCTACTTACTAACAAATGAACAGTTTCGTTGGTTATAAAAAAAAACCATGACTTTTTTAAATTAATTATTATATAGATTTTCTATTATTGCTACATAATGTACACTACACTTTTCGTATGTATATGCACGTTATTTGCAGATTTTATTTGAGTAGCTTTACATGAACTTGTGACAAAATAAGACGTGCTGAAATCATAGGTAGCGGTGTTTTATATCGTATGTATGAAACTGTAAGAATTTTAGTATCAAAGCTGTTATTTATTTCTGAGTACAAAATATAATGTGAGCTGTAATTTTATAGCTTGCATCGATTTTTACCACTTTCGAAAGGTATTTATTTTTACAATTTTGATCTAAAAATCGACTACTGGGGTTTTAATTTCCTCGTCAGGTCATCAAAATAATGTAAGTACATAATATATTAATTAACGTTTAAACACTAAAATAATGGCTCGATTAATATGCAAAGCATTGTAACAATACCTATTGCATCATCTATTGTCCATTGTATGCAATTGCATAGTGACTGACATTCTATAAACCAACTGAACCTCTATTCGAAGTGTCTAAAGCAATATGCAACGGTTTTGCTCACAATGCTGCGCGTCACTTTCTTAAATGTTATACAACGCGTAAGAGTGAGTGTCAACGCCGAATGCAAATACCATTAGCACATGGCTAAAGCACTCGAATACAGATCCTGACTGTACACGGTGTCACTTTTACAGGCAATTGAATAAGTGGTCCTAATCGAGCTAGCATTCGGTCCAGCATGCACATTAATTCAATTGTTTCGCACATCGTTAGCAAGCCAACACATTCGTAACGCAACTCTTCACATTAAGTTGTTTTGGAATCGTGAAACATTTGCATACTGAGATTCAAGAGTTTGAAGCACACGTTATATTCAATATAATCGGTCCAAACTCCAATAGATCAAAGTTGAGAAACCCTTGTTGACGCAGTGAAGCGTCTTATTGCTTCGAGTTATTGGTTCTGTGTGGTTATTTATGAACGCAATTATTACGCAGCAACAACGCATTTTTAAGTCTGATGAAGACGACTTCTAACCTAGGTAACTAACTAATATTGTACTCGTAAATGCGAAAGGTACCTACCTATGCACCTCTGGTTGTATGATTCTTGTTTTTTTATGTACGAAAACTAGACGGTTGTTTATTGAATTAGGTAAGGTAGGACAAGTAGCGATACTCGAATTTGGTGCAGACGAAAATGTTGAATCAATTAGCTGACTTGGCAACCAATTTACGCATCCCAAAGACATTTAAATTTACTTCTAGAATAGCTTCGTATATTTTCAGAACTCGCTCTGGTTGTTTGGCTTTAAAGAAATAATGAATAAGAGCTGTAAAAGCGTCGTCGTTTCTTTAATCCAACATTAGGCTGTGATATCCAATTCTCTCTCAAGTTTGAGCTTTGTTGAGTTATTTAAACATCCTGCTCCCCAGTACCTAAAGGAAATCATTGCAACTCTATTGAAACATGATCGTAGATTTACATATTTATTTATTTATTTATTCTGGATTACCAAATAGCAATAGATACCTACAGCAAGTATATTGGACATTAAGGCTTTTCCGCTTATAATAGGTATTTTTTTAGCTTGCCTGGTACAGTGTCTTACTGCTGAGCAAAGGCCTCTCCTCTTGACCTACACACCTACCGTCTGGCGCAATGTCAGACCAATCCCTTGCATACGCGTCCATACAGGTAAGTACTTAATATAATAAAAAGTTGGTTCCGAATGTATGTGGCTAAATTTTTCTGTGTTCAAATAATGAACAAAAAAATTTTGTTTGAAAAATTGTGTTACGGAAAAGCGATATTTTGGGATTAGAAAATCTCCATAAACACATTTTTTTGTCCCATTCTCTTCATTATACTTATAGAACATCAGTGCAAATTTAGGGTGGGCAGCTAGAGATTGTATGAAAAAGCAACATTTTGGTAAAAAACTAACTAAACTTTCTACTGTGACTTAAAAATATTATATACACACACACACACACACACACAGGCAAACATAGCGGTCAAACTTATGACACCCCTCTTTTTGCGTCGGGGGTTAAATATAGTATAGTATTTAAGTAATCAGTAATTAATCAGTATACAAATGTAACTATATTAATGTAAGTAACTACATTGCATGTCGTGGAAATTAAATTGGGCCACATACATGCGGTACGAAATTTGGGTTACACGGTGGAATAAGCCCAAGTTATGAGTTCGGAAACAGTTTTAGGGATATTTTCGCACATTTTATTAACTTCTTTCTGTAATAAAACGTTGAGATCTCCACAAATACCACTTAATGATGTCTGCTTCGAGTGCGGGGCCGTTAAAATGGCTACTTCGAATAACTATGTCTTAACGTGCGGTTTGTGTTTTGTTTGTCGAGACGGAGCTTTTGAAATAAATATTAAAGGTTTTGAAGATAAGACGAAGAAGAATAGTGTTGATGAAAAGTAAGGGTTGAATGATGACATTAATAACAATATTCAAAATAATAATTTGACATAGAACATTCATCATCCCCAGCCTATATACGTCCCACTGCTGGGCACAGGCCTCCTCTCAGAACAAGAGGGCTTGGGCCATAGTTCCCACGCGGGCCCAGTGCGGATTGGGAACTTCACACACACCATTGAATTGCTTCGCAGATTTGTGCAGGTTTCCTCACGATGTTTTCCTTCACCGCAACATAGAACACATAGAACATTATTAAAATTAAATTTCATTTAAATTTCAATCCAATTAAGTTGCGAAAATTCACAATAAATTCTTATTATATTAGCATTAGTATTTAGATGACATCACTCCTCGAATCCGTAGATATAATGAATTATTAAAGTAAAATAGTTTGAGGATTGTCATTTTTATACCCTATCTGGGTTTCGTGTACCTACTATTTAATAATATGTCACCTAATATAATAAACATGACTTATAAATGAATAAATAAATATAAATAAAAGGGCATTAATCCGCTCAGAGAACCTATTTTTTAAATCAAGACACTCGAAAATACCAATCGAAAATACAAAAAATCTGTGTGTATATTTGCTACAAAACTATAACTGAAATAATGTTTTCGACAAATTGTCAAAATTAATTACCGCTGTAAATTTCTACCCTTGCTGTAAATATGTCGAATTCAGCTCAACTTTGCTCCATTTTTAACCCCCGACGCAAAAAGAGGGGTGTTATAAGTTTGACTGCTATGTGTGTCTGTGTGTGTCTGTCTGTGGCACCGTAGCTCTTAAACGGGTGGGCCGATTTGAATGCGGTTTTTTTTATTTGAAAGCAGGTTTTCTAGCGATGGTTTTTAGACATGTTTTATCAAAATCGGTTAAGCCGTTTTTGAGATATTGAACTTTGAAATGACAAAGTCGGGGGTTTTCCAACTTTTTGTTGGTTAGGTTACGTTAGGTTATAGAACCCTGTGTCAATTTATTTTTGAGTAATTTCTAGTCTGTCCTAGTGACTTTATAAATATTAATCACAACCACAAAGTTAAATCAGAATCCTTTACCAGCCAAATGTCTCATGTACCTAAACACTCGAAAACATTCACCCACATTTCAGTTAATTTATTCGAAGTCGCACACAGAAAGAATGGTTTAATATTCTACGCTCACTCAACTTTAAGTAGATGACCCGTAACAAATTAAGTAACGTCAAACACACATAAAGTGCATGAGTCACCGGTCTCGGATACTAACGTCAATTGGTCACACACTCTGTGATTAAAAAGCCAATGAACCAATACCCAATAGGACCAACACTAAGACCCGTAAGGCCAATATTTGCCCAATCATTCTCTTATTCCTATGCCCCGTCGTCGCTAAACTTTTTGACGTGATGTTGGTGAGCCAACGTCGCGCAATACCACATGAAATAAATAACAGTTGATGGTTTTTGAGTTCTAAATACTACGAAACATAAAATAAATAAATAATAAAATCTAAGAAACTAAGAAGGTACAAAGTCACATGTTATGGATGACTCTGATATATGTGGATGGATCACAGTGGATTAAAAGACAATGAATTGAGACTATCTGAACCACTTTGTATGGCCAACATTTGCCCAATCATTCTCATACATCTCTTACTACATTGGTGCAAAACTTTCTGATGTAACGTCGTTGAATCAAGCGTTTCCCAAAACTGGAACACTCGACTGTTCTAAGTTTTATCAGAACTTAATGTAGCGTCATTGTTCATTTAAGGAATATAGAGGACTTTTACTAATTATTATTGTTTCTTCTAATTTGCATTAAAGACGCGTGTTAATGAAATTAGTATATCTAACCTATCAAAAACAAGGTACGAGATGGAACAGGGTACTTTATCCGTAGTCTGGTAAATTGCAAATTTGTTCTGCACTTTAGTAAGCGTCTCACTAACGACCGACACGGTGACACTCTGCTGATCAGCTGGGCTTCTGCCAAGTCTGCATTTTAAAATTCCTTTTTTCTTCAAGTAGGTATCTATATAAGAACCGTCGAATATTCTAAAGTAGCTCTAAAAGCGTCCACAATTAAACCGATATAGAAACTCCGGCAACCCTCTTTTTTGCATAAGATTGAACATAATTTATCGTCGCCCCATGATATAATAAGCATCGATATTAAAAATACCAAAGTAACATTCAGAATACGAAATATCTTTACGCTGCATGAATAAAATGGTAAGTGCCTCGATGGGGTGCCATTTTACTGTTGATAATTTATTCAATCAATACCAAGTAGGAACTAAAGATTTGTGAATGTACCTAACTGTACCTACCTAAATGATTTTCTAATAGTTTTATGCAATAAAGTTTAAATTGCTTACGTGCTACTCTTTGATCTTTTGGCAGTGATAAGCCGTAGGTAACTATTTGTTTCTTAAATTCACCATGAACAACAAAAAGCGATTTAAATAAACATTCATTTTGTTGCAATTACGTCGCGATTACAAAGGCGTCGCAAGTTTTTTTATAGTTAGTTATGCCGTAGGGAACACGCTAGGGGACCAAAACGTCCCTGCAGCATGACAATATATTACATCATTGGAATAAATTGGGGGAATTTGCCGATAATAAATTGGAATTTGGCGATTTTCTTATGGAACGATAAAGAAAATTTTAATAAGAATCTACATTTGCTATTTGCGTTTGAGCAATTGCTGTGAAATAAGTAGTGGTATTCGGTATTAAAGCTACAAAGTTCGAACAGAAACGGTGAATCCCGTATACCGGTGCCACTTATAGATAGGACGCCTTTACGGCCCATACGCAATTGTACCGAGAAATCCCAGGGCGACGATGCGATGGCGATCATAACGAATTATTGCCGGCGGACGGTCAACGGGCGCTTTACGAGGCGTTTCCCAGCGCTGATGATGATTTAGATGCAAGGAATATCGGACGGAAGCCCGGCGATAAACCGCGGGAAGCTGCGAGCGTTGCCATGGCGACGCGTGAGGGTGCCCGCCCCGTGTCACGCGCCGCTCTCTACTCTCTAGTTCACGGACACTTATCGTTATCGTAATAAATTGGAACGCGCAATAACGCAAGGATCGCAATAAAAACGGCAACGTTATTCAAGATATTTATTTTGAATGCTGGAATATTAAGCGATTTATGTTTGTATTGGAATACGTGGAAACATAAATTACGCTGTGAAACCCTCGAAGCTGAGCACTAAGCTTACTAAGTTTACCGTCAGAAAGTGTGTTCACTGAAACTTTACTAATTTGTTTGGAGAGTTTTTAAGACGTTGATTAAAATCTGTTGTTACTTTGTTACTGTACAGCAAATACTTTTCCCAGAATGTCTGATAATATATACAACAATAGCCTCATTACCGTCTTGTTATGTGCCCAAAGTTTGCCTGAGTTTGTATTACTAGCTAAGTTATTTCATTTCGGTACCGTATAATGGTGTTTGAAGTACAAACATAACAGTAAAATCTTGATATGAAACGTAAACACAATGTGAAATCCCTTTTATGACCCGTCGGCTGATGATGATATATCGACGTCGGCCACGGTGTTGATCGTCACTTACCCTACCCTTATCACGGAGCATGTAATTTCGAATTCATTGACCTTAGTTCAACGCGTCTCGGGACGCAGAATTTCGTTAAAAGCCATTCCGTGTCCTTTACGTCTTTAGTAGTCGAGGACATGAGCTAGCTTTGATTGATATAGTTTTGTTTTGTTTGCAGAAACCAACTGGATATGAGAGGATGAGCCATGGAATCACAAAGCGCGCCGCCAAGCCCCGACGAGTCGGGGGAGGCGGTGTACGAGGCGCGGTGCGGTCGCTACCAGCACCCGCCCTCGCTGCAGAGGGCCTTCGCCAGCTGCCGCGAGACGGCTCGGCCCCGCCCGCACCACCGCCACGCGGTCTCCGAGCCCGCGCGCCCCGACGACCGCGTGCTCACTACGGCCGAGGTTCACGACTACCCCTCCTCAGAGTCCGGCATCGCTGCCGATTGCCCGCACCCCCACACCAGCAACCCTGACGACAGCCCCTCCTACGATCGATCTGACTACGAAGGAAACTCCAGTTACAATCTTCACACCCCCAATTACCATCACACTTTAGACTGCAAGCACAGACCGATCGATTATAATCGCAGTCACACACCAGATTACAATCACGGGCATGGGTCGGACTGTGAACGGGTCCACGCCCGGACGCAAGGTCGCCGGCCCCACAGGAAGCACAGAAGGGAAGAGGACGACGGTGCGCAATCGCTCGACGAACGGTGTGCTAGAGATTTGGATGAAATCCTTCCTGCTAGACTTGCAGCCGTCAATTTGTCAAGGGAACCTCCTCCGCAGACTTGGAACAGGAGCAACATTGCTGCCACGATGGAGCGGTTTGAACCCGTCGACTACGCTTACGCCTACTATGATCACCACTTATCAATGCCATCGTCTTCAAGAAAAGCTAATAGGCATCGAGGACGCGGTGGAATGCCACGTGATCGTTCCGCGCGACACAACTATGTAACTCGATACGGAACTGAGGAAAATATTTACGAAGAAATCACAGATGGCACTAGAACTTGTCCCAAACATCGATATGCGCCTCGGCAATCCCTGGTATCGCTAGACAGAAGCGTTGTCGAAGAAGAAGTTCGTAGGGTAGAGTCGAGACATAAACGAATTTTAGGAGAACTCAATCTCAGCGTGGAAGCGATGTTGATGCCAGAATGCGAATCACCTGATTCAGAGCGAGGTGAAGATAGAGATAATATAGAAGAATTGCTTAGAGTCGGGCCGACAGATGAGTTGCTTTCGCCTGCGAGTTGTAATCCCCCGGATTTAGATAGCGGGTTCAGTGGGAGCAGCAGCGGGGCTAGCTATGTGGGTAGTTTGCGTCGAAAGCCGACGGGATCAGTGCCGCACCTGCCGGCGGTGGCGTATGGCACACGCGGAGCCGGTGTCCGCATCCTGGGCGCGGACGAGTGCAGTGTGCGCTGCCCGCGCGACGCCACTTCACCACGGAGCTCCAGCTGCGGCGACGCCAAGACTACGGGGTTTTGGAATAAAAAATCCTGGAAGAAAATTTCAGGTTTCTCTAGCTCCAACAGCATCAATAAAGCTGGTCTTACTGGTGAGTTGACATTCAATATAGTTTTAGATTTAGGCACAACATAAACACTTATTAGTTGCATGAAATAGTTAATTTAAATTATTACGTACCGTAATCGTTAGGTCGTGAAGGTGTTTATAATAACGAACGCTTTTCATAGTAGTCAACAAACCTAACACACACAGTTAGCAAAATAACATTCACTACAAAATAGTATAGCGTACGCGTTTCCTTTATCACATAAAACACGAATGATTCCGCGGTATCAAGTCATAAAACCCCTGAGGGTATCATTCCCTTTTTATTTTCGCCCGCTTTCGTTCGCCCATTGGCGTTTTTCAGATGGACGCGCGCGTGGCTCTGTTTGTTGTTTTTGTTTGTTTGTTTTGTTAACGGTGCGGCATTTTGCATTGCAGGTCTGCTCGTTAGGTACACTTTCCGGCGTAAGTCCGGGTCGCAGGGCTCTCAGAGCAAGCGGCGAGCCGAGCCGGTCACATGCGATGCGTGCCTCTCACAACGATGTTAGCCGCACCATGGTAAGGGTCCCCACTACACTAACTCGCCTTAGATACCAATCTTCACTCACTACTAACGCCTCTCATGAATTAGCCCAATCAAAAAATAATAATATTCAGCACGCTTTTAACTACAGATTACATTTATTTATCACCCCTGATTGGCTAAGCCGCGTCCATTATAAAATTTTATTTTTCACCCCATGGCGGAATTCAAAACCCTTATAGCACCAAAATTCACCACAAAACACTTTCAGTATTTTTCGGTATAATAAATAACAAGCTCCAGACTCATAAATGTAAAAATATTAATTCGTTAAGAATAATAACGCGCAGCGCAGCGGCTGGGTCAGGAACGATTAACAAAGTCGATACAAAGTTCCCTCGTTAAGGTATCGAAGATATTACTTTTACTGACTTCAACTCGAGATAAGTATTGTTCCGGAAGAACCGAGACAATAGCATGCGCTACCACTTAATTAAGCCAGCGATACGATGTAACTTAGAACGGGAAAGTTCCCGATTAGCCTGCCAAGACAAATGTAAAAAAAAGACAAACGTGTATCGTCTTGGTTGCAGATGACGCCTGTAGGCCAAGCCGAGCTAAGTCCAGAACAGCCACTATACCATACAGGTTAATATTCCTATCAACTCGAACTTACGTAATAGAATAACTTTAGTAAGCAGTTCGTGTAAATTCAAACTACAAAAACTTAGTACTTTGAAAATGTTGTAAAAGTATATTTGTAAGAATACCGTTGAGAGAAGTTGTGTGGTTCTTAATTTTAATATTTTTCCTTTGTTTCAGCTACTCCAACGGAAAACTGGTGGTGCCGCTGGATTCCCTAGCGCAGAGCTGAGGGGCCTCGGCCCCTCGCGATCCCCGTCTCTAACTCCTCCGAGGGGCTCCTCAACACGATCGGGCAGCGATAAACCCCCGCCCAGCGACGACCCCCCGGACAAACATAACGTCATTTTAAAAATAAACATTCCATTGCTTTTGCGCTAAAACCTTGCAGTGCGTCTCAAAGGCAAACTGCTCAAGTGTGGATCACGTAATAAAGGATAATACTTTTAAGAAAATGTGTATATAAACCAAGAGTCGGAAAGTAAACGCGGCGAGTATACGTTGAAGTGATAGAAAAGCCTAATTAGTTATTTGTGTTGTTTTGACAACCGTTTCATAGAAACATATGAACTACGTTGTTACTACTTATCAATTTTTAGTAGTTACTAGGTACATGAAAAGGCTGACACAGTTAAATCGCATTTTGTACGTTGGTAATGAAAGAACGTTGGCGAGGCTGGTAATTACTTTGTTAAGTACCTACGTATTTGATGTTTGTATGTAATTTTTGATATACCTAATTATCACACGTAGATTTGTGTATTCATTATTGTTGTCTGCAGTTTTCGGTAAATGTCGTAAATGCCTGGAACGTGTTGGTAATTTGTTGGTACGGGTGGCATTCGCAAGAAACCTATAGAGTAAACAGATTGAACTATGGCATTACTAGGCACTATACGAAAACCTTTTGCACTTCAATCATATATTTAACTAAAGTAACATCACATTATGTATTAAAAAATAATCCAGTTAACAAAAACAAACCATTTGTAACTACGAAAAAAATGTTAAGATGGTCCAACCCATTTATTTATGAATTAAGAATTTGTGTAATAAATATTGTTTTTTAAAAGAAATGTTATTCTATCAAGTCCATTGTTAATAGTTGTTAGTGTGTAATTGTATATTTTGTACATACGTTAGCATATGGTGCACTGTTCTTTGGTTACGAAATTCTTTTGCAATCTACATCGGTCTGAATGTGATATGTTGAAGTGTGTATGTGTATTATTGTGTATCAGTGTTTTTAACTAAATCAATCAGTACGTGTACATTACATTGGATTATGTTTGCGATAGAAAAACTGCAGGAAGTGGTATCATTAACACGCTTCTTGACAGTATTTGCAAAGTTAACACGTAAATCAACAGATTTTGGTAAATGCTTATTATAATTATGATTATTATTATAAAATTATTAAGCTTCTTACCAAATTAAATATTGACTCAGAATGGCAGTTTATTTTCCGCCCCATTTTATTTATTTATTTTACATCACAATTTATAGAATTACCATTATTAAAGTAAGCAAAGATCAATGTGAATCATATACATGCTGGTAAATAAAAAGTAGACACTTGTTACTTCAGGAATAATTAAGAATCAATCTGCTTATACATAGCTCAGGTGGATAATAAAGCTGTGGCCTAGTCAACAATTGACTTCCTATTAACGACAGCACAACTAGATTTAATGTCCCTCGGGACTTGTCGGTTTTCCTCGTTTCTTTGAAGATTCAAATGACAAAGAAAAATAAAACCGATAAGTCAGTATTTTGTTTCAAATTCGAACGAGATTAGAAAACTGTTTTAAGTGTAATAGTGCCAAAAATATGTATACAGGGCAATAAAGCCTGAACATTATGGTCGTGTATACATATTTTTTGCACTTTGGCTGTATTCATATCTTTGATGCTGACTCTACAGTGAAACAAACCTACTATAACTTGTGCTAGGTATAACTAGTCTGGTGACGGTTGTTGAATTAGTGTTACCGCAAACTGAACACTGTGGCGACATCAGTGGTAGAAAATAACGAAATGTCACATGATCTAATCCGAATTTAAATGCTTCGGAACTTTTGCCACCTGTCTAACCCTGGTAGAAATAAGACTATTCTAAAGCATCAATCGTGCTACCACGGAAACTTAGACAATCGTCAAGGACGTGTTTAACACACGTAATATCATAGAAAATTGTCACTGTAGGCTTTTCTAAGACTTGCTTAGGTTTTTTGTGGTAGGTGCCTAAGGCCGTAACATTTTTATCATATTTGGACACAAATGTCCTAAAACTATTACGAAATTACGCCTAATGTGACAAGGGTCTAGTAGAAAACTTTTTATTAAAAATATATAATTAATGTAAATAATATTTAGTTTGAAATATTTGAATCAGTCAGTGAGACTTAAGTAATAGGTAGGTTTGTAACTATCGTGCTAAGCTACTGGACTGATATGAGGTAAACACTCTCAATGTTATATTTCTTTAACTGTCTGTAAGAATTTAGAGACCGTGTTCAAGTCAAAAGAGATTTTTATTAAATAAATCATAAAAGTCAATAAATTGTTTTATTGAATTTTTAGCGTTGACCATTTTTTTTCTAATATACTTTACGAGCAAAATAAGTTTGAGATAATTTTCAAGACAAAAAAATAAGATTAGGCTAGTTGATGTGTACCTATGTATTAGGTATTTGTCATAACTTTTTCTCACAATCCATTAATTGTTCAGAATTGTTATAAAACAAACTTAACCTAACCTATAAAGTGCCACTGGATGACTATTTAAAATTTTCTAAATATGTACGCTTTTAGCGGGAAAAAATATGATAAGGTAAAAAAATATAACAAACATTACATTACCTATACCTGCGTATATGACTTTCGAAAATTATGCAACTACGTACGCACCTACGCATGA
>NC_133488.1:12107385-12210640 GCF_025370935.1 Choristoneura fumiferana | reverse complement strand
AAACACCCAAGACCCGAGAACAAACATTCGTATTTTTCATACAAATATCTGCCCCGACACGGGAAGCGAACCCGGGACCTCAAGCTTCGTAGTCAGGTTCTCTAACCACTAGGCCATCTGGTCGTCTAAAATATCGGTCATCTCGGTCGTCGTGAATAGGTATAGTGATGATTGGAAGGCTAAAGGGTTGCACTAATTGCCCTGATATTCGACCTTTTGTGTTACCCCCATCATCAATAAGGCTCTTTGCCATTAAAACATCACCCTTTACATCTTTGTTAGACGCAATTGGCCTAGGGCGGTATTCACACTGATGCGTAGTTCCTCTTCCCTCCTGATCTCCCCTTTAGCTTTGTAGTTATCTGTTAGCAAAATTGCACATAGCCTTTATAAGTAAATAGTGAGTATGTAGATAGGTATATACACTTGTCAAATAAATTTAGTTTTAGTATCCTTTACTCGCGGTTTGTACAAAATTGTATGAAGAACACTCATGCAAAATACGAGTATCATGTCCCTAAGGTTAGCTTAAATTTCTAAGCTTAAAATTTTGAGATTTTACATGAATCCTGTGGGAATTTTGAGGTAAAAGTAGCCTTTGCGTTGGATTTTTCTGATCCAAGCAAAAAAAAATATAACAAAGAATTGAAAAGACTCCAAAAAACATTAAAATAATTTTCTACCGGTTTGGAGTCGGTGCCTCAGAACGAGCCAACAAAAGCGGCTCTGAGGATCTTTATTTATTACTTACCTATTATCTTATTTATAACATTCTACCTATTGGGCTTGTATCACTCCTGCTGGGTCGTGCTGAGGCACCGACTTCAATCTGGTGGAAAATTATTTTCATAGTTTTTGAAGTCACTTCAATAATTTGTTATTAGTAGATTTTTTTATCGAGAGTTTAAAATAAGCCAATATATACCCGAGGTGGTTAGCCACCCGAGCTTTACCGAGGTTGTCTATTTATCCGAGGGTATTTTGTAGTAAATTGTTAAAGAAACGACATGCTTTGATTGGAATTTGTATTGAAGTAAAGTATAAACAATTATGACAGTCAAGTTTAAATATAAGGAAATAGAAATTTGATTACAAAAGCTTATAAAAATAGCCAGTACCTATATACAACAATAGAGTACCTATTTTAACACCCGCCCATAATCAAAATTCTCTGTACATAAACTTGCCATAACAGAATACTTTAAATGTAACATCACAAACCAAACAGTAGATAAAACCAACGAACTATAAAACATAAAATTCAAAAAAAAAATATAGGTATCAACTAGGTAAATTAATTAAACCTAACCCTTGAATACATCTTTGATGTGCAGTTTTACCCAGACATTTGGTGAGCACATCAGCAGACATATTGCTCGAACTAATGAATTTTAGTTTTATAATATTATCTGACACCTTTTCCCGAATAAAATGAAATTTCGTGTCAATGTGCTTGGTCCTACCATGGTTTACGGATTATATGCCAAGTTTTGTGCACTCTGACTATCGCTGTATAAAGTTATAGTAGGATATTGATCATTATTGCTACATACCTGAGCAATGAATCTACGCAAATATGTAGCCTCTTTTGCTGCTCCTGTAAGTGCCATATATTCGGCTTCAGTTGACGACAACGCCCCTGTAGGCTGTTTCTTTGACGCCCATGACACCGGGCCATCTGCAAGTTTGAAACAGTAACCGGTATAAGAGCGCCGATCACTGGTACAATTTGCCCAGTCAGCATCCGTATAACCCATAAGAGGTATTCCAGTTTTCCTATAGATTATAGAATAATCTATAGTGCGCTTTAAATATTGAAGCACCCGTTTTGCCGCTAGCCAATGAATTTTGCCACATTTAGTATTAAATTGACTCAAATAACTGGCAGCAAACGCAATATCTGGCCGTGTATTCACAGCAAGATACATAAGACAGCCAATTATCTGCTGATAATCATAAGTTGACTCCTTACCTTCAGAATCAGCAGCTAGCTTGCTATTAGCTAATGGCGTGTCAAATTCCTTTGCATTCTGTAATGCGTACTTCTTCAGTAGCGAAGTAATGTACGACTTTTGATTTATAGTAACTTTTCCATCGTTACAATCAATATTTATTCCTAAATAATATTTCAACGGCCCTAAGTCTTTGAGTGAAAAGTATTTTTGTAAATCACTTTTGACTTTGACATACGAAGTATCGTTCTTGTAAAATATAATTAGGTCATCAACAAATATGGCCAGTAATATTATTTCAGAACCAATGAGTTTCTTATATACACATGGTTCAGTAGGCAGCCTATTAAAACCTATTTTAGACAAGGTTTCGTTAAGTTTAATGTTCCACGCACGAGGGGCTTGCTTTAGCCCATATAAGGACTTTTGCAGGAGACATACCTTATCTTCATGGCCCTTCTTCACAAAACCTTGAGGCTGGTCCATGTAGACCTCCTCTTCTAGGTTGCCATTCAAAAAGGCAGTGTCGACATCCAAGTGATGCATTTTAAGGTCCATTTCGGCGGCTAAGGCAAATAAAGTACGCAGAGATGAATGTCTGATCACCGGCGAAAAAGTCTCGTGGTAATCTACTCCCGCGACTTGATTAAAGCCCTTTATT
Organism: Choristoneura fumiferana; assembly: GCF_025370935.1. Taxonomy (NCBI): domain Eukaryota; kingdom Metazoa; phylum Arthropoda; class Insecta; order Lepidoptera; family Tortricidae; genus Choristoneura; species Choristoneura fumiferana. The sequence continues at coordinate 12,208,027 of NC_133488.1, read as the reverse complement.
ACTAGTCTAGCTTTATACCTAGTGATATTACCGTGTGTATCTGTCTTCAACTTGTACACCCATTTGCAGGGAATTATTTTACGATCAGGCCTGTCCACCAGCTTCCATGTATTCATTTTCATTAGCGAATCATACTCATCTTGCATGGCTGACTTCCATTTATCCGCGTCATCGTCTCGCATGGCTTGAGAGTACGTTTGAGGTTCTCTGTCCTCAGTTAATGTGTGATAGGAGAAATAATCTGGAGGTTTTCTATCCCTAGTTGGATATCTCCGATCTTCTACCACAGGACAGTCCTCCAATTCCTCAGTCTCAGGTGGATATGACGTTTCAGGAAGTGGATCAGCAGAAGCATCATGAAATTCTTCCTGTAACATATCATTTGCCTCATGAATAGTACTAGGAGAGGCATTCGACTCTCTAGATACATTTTCCTCGCATACAGGAGCAGGGGACTCTACCAACCTATCTTCTCGTTCTTGTACCGGTCTCATATTGTCTAACAGTATGACAGGACCAGATACTGGAACGTTTTTGGACGTACTTGGCTCTTCATTCAATTTATTGTTCTTCAAACTTGTGAAGCAACCTTCGAAGAATGTAACGTCACGTGACTTAGTAAACCTTCTTGGATATTGAGGGTCTCTGAATATGTAACTATTTGGATCATCTGAATATCCAACAAAGATACATTCAATCGCTTTCATATCAAATTTCTTCCGTTGACAATCAGGTACATGAATCAGAGCTCGACACCCGAAAACCCTAAGGTTACTTAGATTCGGTTTACGGTCATACAATTTCTCAAAAGGAGTTAAGTTGTTAAGCGCGCGATGGGGGGACCTATTCTTTAAATATACCGAAGTTTGTACCGCGTCTTCCCAATACGCTTTGGAGAGAGAACACTGTGCCAACATAGAACGAGCTTTCTCGATTACTGAGCGTATAGTTCGTTCTGCTAATCCATTTTGTGCGGACTGTACTTCACTGTCGTTTGGTGCACAATACCATTAGTACGAAAATGATCTGACAGTTCTTTGTTGACATATTCACCTCCATTGTCCGTCCTACAGCTTTTATTTGAGGTCCACTAAAAATGGCAAATTCATCTGTCTTCGAAGAAATTTATGTTCATATCCATGTCCGTTTAACAGCTTTTATTTAGCCAGTTACCTTCCACTTTTTGGAAATGGCAAATCTTTCTTTCTTCTGTCTTCGAAGAAAAAAATATATAAAAATAAAGCGTGTATAATCATCTACAAATAATAAGGCATACTTGTTACCTTGTAGAGGTTTCTGACATCGGTCCACAGATGTCGCTATGTATCAACTCAAGCAAAGACGTAGCTGGTTTATAGGCTATTTTCTTAAACGGTTTGCGAGCTTGCTTACCTTCGATACAGGCTACGCAACTCTCTTTGTCAATTTCTGTAAACTCTACACCTACATGACTATCTCTTAAATGGTTCATACCGATGCGACACAGATGACCCAAACGCTTGTGCCATAACTGGTACCTAGTAGCGGAGTCAGAGTGCACATCACAAGCTACATCGCGAGGCATATTGACAGTACAGTCTAATTTGTACAGACCTCTATAGGGCGAACCGTGAAGAATAGAGTCACCTACAAAAGAAAAGGTATCAGAGTTATAGAAATTACAACCATTTTTATCAAAAAGTACACTATAACCTTTTTCTACAGCCTTATAAACAGATATCAAATTACTATTTAAAGAAGGTACATAAATTGCATCTTTTATTTTATTAACAGTAGAAGAACCAGAGTGGATTGATATATCACCAATACCGCCGCTGTCTATCTTGGTACCATCTGCAATAGTAACCTTTGTAGTAGATTCTGGTGATCTTAAATTTCGAACCATTCCAATCTCGATGTCATATGCCGGGTCGCTCCTGAGTCTATAGTCCAGTAGTCTTCACAGGCATTAGCACTGGTACCAAGAGCTACCACTGAAGCCGCTTCCTGTGCCTTCTTCTTTATCTTTCTTAAAGGACAATCTGGGCGCTTATGACCAGGTTCGTTACAATCATAACAAACAATAGGTTTCTTAACCTTTTTGGGCTTGACATCTCGCGAACGTAGAGCAGAATCAAGTTTGGTCGAATCTTCGCTTTTCGACACTTCGTTGAGAAGTTTAGACTTAACTAACTCTGTAGTCACGTTCTGGTTGCTATTCTCAAGTGCCATAATCAAGGGATCAAACCTGAATGTAAGTCCTCCGAGTAAAATAGCAGCAACAGACGAATCTTCAATAGTTTTCCCTATGTCAGATAAATCATGCACAGTTGTCATCACTGCATTGATATATGACTCTATATTAGGGAAATCTGACAAGCAAAGTCTATAAAGTCTTCGTTCTAAATAAAGGCGACGACCCATACCTTTATCCTCGTATGCATTCTGTAATGCAGTCCAGGCTTCCGACGCTGTTTTAGCACTTCTTACTTGCGTTATAGCCGAGCCTTCAAGTGTGAGGCATATCTTCGTCAAGGCCTTTTTTATCAATTTTTGACATAGTATCTGCAGAAATATTATGGCCTTCAGGATACCCTTCTATAGCTTCCCACAAATCCTCATGCATCAAATAGTTTCGCATTTTGAATTTCCAAGAATTATATCCGTCTCTATTAGTTAGACAAAAGTTGGGCAGTGAGGAAGAACTAGAACCTCTTACCCCATTGGTATCTCCTCGACTATGAGCCATTGTATCCTCAGATCAGCTGTCACAATATCGAAAAATCGGAACTGATATTTTTCACTTTTCGATAAAATCACTTCACAAATAACAGTAAAACATTAATTCATAATTGAAATAGTTTTTCTTCAACAAAGCTTCGTGCTGATAACGTTTTTTTGTAGTAAATTGTTAAAGAAACGACATGCTTTGATTGGAATTTGTATTGAAGTAAAGTATAAACAATTATGACAGTCAAGTTTAAATATAAGGAAATAGAAATTTGATTACAAAAGCTTATAAAAATAGCCAGTACCTATATACAACAATAGAGTACCTATTTTAACAATATTAACTTTTAGTCTCGAGGTGAAAACTCTATTTTTAACTTTGATTGCGAGAAAAAATTGGCATTTCTGTGAAAGAATTAATGCATTTCTTATTCCTCCAGTCCATAAAACTTTCATAGGTTTCTTTCTAGCGGCAAAAAAATATCAATTATTATATCTTTTGCTCTTTGCTCGACATCATAATTTTTCACTATCACTTGGCGACATTGTGAGAATAATCAATTTATTTTAATCGTTTATGATTTACGCTCTACAACAATTTCAAAGTTTTCGCGGTAAGTATTTTTTTCCAACCAGACACAGATATAACAAAATCGTATCGGCGAAATGGTCCATACACAAACTGCAATAAATAGAATGGCGCCACCTTCTATGCGGAAAAAGCATAGAACTAAGACCACGTAGACTAAGAATGTAACATTTTCGTCATGAAAATGGTCCACACACAATCTTATTTTATGCTAAAAACTAAGTTAGTACTGGCTGTTTGAGTTTGCCTAAGTCAAAAATTAATTACTTTTACTCCCTAGGAACTAAAGTACTCACTTTACTCCCGCCTCGTAAGGCTATATTGACCTACTTTTAGAGCATGAGAAGTGAAAATATATTTTTCTCCCTTTTCAATCGTGATGGCACCACACAAGACGCACCAACTTTAAAAAAAGTCAAAATCTATTCACCTAGCTAGAAAAAAGTTATAACGTAGGTAACATAAATAAAAAAGTCAGTCGAATTGAGAACCTTCTTTTGTTTTGAATTCTGTTATAAGTAAGATATTTATAAGGTTAATCGTTTGACTTATCCGAAAAAGATGCACGCAAAGCTTCGCGGTAAGCTCACGCTGAATCACATTAAGGGATTCAAATCTTTTAGGGTAGCACAAACATTACAGCTTACAGGAAAAAATAAAGTAAAATGCTTGCATTCACTTAGGCCAAGCAAGCGCTTTCATCTCCGGGCCTATAAAAAACAACCCTTAAATTTTCGTACAATGCTCTGAATGGGTATAAAATTTCGCATCTCCCGGAGGGAGCGACGTGCATTAAGATCTTTTATGCTTTTTAAAGGGTTAATTGTTTAATTGCCAATAAAAATGAAAACCGAGATTACATCTGTAGGAATTTATGTGCTTATTGTTGACATGAAACGGGGACGGGCAGCTGTTGCTTCTGATAATTTTATGTTGAAACATGTTGGTAAAGTTTTTGATATTTTATTTGCCGCATTACAATATCTCCTTATATGTATAGTTTAGCCTGTATATTGATATTAGGTATTATATCTGATTTTGATCAAAACTGATATTTTATACCTTAGGCTGCTATTTACTCTTAAACTAGTAATAATTCTCAATCAAACTTAGCCGTATAGTTTTCCTTGAAAGTTTGATATACTTACTACAATCCAGATTTTTTCCAAAATTTTCTACCCACTGGTTTAGATTTTATAGGGGGGGACGCTCGATTTTCATGAAAATTTGCACTATAAAGTTGAATATTTCGCAAACAAATCACTGAATCGAAAAATCGTCTTAGTAAACCGCTAATGGTTTTAAAAGACCTACCAACGATACCCCACACTATAGGGTTGGATGAGAAAAAAAAAAACACCCCCAGTTTACGTCTATGGGAGGTACCCTAAAAAAATATTTTTTTGATTTTTTTATTGTACCATTTTGTCGGCATAGTTTACATATATATCCGTGCAAAATTACAGCTTTCTAGCATTGATAGTCCCTGAGCAAAGCCGCGGACGGACGGACAGACAGACAGACAGACATGGCGAAACTATAAAGGTTCCGTTTTTGCCATTTTGGCTCCGGAACCCTAAAAACAAGCTTTGGCCATCACTTCCTTGATTTTTTTCATTTATTACGACGCTTTGCAATTTTTTTGCATTATTTAGGTACACCGAAACGATATGCTGTGTGAAATCAAATAGCACTGGGCTTATGTAGGGCTTATAATCTAACTTTCTTTCAATGCACAAGTCAAGAAGCATTCCCAGCAGTGAGGTGAAAACGGCTGGTTTTTAAAGAAACTTAGCAAAAATCAACGCCCACGTTCTTCCAGCTCCGGTAAGCTGTAAAGTCTTGGCTCCATGCCACTGCAATCCACACTTTAATTAATTTTGAAACATACCTTTCGGAATCTTAATGCATTGCAAAACAAAGAGGCGCTTGAGCAATATTTAAAATAACAAAATTAATACAAATTTAAAGTTAAAGTATTCATGTATGATGTCTCTTTTGAACATCAAACTCCCGTGAGACTCACTCATATTAAATTATATTGTACCGGATAACTCACGTCTTAAATCGAGTTTAGCTCGACATGTTTCAGGCTAATCCGTAGTCCTTCTTCTTAGGAGAACGTGACTCGGCGGCTGCTGCAAAACACGCACTGCGCGCCACCGCTCTTGTTTCTTGTTGTATTGGTCTTGTTTGATTTGTCGCGCGAGCAGAGCAGCCGCCGAGTCGCGTTGCTCCTAAGAAGAAGGACTACGGATTAGCCCGAAATATGTCAAGCTAAACTCGATTTAAGACGTGAGTTATCCGGTACAATATCATTTAATATGATGTCTCTTCGTATTTAAACTACCTTAGAATCCCTGTTTTTATGTAGCCCGTAATATGTCGTAATATGTCAAGGCCTCCCCTTCCTCCGCCACTATCTTCTATCCCTTAAATCATTTTAATTACCAATGTTTGATACGTTTTTGTATTTTTATAAACACTTCTTTCGCTTGCCAAAGTCCAGTCGAAGCGTAAAAATTTTGTATATTTATATCCCTCTCCAAACAACAAAGGCACGAGTCTTATTTTCGTTTGCAGTATATGGATTTATCTGTTACTCTAAAAATCACAAAAGGAATTCCTACAATTGGATCCGGCTCTTATTAATCTTTTTGTCCGATCAGTCGGGCGGTCTGTGTCGTCCAATTAATATCAATATAGCGCGTAGGGATTGAAGGATACAGATGGCCAACATAAGGACTGTACAAGATACTCGTACAACAAATTGTGAATGAAAATAACACTTTTATGCATGATTGCACAACTGTATTTTACTGTATATGATTTTTCATTATGCTTTTGTTTTTCACGACCGAAAACCAGTGCCTCATTAGGATCAATCTTTACGATTTCATTTTCAGAACTAAAATGAGCTCACAATCAAAATAAAACAAGTAAGTCGTTCGCTGTTTGTGTGGTGTTTGTGGTAGTTGAGTTTGTGTAACTTATGGTGTCGATTAATGAGGAAGCGGAGGAAGGTGGGACCTATATGAAAACATATATGTGTCATGCAGACATGACTATCTTGCACAAGTCGTAGCGGAGAGCTACGACCGGATGGCCAAGTGGTTAGAGAACCTGACTACGAAGCTTGAGATCCCGGGTTCGATTCCCGGCCGGGGCAGATATTTGTATGAATAATTCGAATGTTTGTTCTCGGGTCTTGGGTGTTTAATATGTATTCAAGTATGTATTTATCTATATAAGTATGTTTATCCGTTGCCTGGCGTCCATAGTACAAGCTTTGCTTAGTTTGGGACTAGGTCAATTGGTGTCAAGTGTCCCATGATATTTATTTATTTATTATTATTATTACATTATGAGTTAAATTAAATTAAAAATTACCATCGTTTTCTAAATGAGACAAGAATTCTATTAACAATGATTAACCTACCTACGCTAAATGCTCCAGAGAACAAAGAACAATGATTTTTAATCTACTAATAGATAATTTATAGTAGGTAGCTAGTTTTATATGAAGCACAATGTTAAACTATTGTGACTACAAAAAGATCAAAACTTAACCATTACAAAACGAATTAAAGCCAAAACTTCCTAAACGTATCCGGTTTCCCTAAACGTGTATATCGGATTTAACGTTTGCAATAGGCTGCGGAAATGATTCTTAATTCTCTGAATTTTATTTGGGCATGTAAAGCTTCGTGAGAAGTTTTCCGATATATTCTAATTACATCACATAAGACCTGCTAACTTTTTCTGAAGGTTGACTGAAACATACAAGAAACCACTCAGCCATTTACTTATAAGAAACTCTGACTAAGAGAGTTGCATAGTATAATAACAGAGACTTTAGAGAAACCCGGCCAAGATCGTGTCGAACAAGCCCAAGATAGGTTCCGTAGCCGTTACGAAAAAAATCTAGCGATATTTTCCTAAGAATTTTGAATTTTATATGGAATCTTCCAAGTTGAGATATATTTTATACCTGAAGCTGCTATTCACTCTTAAACTTCTAATAATTATCAAGTCAGTCGAACCTTTCCTTGTAACTAAATTTGATATGCTTACCTACTATCATCATGAATTTTACAAAGCAATAGTCTAGGTTTTAGGGGGGGGGGCTCGATTATAATGAAAATTAGCACTTTAACATTGAATGTCTCGCAAACAGATCACTGTCTGCGTCTCGTCTGTCTGAATCGATTTTTCCAAAATTTTGTGTACCTACCATTTTGCCGGTATGGTTGCTAAATATATCCGTGCAAAATTACAGCTTTCTAGCACTGATAGTCTCTATGCAAAACCGCGGACGGACAGACAGACGGCGAAACTATATGGGTTCGATTGTGCCATTTTGGTTACGGAACCCTAAAAATTGTTACTTTGTTAATGGAGTTTAAATAAAAGGAAGATACTTGAAAACACTAAACACAACCTAAAGCATTTAAAGAAAAACTACTTAGCTAGGCACTTTCAAAGTTTCTGAAGCAATGCAATTATAGTTGAACACAAAGTGTATAAAGATAAATAATATCTTAGAATGTCGTCCAACAAAGATGAATGTGATGGATAAAACTCATCCTGTTTAACTTTCATCTAAGAACAACTATCAAAAAGGATGTTTACCCGGATTGATGGCGACGATTCTATAGATTAGAAGCTCGCAAATACGATCAACGAGTATCAAAGTATCGGATACATTTATGATATTAGTGGATCTAGTTTATTGGTCTCCTTGATAAATCCACTCGATTTATTTCTGCGTTGTGTCGGACGGGGTTATTGCATTCCATTTTCCAGGTAGCAAAATGTAAGGGGCCTCTTTTTCGAGCGTGACTAAGCTTGGCTCTATATCAGTCGGAAAAATCACAGCCCATAATGCTAAAAGCTACAAAATGGCACCTGTGCGTAAGTTTTTTGCTGTAACAGAAACTGAATTCAATCATGTCGGGTACCCATTTCCGTAGGACTTGCAGTCTGAAATTGAGAAGGTTACTTTATCAAACTGGACTTTAATTTACTTGAAAACTAACTTACTGTGTCGTTGGTATGATGGATACGACTAAAACAGTGTGATTCATAAATAAACTTTTAGCTGCAATAACTGAAGATGCGGTGTCTAAAATTTCAAATACTTAAATACATAAAAAGTTACCTACTTTACTCGATGATTTTTAAAGTATAACGTATTAAATTCGTGACGGCATCTTTAATAAAAAATTGTGGATGAAAAATACTGAAGGGGTATTTGTTTAAACTTGATCAACCACTGGACAAACTATTTGGACTCATTACGAAATACCTTGAAATAGGAAGACCCGCTGAGCCTATAGTGGCCGCCCCTAATAAATAACTTAATAAATATTAACAAATTAAAAATAAATAAATTTAAAGTAAATGCTATCACAAGTCTCGATAAAGATGCCTATGCTGTTAATAAACCTTCGTTTATTACTCATCCAGATCCACAACACGACTCCCGCATAAATAATGCTTTATAAACTCAAATATAATGACTAAAAGACATTAGCATAAGCTGTTCAACTTTACCCGAAACCATAACACGAAATTAATATTATAAAGTAGAGATAACTATTATAAATGGGTTTGTAACAATAAACGCCTCTGGCCCTTGTTTTTGTTTTAGAATTCCCGGAGTTCCTATCGAGAAGGGTAACTTTGGCCAAAGTAAACATTAGTTGACTTGCAAGTCTTGCAACCCGACCCCATTCGCCCGCGGCCAAATTAGTTCTTAACACCAACACTAGATGAAGTTAACAACCGTTGTGCTGCCAGCTCGGTAGCAAAACCTGATATTGTATAACTTGTAAACCAATGATTACCTACATGCTTAAAGCCGAAAGCAACAAACAATTGAACGGAGCAAACAAATTTGAAACTTTGAAATTTTAAGGGCGTTGATTGACCTCGCGAGGATATTGATTGATTGTCTGACGAGGTTTGATTGCTCTTAACTTTCGCACTTCATTTTGATGATTAATCAAATCGTGCGAAATTATTGTGATTGTTAATAATAATATGCACCTAGCTGTCATCAATTAAAATAAAAGAACAAAATCCGACTTGTGTGAGTCGGAATCGCGCACTTAGAGTTTCGCCCTTTAAAATAAAGTAAAAAAGTTTTTACTTCATAGTATTTCTACAAAAATAAAGTGATTTTTAGTGAATCAGTGATTTTCGAACTTTTTCCTCCTGGAGTTATAATAAGGGTGGCCAAAAGTGTGGCAATATTCACAATTCTCTGCGATAAGAAGTACCCTATAGGTTTCAGTAGGTACCTAACGGTTTTTTATGAAAATACGCTCCCAAAAGGTCATCTTACGAAAGTATGAGCTTTGAAACGTATTCTCTTATAGTTGCAAGAGACATACAACTTTTATACACTAACAAACAGACAGACTGGCGAACAAATAAGTGATCCTATAAGGGTTTAATTGTTCATTTTGAGGTAAATAACTCTAAAAACTACAAAATACGAAGAAGCGGATGACGCACTTGACTTGATGTACTTATTATCATTGACTTATTAATGGGTGGTGAAACAGCCCTTTCATATACTTTGTTTTTTATAATTTGATTTATAATAAGATTTGATAAAATGTTAAAATATTAAGATAAGAGTCTAAGCGGAAGATTTTTTTTTGTTATTAAGTATTGAAATAAACAGTTTTTTTTTTATTGTACTATGGCCAGCAAAAGACGATGGACAATTCCAAAACATAATCGTCTGACGCGAGAAACGGCGCCATCTATGTGTTTAAAGTGTATTAACGGTATTTACTTATTTACTAACTTAGTTAGTTTACTAAGATCTCACTAGATGGCGATTTTAAATTCATGTCAGTATGTTCAATGTAGTATGTTCAATTATTTTTGTAAACATTCTATAAATTAACCTAAATTGTTAAACTGTTTAACAGCGCCATCTAGTTCATTTCTTGTGAACACCTAACAAAATCGCCAACTCTCGTGTTCAAACGATTATAGAACGTAAGGTGTCCATCCACTTATGCAGGCCATTGTACCTACGTCATGTTAGTGTATCGTTGGCTACGGTCCATGTCGCTCTAGAACTCTACGAGTCACCTGTTAAAATATTTAATCAAGCTCAGTAGTATATAGCTCTTCACAGTCAGCTTCAAGAGGCTTTTAAGTTTCCAAGAAGACAGCAACTGCCGGTCGTTGATTATGATTAAAATGAACTACAACCTATGCGTAAGAATCTTTAACTTGCAATGTTAGTGTGTTCGGAGCAAATCCTGCAAGTCAAATTTCACCCACTTCTAGAGCTTGAATTTAGGTAGGTACTTGAATTTTCCAAGGATGCAGTTTAGCTGTCAATGCAAATCAGTCAATGAAAAGTAGTCAAACTACTAGAGTTGATTGTGGTCATGAAGTCAGATAAAAGGTTGTAATCAACCCGGAACCTGCAAAGATAACGCCTAAATGAAAGAAGTCGTTTTAATTGCATAATGTTATTGTTTGTTCCGATTTCAAAACCAAATATTTAAGACGTAATTCCACACTAACCTAACCTAACCAACAAAAAGTTGGAAAACCCCCGACTTTGTCACTTCAATGTTTGAACTTATCAGAAAAACGGCTACTAATCCGATTTTGATGAAACATGTCTACGAACCATCGCTAGATATCTGCTTTCAAATAAAAAAAAAAACGCATTCGAATCAGTCCACCCGTTTAAGAGCTACGGTGCCACACACAGACACACATACACACAGGCAGACAGACACACAGACAGAAAGACACACAGACACACATAGCGGTCAAACTTATAACACCTCTTTTTGCGTCGAGGGTTAAAAACAACACTGTATTTGTGATAGAATTTCATTAAACACTATGAAAGGTTTTCGCCTAGCGACAGAATTTGATGAAAGTAACACAGTCACTTGTTTTAGCAGTACTCAGTTTGTTGAATTAATAGAAGTCAAATATTTAATCAATTTGTCCTCTGTTCCAGAAAGTCCTTTGGCCCTACAATTTGTTAGATACATAGTGGATACATATAAAAATATCTTTCACCTCTTTGTTGCCGCTAGATTTGAGAGTTGGTAGTTCAATATTTAATAACAGTCAGGTGCAACGAAAACCGGTAAAAATCTGAAAGGGATTCGACTAAATCCATGCTTCAACTTGCTTATTATAAACCGATTTAGATGACATTTTGTATGCAGATAGTTTGAGACCCTGGAAAGGGCATAGGATGGCTTTTATCTCGGAAAACAAATTCATCGCAGACTAAGAACAGCTAGCTTCATATAAATTATTCTGAATCTCTTTCTACTATCCCCTTATACCGATCTATCTAATGGTAATTACTAGTTAAATTGTATAATACAACGCTTCTCTTATAGCTATAAGTTAGTTTGTTAAGTGGAAACATTCTCATGGCAAAATGGTTCCGTGTCGACTAAATGCACGACGCCGTATGTTACCTACATCAACGATGTGCTTAATGTTTAATTGGGTGTCGACATACAGACATATTTGCTCAGCTTTGCGGTAATTAAATTATGGCTCCATATAAACCTACCAAATTGAGTGGAAAAAATACAGCTAGTCTTGAAATTACGGTAGGTAGGTAGTTGCGTAATACCAGTATATAATATCCACTGATATCTTCGAACCGCTTCACTTTGTGTCTTACTGTAGCTAACTAAAATTAAAATGTAGTTTTTATACACACAAATTATTTACTTACTTGTGTTTCTAGAAAAAAACCGGCCAAGGGTGTGTCGGACACGCTCGAAATAGGGTTTCGTAGCCATTACGAAAAATTAAGTAATATTTTTCTAAGGATTTCGTATTTTATACGGAATCTTCCAAGTTTAGGTATATTTTATACTTTAGGCTGCTATTTACTCTTAAACTACTAATAATTCTCAAGCAAACTTAGCCGCTATGGTTTTCCTTGTAAGTTTGATATACTTACTACCATTGTGAATTTTCTCAAATTTTTCCACCCACCGGTTTAGATTTTAGAGGGGGGGCGACGCCCTATTTTATGAAAATTTGCACTTTAAAGTTGAATATTTCGCAAACATATCACTGAATCGAAAAACCGTCTTAGCAAACTCCTAATGGTTTTAAGAGACCTATCCAACGATACCCCACACTATAGGGTTGGATGATAAAAAAAAGTCACCTCCACTTTACGTCTATTTATATACTTAATTTTTAGAATTTTTTATTGTACCATTTTGTCGGCATAGTTTACATATAATATATCCGTGCAAAATTACAGCTTTCTAGCATTGATATTCCCTGAGCAAAGTCGCGGACGGACAGACAGACAGACAGACAGACATGGCGAAACTATAAGGGTTCTGTTTTTGCCATTTTGGCTCCGGAACTCTAAAAATCGGTTGAATGGAGTCGGATCCGCACACCAAAACATTTATTTTAAAACTCTCCTTTATTTTTCATTTTATTTTACCTTTATAATTTTTTTGTTATACAGCGTACACAGTGTTAACGATCATTAGTTATCATTAAACACGTGTTTACATCCCATAACAAATACATCTGAAAGGTTAGGTTAGGTTAGCTTGAAAAGATCCCTTGTAGGGATAAGTTCGCCTTTCTACTCTGCTTGTTTTGTTGTTATCTTTTCGTAATATTTTTGTGTTTTATGTACAATAAAGTATTTATTTACATACATACATACATTACATCATGTACAAAAGATACTGCTTAGTGTGCCAGCCAAACAGCGGGGACTTAATAAATTGGATACCATTGGTCGGGTATCTTTTAGGTACTGAATCCTGAAAGAGCTCTACTAAGAACCTTCATTCCGCGAGGCTGTCGTTTAAAGTCGGCACCGAAACAAACGAACATCGGCCACTCACGCGCTGCTTCCAAAGGGTAAGCACTCGCATGAAATTTTAATTGTGCCGCAAAGAACGCCAGTGCCCAGCCGCCGGCAAACCACAGCCTGTTTCGAGTTAGTTTCGAGGCGACGAATTTACAGTTCCAACGCAGTGATTTACATTTAGTACATAACTCGGATTGAACAAGTATATGAGCGAAGTTTTCGTCGTAATTTTCCAGGAAGAGCCCTGCAATGTTACAACATTCAGATAGCGTTTTCCTTCAACCTCAAAATTGTCTAACATTTTACAGTTTTTAAAATTTTATAGGTGATTTTCAACTGTATCATAAATGTGGTAAACAAAACGTGCTTAATTTAGGAGATAAAAGCAAAACACTAAGAGAATCTTAAAAAAATGAAGTTTTCACCCCTTCCATGTTATCACTTCGGAATACTTTCCAACACCTCCTTAAAAATGTTGGTGCGTACTGGTATATTTATAATGACTCGTAAGAAAATCGAAGATCAAAATATGAGCTACTATATTTATAATAGGTAATGTAAAATGTTACGATTCGAGTACTATTGTTTATGGGCGGTGGTGAGGCGACCCACTTGCTCGTTTGCCATCCAGTCGAAAAAAAAAACTATAGACAGTATTAGTAGATGTTCCCTGTCTTGTTTATGAGCATGGCTACTGTGGTATTTATTAGTGCTACCAGCTACTAATTTGATAGGCTTTGTGGCTTCGTAGAGGAGATTGCTCGCTGCACTGCAACCACAATGTTTCTGTGAGCTTACCAGTACTTAGTTATGAGCGCTCTATTAGAACCTAGTTATAACTGTGATAGGCCTATACGTACAATTAGAAAGAAAGAAAGAAAAGTTTATTTTGGCTCCAAAAAGTACCACCTAAAACTAAGACTAGAACTAGCACTACCACAAAGGGTCTCCACTCAGCATGTGTTGCCGCACATTATGTGCAGTAACGCTGGTTTCATTCGCTGGTTTTTTCGCTGGTTTAATTAGTATTAGTAGTGTTAAAAAAAATGTACAAATAGTATGATTTTATAAAAGTAAAAAACTAATAATAAATATAAAAAAAACATAAATACCAATATTTGTCAAATAAATGATAACATTTCCATCGCAGCAGACGCAGAGTGAAAAGGAGAAGACGGGGTGATCTGAGGCGGTTTTGTCTCACATACTGCCTGGTATCCCATTCACTATCTCTTTCTACACTCCTCCTATACCATCTGACAGAAAGAAGTGGTGAAAACGATTGTGGAACAGAGTCAATAAGGACTCTTAGATGAGACGGATATTATTTATTTTAAAGTGAAAAATCTGGAACAAAAAACTACCTTCCAGAAATTCAAAACTCAAAAACTTTTAACAATTTTCTCTATATTGCCTTTAGCTCCGTATCACAAAATAATACCTTACGTCCCGTAGGTACCTACTAAGGAAAACATTTGTGGAGAAACTTATCTAGGTTGTAAAAATTCGATGCCTAGTTTGTCCACGTCCGCTAGGCACGTTGCTGGCTCGGAGCCAGGCTCAGCCACCGGGACGTAGAGCGACACTTAAATTTTACATTTTAGACCAAAATAATAATACATATACCTATGTAGGTACGGTTTAACGTGGTTATAGTCAACGATTCAGGTAGATATTTTATTTTGTAAAACACGAGGTACTTTTAAGAATAATTTCAAAATGAGCTGTCTTTTCCATTTTTTACAAACTTTGTTCTGTTAATTTCTATACAATCGTTCACAAGAGTGCCCGATGTTACAACTCCTAAAAATTCAGTTATTAAGTACATTAAATGCCGTCAAAACCACGAAATACTTTACGCTCGTAGATTTTCCTAATCGTGCAAATAACCTCCAGACTGTCGTCTTCGAAGATAACTTAATTTATTAAATGCAAAACGATTTTTTAAGCGATGAAAATTTCAAAGCAATTCATATCACTTACTCCGTGTACAATGAATAACATGACAACAACTTTACTGACGAGGAGACGAGCGTTTTAACCTCTGCCGCGAAATTTCATCGTAAACGGAGGCAGATTCAATAAAAGTTATAACGCACACTCAAGGATCGTATCCTTTAATAACAGTAGAGCGTTATCAGGTCATTAGCAAGGGTTGCTACCGCACGGAAAGTTTAATAACATGTTTGGAAATAATCTACAGAAGGTAAACGGGGAAGCCAAACATCAAATTGGCGTGGCGAATTCTGCCCGTCCATGCCACGCCCTCGCGGCCACGGGTCGGATAGCACGAGCTTCATTTTAAGTGCTATGTAAATTTATTTCAGTCATCATCATTACGTGGACTAGCTCTGATCCAATTAAGAAAAGATAGGGTTTCGTGCAAATTTGAAAAAATGAATTATGGTTTCAAATTCATTTTTTTTTTATTTTGAAACAATAATTCGTTGCACTAGTGTTTAAAATAATAAAATTAGAGGTGTTAGGGTTTAACTGAGAAAGGTATCAACAAAAATTTAATATTATAATAAATTCAGACAAAAAAAGCAATATAAACAGTTACCTAATCAAAAACCGACCAAGTGCGCGGGTTCCGTAAAAATTTAAAGGTATCTATGAATATCTAGTGCTAGTGGAACCCGGGTTCAGCTAGTACTAGAACAACCAATAATAAAAGTCTGACAATCTATTTTTTTATCTGTCTGTGTAAATAGTAACCATCTTAGAATGACCACACGGCGCTCATTTTGCTTAAGAGCAAGCCTGCTCCTAAAGCTAAGATGACTTAGACAGACAGATTAAAAAAAGCAGATTTTCAGACTTTTCTTTTTGGTTGTAAATATAAAAACTATCTTCATACCAAATTGACACCGGACGACCGAATAGCTAAGTTGTGACTACGAAGCTAGCGGTTGCGGGTTCGGTCCCTGTGACAGGCAAATATTTGTATGATGAATACGAATGTTTGTACTTGTCTTGGATTTTTTTTATGTTATCAAGTATAGGTATTGTTGTACTGGTATTACTGTTTCCGTCTTTTGTCCGCCATCCAACCCGCTATAGACAATATTCCAGCATGTGTGAACAGGGGCAGACTGAAAACCAGCGCTGGCAGCTTCCGCGTAAGCGCAGCATTAGCTGAGTTTGCTCCTTTTGCCGCAGGACAGACTACTATCTTGTATTGTTTATATTGTTGTCTTGCATTGTTTGTACTGTTAGCAATTAAATATTTTCTTTCTTCTTTCTTTATATATATATTTATCTTTATATGTATGTCTATCCGTTGTCTAGCACCCATAGGGTACAAGTTTTGCTTAGTTTAGAGCTAGGACAATTCATGTAAATTGTCTTAAGATATTATTACTTTTATTATTAATAAATTTCAAGTTTCTAGACAACCGGAAGTAACCCTATAGGTTTTTCCGTTACGGCCATTTGTATACTATTTGTATGGTTCGATGGTGGCTCATGGATTGAAGTCCTTGACCGCACGTACCTATTATACTGTTGTTTCTGTTTATTTCTGATATCGATAAATATCTATGTTCAAGCCATTATTTCATCAATTAAAATGAACACCAAACAAAGATAAAAAAAACACATTTAGGTACGACAATTTAAAATATTTTACATTCGTAAGACTCATAATAGCATGAAACTGTATTTTTCAAAAGGTAAGCCCTAAAATCGCAAAAGCTTCGCTTATTTAATTAGTTATGCTATTCCTCTCTTAATTTTCAAAGAGCAGAACATTATACTCTTTGGGCCAGTGAAGTAATAAATTAAGTTCTTAACATCGAGTGCCTAGTGCTGTGCCAGCATTTGGGTCAAGCGTGGCCTGTATCGCCACTCCGCTTAAATGTTGCACCTCATTTTCCGTCACTCAGCTACATATGGGCTTTTTACATAACTATAATATTAACCACACCAACGCTATCAAAATTAAACCTTACCTTAACCACGTTCAGTTCATTTTATTTTAAATATAAAAAAATACGCCTCGAAAAATTAAGAACGTTTCTTTTGAACACTTCTGATGAGTTGTGGCAAAGAGCCATGTTTTAAGCGTCTCTAATACTTAGGCAAGGAAAAAGGCACGAGGTTATTAATATTCAGGGCCAGTAAAATGCCTACTTTAGTATTTGTCGAGTGTCGCCGAATCCTCGAGGTGCAAAGGACGGCGGAAAGGCATTTCCATTGAACCTTTTATTCAATTGACGCGGACACAATTTGCACATCCATCAACAAAGTAAAACCTTTTATACTGGTCCAAAAGTGTTTTGAATAAAAAGTTTACAAAGTTTTCACGTACCTTTTCGTTGTGCTGTTTGGACTCAGACGCACAAAACGAAACATCTTTGTAATCGTGATCGCAAAGTTGTAATTGAGCTTGAATTTTGAAATGATTGCTGACGCTTTGTAATTTACAAATTAATTATAAACGGACGGTTGAAACGGAAGAATTAATTTCAAACGAGGAAGCTGTCCAAACAACGTCATCGCTGTGTATAAATAACAGTAGTGCGATGCAGCCGCCGCCCATTCATACGTAAAAGGCTTAACCACAAATTACCTTCCTGTTGTCAGTCAAAAAATAAATAATTTTATTCATCGCCGGGCACGGCTACATCCGATAGCTGCTGGCTTCCGGCATCGATCCACTACGGATACTGCTATTGACCCTCGATAATAGTGGTGATGTTGAAAACCAACATAAAACTTCTGCAATAAAATGATGCGAATTTGAAAGCCGTCCCTTAGCGTTCTCGCTTTAAGAGCCAGAATGATTACCACAGCAATGTTCGCAACGTACAACGTTAAACTAGTCGCTTCCCAATCCAACCAGCGGTTTGATGCAGTTACACTAGACTTTAAAAAATTGTTACTGAAAGATGATTTTACCTCACAGTGATTGCGTTGGCAGTAGAATGACAATATGACACCCTCGTGCACTCTCGTCGGTCTCGGGCGTGGACATAAGGAAATCTGGTATTCATGCGAAATGCATTCTGGTCCCTTGAAATGAGTTCAATTTTCACGACAGTAACCACGTCTGGTTTTTTTACTTTAAACTATGTATAGAAAATTGATACAAACTCATTCCCACTAAATTTCGAGAAAGAATACCAATGTTATAACTGTGCGGCCAAATTTAAAACCTATTTTTTGATAAATCTGGTGCGCACATAACATAATTAAGTACAATTTTATTATTTGAAAGATATAAAATAGAAATGTGGTGTGTGTGTGTGTGTGTGTGTATAATTACTAAACTAACCTCACCTTTGACTAAACTATTCAAGCATCCTTTACATACTGCCTTTTGGTATACAATTATATTTAAAATGGTCCTGATTATCAAAAGTTTTTTTTTACTTTTTACAAAATTACGACGTCGATATTAGGAATATTAATATTTTAGATGAAGAAAAACTGCTTACATGAATAGATTTAGCATCAAGTAGTAGAACTAAGAAAGACAAGCGTAAATATCTAGATACTTATCATCACAAGGATCTTTTTATACCTTTTAGATGTTGTCTTACTTTCTTGTTTTTGACTTAAGAACGCAAACGTGAACATCACGTTAATGACAAAAACATAACTGGAACATCTGATATCCATCAGATCATTACAACGTAAACACTCTGCGCGCTCGCTGCAGGCTGTACGTCACCCGTTGCCCCCGTTCCAGCCTCACAAGCAGGCGAAATTAACAACCTCGCACCCGACCTATTTTCTGCCGAACTACTTCACCACAGTTTTTTCTAGATTAGTTTGCGATGTAAAAAGGAAATGGTGATACTGGCCTTATCTTTTGCCTAATTCGTTTTCGCAAGTCTCAAGTTCTCATTTTTACAAGGTTTTGTAAGAATGATATTTCTTGCTTGGTTTGCCGATTATCTTATGAAAATTAATTATGTTAAAGATGAGCTTGGAGTTTAAGGTCTGTCAGTATAGAGAGAGTATAATTGTAGTTTTTTATTAAGTAGGTAATACGATGTGTACATTATGTGACGATCTATGCTGATAGCTTGATACGTTCGGAATGTAGATAACAATTACGCGCCAAGCGTGAGTAAATTGACACTACCTACAAGTTGCAGTTGCAGAAACGAGTTAGTCGGCGTCGTAATTATGACCTATTCAAACATTAAGGACGTCTTGTAGGTTTTTTAAATCTCGATTTAAGGCTTATACTGACAGTTCTTTTATGGATCTGACAGGACTTAAGACCACTTAAACATAGATTATAAAGCCTGCAAGTGGACTTAAGACACTTAGTTATCAACAAGTGTCCAAAAAGCGAAGTTAGGCTTTTAGTAAAATCTTTTTACCAAAGAAAAAGATACACCAACAATTGATATTTTTTTTCTTGATCCGTAATTATTTCACGAATTTAACAAAATAAATTAACATTAAAATTCAAACTTTTTAAAATTTACTTTTTCCTCTGTAATCTTAGAGTAGTCGACGTAGTCGAGGAAACAGAATTAACTTATTTGCACAAAAAAATCCTGTCCATAATTATTTTCTAAACCAATTTGGATCAATTCCCTAAACATCCTCTGAAGTCTCTAAACATAACGGGTGGCGGTAGGGTAACAATATCTCAGGATTTTACTGAAATCTCAAGATTTTTAAGCTCTTTTCAAGTTTGCGGTCGGATTTTGTAAGTCTCAGGAAATATCAGATTTTGTAATAAAAAAGAGTAGATGAAAAATGAAAAAAATGAAAAATGTTTATTTCGTTATAAAACCGTTTAACAAAAGTTAGGGTTGGGGCTTCCTAGTAGGTATTGGATATGGTAGATATTTTTTTTACAAAGATGTAGAATACAGAAAACAATTACTTGTCTATGTACATTATAGAGACTAATTTTAAAATTAGCTTAAGACATGTTAATTGCACGGATAGAACCAGTCTTAGTTATCTATGAAATAACATGACTTTTTTAAATTGAAAATAAAATTCTTCAAGTTGCGATATATTTTAAGGATTTTATGAACGAAATCATACTTTTTCTCCGGAGTTTTAATTTTTTTGCCTAATAACCCTGGGTGGCGGTGCTGGGATTAATTTCCCGCGCTAATAGGGCGTGGAGTGCGCGCGCGCAGCCCGCTCGTAAATTACATCTGTCATGTCATACTTCCTCTTTTTAGCTTTACAAATGGTAAAGCTGCGTTGTAAAGTGGGGCCAGATTGTTGTTATGTGTGATTTTATCAACCATTAAATAACGTTGTCTTTTAATTTGAAAAGTATCAGGTACAAACCTTATTTTACAATGTTCAGTAGCTATAGGTAGGTATTTTATGGACACACTGCAACTCCCTGTGTATATTGAATTTAGAGGGACAGGACATCGTATAATAATTTAGAGGCATTTATTGCGTTACATGTAAGTACTATCATAGGTTATAAGTGTCATGTTTTTAGGGTTCCGGAGGCAAAATTGCAAAAACTGAACCCTTATAGTTTCGCCATGTCTGTCTGTCTGTCTGTCCGTCCGCGGCTTTGCTCAGGGACTATCAATGATAGAAAGCTGTAATTTTGCACGGATATATACGTGAAATATGCCGACAAAATGGTACATTAAAAAAATTAAAAAATAAAATTTTTAGGGTACCTCCCATAGACGTAAAGTGGGGGTGTTTTTTTTCTCATCCAACCCTATAGTGTGGGATATCGTTGGATAGGTCTTTTAAACCCGTAGGGGTTTGCTAAGACGATTTTTCGATTCATTGATTTTTTTGCGAAATATTCAACTTTAAAGTCCAAATTTTCATTTAAATCAAGCGTCCCCCCCTCTAAAATCTGAACCGGCGGGTGGAAAAATTTGAAAAAAATCAGGATGGTAGTAAGTATATCAAACCTTCAAGGAAAACTATAACGGCTAAGTTTGCTTGAGAATTATTAGTAGTTTAAGAGTAAAAATAACAGCCTAAGGTATAAAATATACCTAAACTTGGAAGATTCCGTATAAAATACGAAATCCTTAGAAAAATATTACTTAATTTTTTCGTAATGGCTACGGAACCCTATTTTGGGCGTGTCTGACACGCTCTTGGCCGGTTTTTTGTAGTTAGCATAATATGGATAGATTACTTTTATGTTAATAATGTTTTATTTCTCTGCGGACTTAGGTATCCAAAAACCTGCGAAGTAAAACAGTTATATTACCTAAAATCATTTAAGACAATGCTTTTCTTACCCACTCAAAGTTTGTCTGATAGAGATACCTTTAAAAGGATGATTTTTCCTTTGGAGATATATTTCAGGAGTAGATTTTTAGTAAAGGTTAGAAAAGACTAGTTTTTAATGTAAATGCATGTGCCTAAGCCCTAACTGAATTTCAGCGGTGCGTGCCGCAGCCGAGCAATGGCCACACGCATGGCCGTTTCTCATACATTTTCACTTAAAGTTATAAACATTGTATCTATAATTTAGACTATAAGGGTTCCTTTTTTAGGGTTCAGTACCTGAAAAGGAAAAAACGGAACCCTTATAGGATCACTTTTTGTCCGTCTGTCTGTCTGTCTGTCTGTCAAGACCCTTTTTGGCGTGAACGCGTGTAGCTGAAATTTATATGAGAAAGAAAGAAAGAAAGAAAATAACGCAATCAAAAGATGCAACCGTTTATGCTGCAAATTTCCACAACTTTTCGAAACTCGCAAGGGATTCAAAACCTACAGGGTACTTCCCGTGAACTCAGAATCTTGAAATTTGGTATGAAGGTAGCTATTATAACATAACCAACTATAAAAGTCTGAAAATTTTGATTCTTTATGTCTGTCTGTAAATATCAATTACCAATATAATCTGACCCCACACTGCGTACATTTTGCTTTAGAGTAGGGCTCTGCTTACACTGGATGTATTAAATCACTCGGAAAAAGCGAGAAATATCTTCAAGACACGATTCCCGTTTACTTACATGCCTATAAATGTGTACGGAACCATCGGTGCGCGAGTACGAATCGCACTTGCCCGCTTTTTTCCTATTAGGGTACAGTACTTTAAAAATACCCTCATTTTTGCTTTTGTCTCTGACTCACCTGCCTGTCGCTTTGCTGTGCTCTTCAATCCGTCGTCAAGAAGGTCTTAACTTCAAACTAAAATCAAAAATTCTGTATGAAATTTCACTACTAGTGTGTGAATGAACTTTTCGTGAAACCCTTACAAGTGGTTTAACATTAACCATTCCCTGTTCACTCTCCCACTCCCACTCTCTGACTCTCTGGTCTGGTATTTTGATTGAAAATTCCCGTAGAAATTCCCAAAAAGTACATCGTGATCTTCATTTCTTCTTCTTCTTCTTTGTCGGATACTCTTGGCAGAGCAGTCGTGGTCACGTAGCACGTCGAACCATTCTACGCCAGTTCTCCCTGGCTGTCGCTTCTCTGGTGCAAGTGTTGAGAGGAGTATTTGTGAGTCTTCATTTAACATTGCATAAAAAACCTGTCAAATTTCATTTCTCCAACCTATCCTTTGGTTAAAATTTCCCGATCCCGTGGGAATATTGGGATAAAAATGAACATTAGTAAAATTATCATCATCATCATCTCATCACGATCAGCCGGAAGACGTCCACTGTTAAACAAAAGCCTACCTCTTAGAACGCCACATGAACGACAAATTGCCACTTGCATCTACGGTACAATTATAAAAACAGTGAAATAAATTAAAAAAAAGGTTATTCTGCAAGCAGGCCGCAAAAGGTTCTTTTAGGTGTTTTTTTAAACTACCAGCTCTTTCGGAAATACCATCATTGCCAAGGAAGAATGCGCCGCCAGAAACTTAACATAAATATCAATAACGCTTTTCAAAGCAACGAACGTCCAATTTAAAAGATTATGACGCAATTAAATCTTTCAGCGCTTACATAAATGCACTTTACAACCGGATACATTATCAGCGTGAAGTATTATCATGTGTCATTTTGTTTCACTGCAAAGTTACAAAGCCAATTTAGTGACCGCAGTGCTTTCACTTAGCATGATTATTAAAGGGAGAAAATTCATAGCGATATTTTGCAGTAAGCTAGTGCTAGTTCAACTCGCGCATCTAGGAATCCGCATGAATCACAGAACTATAATAATGACAGGAAATATTTTGATGTATAATTTGAACAATACCTTACTTACTAACCTTACATACTTTTTCAAGACCATAGGTTTCTTACAGAGTTTCCTTTTTTTTAACTAAAGATCAAGCGGCGCAGTATTTTAGGAGATACTTATGGGGATATGGATCACTTTTTTGAGGACCATGACCAAGTGGTTAGAGAACCTGACTACAAAGCTTGAGGTCCCGGGTTCGATTTCCGGCCGGGACAATATTTGTATGAATAATACGAATGTTTGTTCTCGGGTCTTGGATGTTTAATATGCATTTATGTATGTTTATCTGTGTACATCAAAATTGGTGTTAAGTGTCCCATGATAATTATTTTATTTATTTATTTATTTCCTTCAATAAGTTAGAAAGTTTTTACTTTCAAATTACACTATTATATATTATTATATTTAAGACCTGACTAGGGTCATTATTCGAACATTTTATAATCGTCTCATTTTCCTGGTCAATTTTTAAGAATTGGCTGTAGATTTTGATATCAATGAACTAAAAGAATTTCCTTGCTCACCCGCGACCTTACGATAGCTAAGCTTAAGTATGCAAAATATGCGTGTTCATGCAGTTCCACCACCTCCACACTGTAAGAACACACACAATTGTGATTTGTGTGTGTTCTTACAGTGTGGAGGTAGAGGAACTGCATGAACACGCATATTTTGCATAAGCTTAGCTATCGTCGTAAGGTCGCGGGTGAGCAAGGAAATTCTTTTAGTTAATTGATATGGACCTCCGCAAAGTAACGCCTGATTGAATAAATGATTTTGATGTCGTTTTCGATTATTTGTTAGAGTTCCTGTATTTCTACCAAATAACTAAAAAACTGTATCAGAATCTTAAGGGCCATTTTTACAAAAAAACTTTCCAGAAAAATGAAACGGTTCAATCGCTCGAATAATGACCCACTAATTCTTTCATTTTGTTATTTGTTTATTTAAATATGTATACAATTGGAAACTAATAATGAGACACCAAAACGCTTACAATGTTAACCCCCTATTTCACCATCCATTGATTAAATTAATTTGACAGATAAGTGTGATGCCGTCTCTGTTTGTTCTGTTCGAATAGATGGAGACGGCATCACATTTATCCATCGAATAAAATTAATCAATGGGTGGTGAAACAGCCCCTTAATCTTAAAAAAAGTATATGTACTAACAACCAGGAACGTTCTACGGTCCTCTTGTGCCCTACGGTACGATTGTAAAACCGCTGTATGTTTTCGACTATAGTTCCACATATGTTATTGCACTCCGTTTTCAACGCAATGCACATTACA
The DNA here is from genome assembly GCF_025370935.1 of Choristoneura fumiferana. NCBI lineage: Eukaryota > Metazoa > Arthropoda > Insecta > Lepidoptera > Tortricidae > Choristoneura > Choristoneura fumiferana. The sequence goes on along the minus strand of NC_133488.1, from coordinate 12,183,447 downwards.
GCACTCATGAACGTCCTATTAATTACACACGTGATCAACAACGACCACCCACGATAATAATTTATAAGTCGTGATTAAGATTACTTATAATAAACTTAACTTAAATTATTCATGATTATAAGGATGTGAAGTAAAATACATAATAACGAAATTATAAAATTGCAAAGTCCAACGTGTTAAATAAATAAACCGCCTTAACCGTACCGACGAAGGGTTCTTGTAAATTATAAAAACAGCATACAAATACCTAACAATAATTTAATTATTTAAGCATATTCCAAGCGATTTTAATCCTTTCGAAATTATCCGGAAAATTTATATTGAAAATCATTCATATGCAGCTGAAAATCTCAAATAGGCCTACTTAGTTATTTATGATAAATAATTGGTATTATATGACGAAAACAGATAAATAAAGCGCATTATTTTATATTAAAAAAAAACACAGAAACAGGCTTGCGTTTGACTACAATCACGCCTGATGGTGAGCAAAGATGTGGCCTAAGATGGAGCACGCTTGCCGGCTAAGAGCGTGTCGGACACGCCCGAAATAGGGTTCTAAAAAATCAGGATGGTAGTAAGTATATCAAACTTTCAAGGAAAACTATAACGGCTAATTTTGCTTGAGAATTATTAGTAGTTTATGAGTAAAGAGCAGCCTGAGGTATAAAATATACCTAAACTTGGAAGATTCCGTATAAAATACGAAATCCTTAGAAAAATATTACTTAATTTTTTTGTAATGGCTACGGAACCCTATTTTTATTATAAATTAAAAAAAAATTGTGTCATTTTGTCGGCATAGTTTACTTATATGTCCGTGCAAAATTACAGCTTTCTAGCATTGATAGTCCCTGAGCAAAGCCGCGGACGGACAGACAGACAGACATGACGAAACTATAAGGGTTCCGTTTTTGCCATTTTGGCTCCGGAACCCTAAAAAATATCATAAGAACCCTCTTAATCATTCATGAACATTTTTATGTTTATACCTAGTGCCATCCACGAAGACGCGTGATTTTGACAAAATTAGACATTAATAGAATCGTAATTAGAACCACGGCACGCGTCATCGTGTATGACTCTACCTATAGTTAGCTAAGCATCTCTGGTAACTTTAAATTATTTTTATTTCTACTCGACTATAGGAAGACAACACAACACTATGCTGAGCTGGGATTCTTATGCTTATTTTTAAGACAAAACGATTGTTCTCATAACAGATTTGTAACCTTTAATAAAAACGAAGTTAGAAGCAAAACGTTAACCTATACCTATCATTCATCATGAAATAAAGAAGGTGATGAGTTTACTTGTTAGTTACAACATTCTAATCTTTATTACCACCAGTTACTAATTAATCAATAATGTATTATATAGAAAAGACTAAGAATTAATCAGTGGTCATGCTCGAAGCCCCTTCGGCAGACAGGACACTGAATGTCTAGTCTCCAACATTTAAAATAGACGATAGAGTGGACTGGGACCGGGGTTCACTCACACAGGAATGCAGACATTGAGCTGTTACAAATAGAACTAAAACATCCAGTGAATTCACACAACGATAAATCTTTACATTGTGTTTTCGTACTATTTATGGACGTATTAAGTGACCCGTTCATTAATATGCCTGACCTTAATTGCCAAATGTTTCAGAATTGTAATCGGAATACGTAGGCCGTAGGCTTGGACATTATTCTTATCAGAAATATGATTTCCAGATTGTACAACAAAATGTAATAAAAGATGATAATTAACGGTGGGTTGTTTTCTGTATTTTACAGGACAGACTAGTGTAGAAAATCTGTAACGTTTTCTGCTTCGATAACAATTAAAAAGGGGTTCATGTCGATTTGCATAATTATTAAATAAAATAAATAAATAAATATCATGGGACACTTGACACCAATTGACCTCCCAAACTAAACTAAGCTCGTACCTACTATGGATACTAGGCAACGGATAAACATGCTTATAGTATAGATAAATACATACACAAATACCTACATCTTAAACATACATGACCCGAGAGCAAACATTCGTATTATTCATACAAATATCTGCCCCGGCTGGGAATCAAACCGGGACCTCAAGTTTCGTAGTCAGGTTCTCTAAAGACTTGGCCATACGGTCGTCTATTGAAAGTCATATTATGTATTGTGTGCCAGAACGCTTTTTTTCTGAGTCTATAAATTGATCAGAATAGTTTTAAAACAAATCTAACCTAACCTATAGAGTTGCACAGGATGATTAAATACAAAATTCTGAAAATTTTAGGGTTTAAAAAAAATGACAAAAATTATTATGACTTACAAAAATTGTGTGACTAGATACGCAACCATACCTGCTGCTTACAAAAATAACGTTTCATTTTTACTTATATCCCGTAGGTAAGTAGGTACATAGGTACAGTCCCGTGAGTACCAGTGGGTAGACATAGGCTTTATGTACATTTCTGAATGTACCGGCTGAAATAACTATAATTACCTTGACAAATGAAAACCGGCCAGGTGCGAGTTGGACTCGCGCGCCGAGGAATTTGTACAAATTTATAGGTAGGTATCTATAGATGTGTTAGCAGAACACTGTTCTTAAACAAAATATACGGTCTACCTATTCCTGACATAGACAGACAGACATAAAAACATGATTCCGGCTTTTCTTATTAGTTGTGCTATAAAAGCTACCATACCACCATACCACGTTTTAAGCTTCTAGGAAACTGTAAAAGTACCTACTCGTATCGTATAAGTTTTGTTTCCCCGACAATGCGTATGGAAACACCTCTTTTAATGACTGTAGCTTTTGATTGCGTTATGACCTAAGTCAACGCAAAAAAAAGTAAGTAAGGTGCTGATTAGAAGAAGTAGAAGATCTGAGAATTCGATCCGATATTAATTTCAGTTTGATACTTATACGCGTTTCTGAGAAAAAGGGTCTTGAGAAATCGACGGTTGGACGGACCGACAGAGAGATAGGTAAACGGACAACAAAGTGATTCTATAAAAGTTCCGTTTTAGCCAACGTAGGTACTGAACCCTAAAAATGTAACCTATAACAGATCCCGCGTGCATGAGTAAATATAACACTCCCACACTTGTATTAAAAGGTTACCGTACGAAACAAGTTTTTAAACATTCTCATTTCCGTTTTATGAAGCACTACTTTAACCTGAGTCTTTGCTCGCGTTAGAAAAACATTAAAAAAATATTTTTAAAGCACGCTTTTTTTTTATTCGACTGGATGGCAAACGAGCAAGTGGGTCTCCTGAAAACACCATCTATTGATTGCAGACGAAGTTAATAAACATGTCGTTTGAAAGATGTTTGAAAGCCAAGGTATTTCAACATTTTCACTTTCAATTTCACTTATAATATTGGTAGGATAGGTAGGATCAACCGTGGCAGCATAGTGGTTTTACCGATGGCCTCTCAAACAGAGGATCATGAGTACAAACTCGGGGTCGCACAAAATCTTTTGGAATCTATACGAAATCCTATTTAAAATTTATTACTGACTTTAAACTGCTTGAAATTTAAACTGCACACACCTGTGGAACCATTCAATGGTATGCGTAAAGTTCCCAATCCACCCTGAACCCGCTTAAGAATGACAGCTTTTTCATTCTGAGGGGCGGCCTAATGCCCAGGAGTATAATTGTAATAGGCCGAAGAAAAGATGATATTTAAGATGTAAAATTTGTAAAATCGCTTTCCAACGAATATTTAACCTTTGAATTAAAGTTACGTAAACCTAGGACCCTAGACCGCGATACCGCAAACCGCGGATCTAACTAGATGCATCTTAACTAGAGATATTAATGCCTTTTAGGTATTTTGCTACTAAGACCTAATGATTTAGGTAATTAAAAAAGCGGAAATAATCCATTTCAGGCATTTTATTTCACCAGCATTATGCGTTTTAGGCATTTTGCTACCTAGGTATTATGCGTTTAGGTATTTCATTTAATATGAGCGAGTCTCACGGTAGTTTCATGTTCAAAAATTGCTACTTTTTCGTTTTGCTTTTTAGGAGACCTGCTCAAAGTGTCTAGGTCATTTAAATCATATTTGAAGAGGTCAATGGCTCGCCTACAATTCATTGTCTGGACGTTCATACCGGGAGTGACCGGCGGTCACCGCCCAACCAATTTAAATTTATTTCGTGCCTCCTTCGCCGCATCGTTAAAGTCAAGGGCGTGCTTAGTGCCAGGCCCCATTAACTTAATATATGGCTATGAGCAATCAGCTTTTTGTAACGATGTCGACTCAACGTTACGCGCTCTCGTTCTTAATTGCTAAAGTATGGCTCGTATTACTGAAGTCGTTACTTTCTTTTACCAGGATACAAACATGATATTTAGAGTTTCCAGGAAACGCTGTTAGCTAAAAACTCTCGGATGCCATTACTAATAGTTGATAGCGGATTATTGAACTTATTTTTTCCAATTATCTGTTCTTGTGACTGCAGTGGCGTAGCGTAGTTGGGGCGGGGGCGGCAAAATACCATACAATTTTAATGATGCGTGCGAAGTTCCCAATCCGCACTGGGCCCGCGTGGGAACTACGGCCAAGTATTCTCATTCTGAGAGGAGGACTGTGCCCAGCAGTGGGACGTGTATAGGCTGGGATGATGATGATAATTCCATAACAAAAAAATGTCGCACCTACGATTCGGACGGATTAGAATGAGTAAGTACCCTAAATAAGAGGGCGGCAAAATTGTCTTCCGCCCCGTGCGGCTGATACCCACGCTACGCCACTGTGTGACTGTTGTTGTCGCTTTTGCACATATCTCCTGAACTTTGTATGTACCATTTTCGTGTTTGTAATTTCAATTTTAATTTTCATTTGTGTGTATTTTTTGGTTGCTCTTGTGTAAAAACCATACCTATATGTTGTGAAGAAAGAAAAATCTCTTCCCATTTTAAAAAATCACGTCAAGGCTCACTATTTGACGACACTACTATCTTAACGCTAGCTGTCTTCGGTCGGTATCTTAACGCTTGCAAAATTTACTAATACCGGAAATAATAGGCGGAAAAGTGCCAACATCTATGCAAGGAAAACATGAACGACAGCAAAGAATCCTCTTACTATCTTCTGGACTTACTATAATACTTTGAAATAAAGTATACTTGTGACCAAAGCCGTTGCAATGTCGTCAAAAGGTCGATGTAATTTTAACAATTAGGGAAACACGTGAGTGAAAATTGCAACAATTTAAAACATTATATATAAATAAAGTTACCTCTTTAATTGAACAGATAACAACGACAAACTTACGCGTAACATTTGAAATCTCTAAAACGAATTTGGTGGATTTTTAACTGTTCAAATATTCGTCAATTCCACAATTACAGCATTGTTTATTTAAAACGCGAATGTAAATAGAATGACAGGCCGTATGCGTGTTTGCGCTAGGTTGATTGCCTCTGTCCCAGGCATTCAGTCTGCAGCTATCTATTTTGTTAAATGTAAAGTTTCAACAAGCCTTTTCGATTCGATGGACACGTCCAATTCACGTTGGGATGTAATGTAGGTAACTCAGAACGGGAAAAAGCGCTTCGAGCTACGTTACCCGCGAACTTCTGAATAGTGTAACTAGTAGTACTAGGGAAGCTTTGGATAATAGACATCAAAAGGTTCTGAAAGGAACTTTTTACTTTGACAATAAATAATAGAGAACATAAACAAGGAACGAATTTACATGGAAGCCCGGACAACGTCAAATGCTCACTTATGTGTAGCTTATGTGCCTTGTTGCTGTGATTGTGCTTGATATTCAACAAGCCTTTCCTTGCGGTTTCGCTCACTTTAAGCTTGAGAAAGAGACAGCGCGCTCAAACCGCATAGTGCGTTGCGTAGGTACGTAGCCTCAAATCTGGCATTTGAATAGACTTTTCAGCATTTATCAAAAAATCTCCCACGAATTCCCAACAATTACATTGTGATCTTTATTAAAATTGCATAAAAACACTTGTGCCAAATTTCCTGTCTCAAAGTTACCGTTTGTGTATACTCCTTTACGGTATAAAGGAGTAACATACACTCACGCACGCACGTAGACATTCATAAACATCTTCATTTTTTTAATATTAGTAGGTAAGACAAGATAAACTGACATGGATCCATCCATAAGCAATAAATGGAGTTATGCTGAAAAATAATCAATCATTTAGAACAACCTTGCAAAGCCCGTAAATACTTGCCAAAAACTACTCGCTTGGCTGGAAAAATGTGTCCAATGTAATTAATACGAGTACAAAAGTGATTCGCTGAAATTCGCCGAAGAACTAAAGTCACTGACATAGCTCAAAGAATATGCAAGTTGAAGCGGCAATGAGCGGGCCACATCGCTTGAAGAACAGAGAACCGTTGGGGGAGAAAAGTACTCGATTGGCGAACACAAACCGGGAGACGAAGCTTTGGCAGGCCTCCGACTAGGTGGACTGACGACATCGCGAGAGTTGCGAGCAACTGGTGGAAGCAAGTGGCGAAGGGTCCTTCATTGTGGCATTCTAAGGAGGAGGCCTTTGTTCAACAGTGGACGTCTTCCAGCTGATGATGATGACAAAGTTGATCCATGTACTATCGATACTTCAATTAGCATTGGAAATTAGAAAGTTACACTAGCATTAAGGAAAGACATAACATACACCATGAACGCTCGTTAATGAAACCAGCCGTTTAGAACGCACATAGTGCCTGGGTTGTGAAGAATGCTCAATTTTTCTGCAGTAGCAGACAATGTAATGTTATATTTGTAGGTATTCCTGTAATTTTGCGCAGCGACTAAGCTAACCAAGGTTGTCGGACGCCAAAAAAACTTATAAGTACTGGCATTTTATTCAAGAGTAGGTATCGAATTTTCAAAAATGCACCCATTCCTCATTTTTCTACTATTGAGAGTACCTATTTAAAATGATTTTGGTGATATACATTTTTTTTTATTCAACTGGATGGAAAACGAGCAAGTGGGTCTCCTGATGGTAAGAGATCACCACCGCCCATAAACATATGCAACACCAGGGGTATTGAAGGGGTATTTATGAAATTACAGTACCCATTCATAGATACGAATCTTTCATTCTACCATATATTATAGAGTACATGTTCTCTCAGAATGTCTTTATTGAAAACCACAAAGCAAAAAACCTATGCACAATAGGTGTTCTTATGCCTTAAAAGTGATTTCTTGCGCACAAGCATTGAGAGAGAAACAGTTTAATACTAATAGATAAGTTTAAGTAGGTAGGTGGCGGAAAGCAAGGGGTAGTGACTTGTTTGCAAAATTCATTATCTAAACGTTGAGCCAGTCAATTGGTTGGGATGAGAGGAGCTATGTAACGAAATCATTTAAATTACAGAATCTAAAATCCTCTTTTGGTAGGTTTTATAATCTTCCTAGACGTCTAAGCAAAATCATTGTCACTTATTGTAATTTCTTAAGAAGTGTTTTACTTTTCGAATTTATATTAACAACAGGATAGCAACCCTGGCCGTAATGAAGTGCCCGGGGACGTAGGAGTGGATGCACCCGAAGGAATGCTTTTTGTTGCAATAAACTAGAATTAGCTGAAATCGAGTTACGGTACAGCGTTACAGCACCGTACAGCACTTTAAAACATTGCTAAGTTATTCAGGTAAAGGAAATATAATAAGTCCAAAATAATTTACTCATGTACGAAGTATAAGAAAGCGTCCAACGTCTTCCAAAGTAACTAAAACAAGTTAGCAAAGTTGAAAATCCTTCGACATTGTCATTTCAAAGTCCAACATGTCAAAAACGCTTAACCAATTTTATCGAAACTTAAGCTCCATTTAGATCATTCAAGTACTTTGCCTACAAGTTGTATTACACCGCAGACTACTGAGGGACAATGAATTAAGTTGATCAAACAAATACCGCAATGTACTCGTAGGTAGCTGCTGAAATTTGCATGCAAGTTCTTGAATGGCCTAAATGGAGTTTAATAGCTGCGAACCATTTCGATTAATCTAGCTTTTGATTAAAAAAAATCGGTCCATTCGTTTGGGTTCCGTTTCTTTGTTATACGAGTATTACGAAACTTTCCTATGCCACTTTAAATGCCTTAGACTTCAGGTTTTTCTGTTATATATACATAGAGGTGTAAAACTATTTTCTTCATATTATTTCAAAATTTTTGGCCCAGTGATATCGGAGATAATGGTAAATTTTAGCCCACTTTTTTGTAACTTCAAAACTATAAATTTATCTTTTAATTAATAAAAAATAATACCTATACATTTGAGATTCTTCCTATAGGACATTTCGTTAAATTATGTCCGTGACCAAACGCTGGGTTTAGTTATGATATCACATCCTCCAATTAAATTGTGTCCGCGTCACGTATTCAGCTTCCTACTATTTACATATTGATCAGTATTAAGCTGGTCAATATAATGCTACACCCTCAGACATACTCAGAAAGACAAAACGGTTCACTAATGACTAACTAAGTAACTAACTGACGCTGTCGTCCTCTCTTTAAAGAACTACGTTATTGACTATAACTTGCATGTACTTGTACGAGACTTGTCTGTTTGTAAAACAACATCCATAATCTTATAAGACCTTCAAAAATAGTGACTAGCTCCGCACGGGTACAATATTCAAAATAACCCTCCTTTGGACAGTTCTGTAAAAAGGTCTCCGTGCCCGTGCAAAATTATAAAGTAAGTTGGTTTATTGATACTCCTGACATGCTAGCTTTATACTCGGTAGAAATTTAGCAAAATCCCTTCTTAGTACACCCAGTAGCTATCAGTGGCGTGGTGGAAATCGATACGATTTTTTTTGCGTGATATCATTGATGACAATTGGCGGTGGTGCCCTCTTACCATCAGGAGACCCACTTGCTTGTTTGCCTTCCAGTAGTATAAAAAAAAAAAAAAAAACGGCAAAGCTTGTGTATACTAAATGCGAAGTGTTGCATGCATCTAAAAATATACCGATTCACGCATCTCTCGCTCTTCGCCTCTTCGGGTTGCCCAAGGAAAACGTTTAAAGCTGCGTTTCTACCAGAGATGTGCGAGGATTCTGTGTTGCGAGGAACGGTGTTATTCATGAAGCAATAGAAACGCGTCATTTACCTCACCTCGCTCCGCTCAGCTGTTTCCACCAGAGACGTGCTGTGCGAGGATGTTTAAATTAAGCATTTCTATTGATTCATAAAAAACACATTCCTCGCAATACATCCTCGCAGTTAATAGGTGGAAACGCTGCTTAATCCTCGCCAATGCTATACAGCGTGTATTTTTGATACTACCTCAAACTTTAAGGGTAGTTACTGAATGCCCTAATCATCACATTTTATTATATTTTAGTAAATAAATTAGACTTATTATTTTTCTTATAAAATTAATTAACACGCAATGTATCACTACGTGATATTACTTTGTTTTTGTTGACGTGACAGCTGTCACAGAACGCTTCTCTCTCGTATCAAATTATTGTACGCATTACATTGCTGCTCGGAAATATTTCAAAAATTAATTACGCTCTGGTAGTTAATTCTAAATTAACAATTTGTTTTGATATCGGTTCACAGCACTTAAAACTTTGTCTAGTTACAGTTTGAGGCAATATCAAAAATACATGCTGTATAGCTTTTATAAGGCTCTTTTATATGTCTCTTTTATAGGACTTTTCATGAGACTCTTTTATAAGACTATTTATATTATACTTTTTTATAAGATGCTTTTATAAGTTAAAGATTCGTTGAAAAATTAAATATATGAAACCGGCCGCCCAATTCGGCTCCATTTTGTAAGTGGCGAAAATCAAATCCAAGATTGTTTTGTTTTCGGATAACTTTTGTTTCAACTCGATGGAGATTGGGTCGAACTTCGAAACTATTAAGCGAGACAGAAACACAGGATATACACAAAGTGAAGTTTGTGAAGGATTGTTTATGTTATGTTACGTATTCATGATAAGTACCTACCTACCTGGCAAGTTACCTGTTACCAAGTGGTATCAAGTGCATAATTTAATAAATAAATTATTATGACTGTTGTCAAATTTAAAATTTAAGAAAAAATTGAAAATAGGTGGATTTGTAGAATTTTAAGATAAACTTCTTTTTAAGGTTCCGTAGTGCTACAAGAAACTCTACATATTACTTTCATAAATGACACTGTTACTTTAGTTACGTAGTTTTAAAAAGCGTCATAAATTAAAAAGAATGACTGTTTTACTGTGCATAATTAATTAAGTATCTGAAATTCTTGATTTTCTTTTGAATATCTTTTGAGGATATAGGTTAAAGTATACCGTAGGCGACAGGCTAGCAACCAGTCACTATTGTATACCTTTTTTGTCAAACTTAAAACCTAAAATTGCTAAAAGTGGCTCCGAAGCGGTAACGTTTCGTGTGCTCTGTCTACCCCATTTGGGTAGGTATACAGGCGTGATGTTTGTGTGTGTGTGATTACCTTTTGAACGGTAAGAGTTAGGCCACTAGTGTGCTGGAGAAATTAACTTCATTTGATCAGTTAAATAAATGTTTCCTTAAAGTTAACGGAAATTAAAAATAACACGTTGTATAGATTTTCATGGTAAATGCCAAAATGAATAAAGCATGCACTTTGAAGCGCATAAAGCGATTATAACAATGCATCACCGATCGATCAAATAGAGCCGGACGCCATCATTCATTGGCGATTAGCATTATTGTGCCAAATTCTATGCCATCGATATTGATACATCGATGGTGATCACTCTTCGCCCAATTTTCCTGAGCCAGAAGCAATATAACAAACTACGAAAAGCTTATCACGTAAATTGGAGTGGAGAAGACAGTCAAAATTTTAACATCTTGCACGTCGGGTTGCAAGGGTTGGCTGACTGTAAATAATTTCCCGAAACATGATACAAAAACTCGAACTAAAATGACATTTCACTTCAAACAGTGACTGTAAAAACCAGAGGCCGTATTGCCTAACGTTTCTGACGCACGCGATTGCAATCAAATGACATATTTTGCATACAAAAACTGTCATTTGATTGCGATCGCGAGCGCCAGAAACTTTAGGCAATACGGCCTCAGTTCATAGGAGGAAGAAAAATCGTGTTAGTTGCATTTCATTGCGGAGCTCGATTGACCACTTCAAACTTGTTCCATTTACACCCGTGCAACATAACGCAGCTTGCTTTTTTTAACTGACTTCAAAAAAAGGAGGAGGTTATCAATTCGGTTGTATTTTTTTTGTTACCTCAGAACTTCATCATTTATGATTATGAACCGATTTGAAAACATTTTATTTCGTTCGTCAAGGAATGCTTTTAATTAGGTCCCATAAGCACCAAGGATCTGATAGTTGGATCCTAATTAAGGAAATCGAGGGAACTCTTCAAATATTGTAGGAACGCCTATGGTAATTTCGATATATTTAGGAGTAACTCGTGCATTTGCTCTTGAAAACCATCATTTGGTGAAGTGGAACTGATGATGAAGACCAAATTTGAACAATGGTGCGACTACTCAATAACAAGTACTTCACGGGTTGAATTTCAATTACTTTAACGCAGTTGTTAAGCAATTTAAGCTCATCGTAATTCATATGGTGAAAATAATGAACGTCTGTGCCTCGGAAAAAGCAATTTTTCGTAAAAGGTGACGAGCAGTTGACATTAAACTATTGTATCTTAGATCTTTTACACTAAAAAGCGAGAAAAAAAAATATAAAAAAAAATAGAAGCGACAGGAGTGGACCTATAAGGTAAACGTCCACTTGTCGGTATCGTACGCATCGGACGCATCGCAGGCAACGGATCGTAGTATTCTTTGTATAGAAACTCATATAAGTCAACGGAGAGCGTCTCGAATAGTCGGCTGCCAACGAGTTTCCGATCGACTTGACTCTTTGGCGCTGCGTAGAGATGTAGCTTCACTGTGCATCCTCTATCGCATGTACAACGGGGAGTGCTCCGAGGAGTTATTCGGTTGATCCCTGCCGCATCCTTTCGCCACCGACCTACGCGACAACACTTCCATCCTCACCATTTAGATGGTTGGCGGTCCTCTACTGTGCGTTTTTCCAGAAATTTCCTGCCTCGCACAGCAAAACTCTGGAATGAGCTATCGCCTGCGGTATTCCCGGACCGCTATGACCTTCAAGTTTTCAAGAAAAGAGCGTACTCCTACCTTAAAGGCCGGCAACGCACTTGTGACTCTTCTGGTGTTGCAGGTGTCCATGGGCGACGGTAATCGCTTACCATCAGGCGATCCGCCTGCTCGTTCCCCCCTATACCATAAAAAAAAAAAAAAAAAAAAAAAGTGCATCCACCTGTCCGCATCGTAAGCATAAGTGGACGCCTACCTTTAATCGTCTACCTCACCTACAACTATACGAGTATGTTGGACTTCAATCACTCCTGCTGGCTCGTGCTGAGGCACCGACTTCAGACTGGTAGAAAATTATTTTAATGGTTTTTTGTAGTCGCTTCTATTTTTTGTTATATTTTTTTTTGCAGGTCAGCTTAAGTCAGTCAGAAAGAAATTAACATGGGTACATACTCGTATAGAACGGTTTTTTTTGCCTCAGCGATTTTTTCAGGAAAAAATAGTTCGTCTATATGAAACAGTTGAGAAATGAATAATTTGCGAAAAAAATATATTCTGCAAAAAGCCCAGATCTCATATAGGACATATAGTACCTCAAGTTGCTTCCAGTAAAAACAAACAAGAATCAGTTTCCCAAAACGTTAATTATCAGGTAGTGTACATCAATGAACTTAGCTGTCCGTCAGGGTATAGGCCGTGATGCGATTGAAAATACAGTACCTGGTTTGTTTTAATTCATGTGTTTCTATAATCTTGGCTCACATGCACAATACTCGCTATCTCAAGTGAAATACTCGTTAATAAAATGGTAGAAGCCTTAAAGAGAGAAGCGTAATTGTCTTTTCATTTATACCTTTGACTGTATAAATTGTGCAGTCAACCTTTTTCCGCATTTACCTGCAATCCAATAACAGTGCAGCCAACTTTCCAACGTTTAATGAGCTAGCGCTAATTTTCTTTTAAAGTCTTGTAGTTCCGGAACCACTACCAGTCAGGGTTGTCAACATAAAAAAAATGTTTATGATAACTGGCTATGGCTGCAGAAGTTTTTCTTAACAAACGTCATACGTAATGATCGATTCAATTCGAACAGTGTGGTTATTCAACAACTCAGACACTTATACTATAGTCAAAGGCGTTGAAATGCGTATCTCTAAAGAAATATTTATATTTACAACAAATTCCTTGCCTTCTAAGTGTTCCTTAAAAATAACTCAAACATCGGCTAACATAACCAGGATTAATTTTAAAACAACTTGTGCCCTGCGTCCCTATCGTTATTGGCGTACTGATATACTATTTCAATTCTACATAAGTAGTAAATATAGAGCACTAGTGTATATATTGTCACACGCATAAATCATTACCTAATCATTACGATACAAAAGTTGAATTGAAATTACGTGATTTTATAAAATTTCCGTGGGATCTGCATCTTGGTTTTTATTGACGTTACATCATAAACAACAGTGCCAAATATCGTGACTCATTTCTAGCGGATGAAATGTCGAGATTTTATCCAGATAAAAAGTAGCCTACGTGTTATTCCAGATGTCCAGCTACATAATAATCTATACACCAAATTTTATCTAATTTTATGATTTAAATTCGGGTTTTGTTCCGCATACCTCGATTTTAGAGAAGCTCGATATCATAGCGCATGCAACTGTGCCGAAATATCAAACTTCTCTAAAATCAAGCAGAACTAAACCCGAATTTAAATCATAAAATTAATAATGACCGCAATAGTCAAAATGTCATCCAAATTCGTACAGCCGATTTAGCGTGAAGGGGTCACACACACACATACACACGCACGCACGCACGCACGCACGCACGCACGCACGCGCGCACCCACGAACGCACGCACGCACTTACGCACACACACACACACACACACACGCACACACACAAACTTTCGCATTTATACCTATTTGTAGGATTATTTTTTCCTTTTCGCACAAGAACCTTAGTGTAATTCTTCATTGTAACCTGGCGGGGCTTTGGCCTCGTTCGCTGATTTTTGCTCTATCTGCGGCAGCCAGGTACGTAATTACCACGGTCGGCTCCTTCAATTTATAGCGGCTAAATTATCTTTGTTGACCCGCACCCTCCGCTTAATTTTTCCACTCTTTGTAAGCATTTTTCATACCGCGAGCCATGTTTATATTTCTGTCGTTTGTTTGTACGTTACGCTCTATTAATTCTGCAATGTAAATGTGTTTCGGTAAACGTTGCTAAAGTGAACAACTGCGGCATCGCGGGAGTTAATGGATATTGTGCAGTTATGATTTGCGTTTTGATTTAATGAAACCTGGAACGCGATTTTGAATGAAATAACATCACGAAGTAGTAGAGTAGTTTCGATTGACCTTAGCCCTTCAAGCAGGGTATTTGAATATCTGGACTTGCGCTTCTGAGTTTGTCGAAATGCATGCTGTGCCGAGCAATGTTTTAGAACATTATAGTACTTACAAAGTTAAAGTTAAGGGACAATTCTTTTAAAACCAAATTAAATGACATCTAAGTATCACAAAGAGGAGATTACACTAACCTAATTTATTTATCTACGTCCCACTGTTGGGTCTTAAAATTTGAGGGACACAGCAATAATTATAGCCGCCTCGCTGCATGCTGGCCTAATACAGATTTGAGACTTAACATGTCATCTGAAATTGATTCGCATAATTGACAGGTTTTCATTTCATTTATATTATTTTTGGGTATGTATTTTCTCAAATATATGTGTTTACCTCCATGGTATAATATTGTGGAGGTATATTTATCTAAGATTTATTTACTGCTCGGCTTTCAAGTAGCCAGAAAAACAATTAGTTCTATAGTTGATTGTAAAGTATTGTAATTGATATTGTTGAATTTTTTTTTCTGATCATACAGCTTTTAAATTATGGAAGTGTCTAGTTAATAAATTATACATACCTACTCGTAGGTACTTCCACACCGGCGAACTACTTAAGAGATGAGATTAATGAAAACGGCACCATATTAGTTCAATGTGTAGGAAATCTCAGTCAGTAAAGCTTTTGATTACTTTTTCGATAACTTTATGTTGTTTTGTGACTCTATGCTTTTCTCATGAAGGATTGAAAGTAAAAGTGAATAAAATAAATATATAGATAACATCCGATGTAAGATAATGATATTGCAAACGAAAGAAAGAATTTGGTTTGGAAATGTAGGTTCTCCCTGTACCCCTTTCCAATTCTTAGGGCCTGTTTTACCACTTGTCGACTAACTTTAAGTGTCAGATAAAAAGTAATGCCGTCTTTGTTTATTCGGACAAAACAAACAGTGACGGCATCACTGATATCCGTCACTTAAAGTTAGTCGACATGTGGTGAAACAGGCCCTAAAAGTCATGTTTATTGCTATACTGTCCATGTTGTACGGTTGTGGAACACTACTTATAGGTACGAGTATACTTAAGCCGAACGAAGCCCTTACCCACTTTTAAGTCCCACTGTTACCACAGAATAAGTAATAGTACAATGTTACTGTGTTGTGGTAAGGACTTCGTAGGTACAATACGACACAAGACGACAGATGGTGATCGGTTGTCTTGTACCTAAGTTTTTCGATTGCCCTGTTAATCAATGTATGATGTATGTAGGTATCAATCTATTTAATTTTGTATATATTTTATCCTTTATGTTGATAATGGCACCACTTGCATAAATCTGTTTGTTTAGTCTGTTTTCAAAGGTTACCAAAATCAAAGCGTTTATTTGTAAGTAGGCCGCAAAGAGCTCTTTTACTTTCTACATGTCACTTTTTTATATAACCAGCGTTTTCGGAAAGACATTGGCAAAAAAAATACTCAATAAGAAACTAGGCACAAAGTATTTTTACAAGCTTTTCTTTAGCTTGCCTTGTTACTTTATTTGCTTGCAAGTACAGTCAGCAAAATAGCTTGTATTAAAAATGTAATTTAACAAAAAAATATTTTCAAAACAAAATTATATAATTACAATTATCTTAACTATCAAAGCAAGCAATACAAAATAAATTAAGAATATACGAGTACTCAATAGTTATACTCAATGTAAAGTACTTGGTAGGACTGGACGCATTCTGAGTCCTCAAGGCACTCCCGCAGCGCAGTGGTGAATCGTCTCCATTGGAGCACTTAATGCACCATGCATTTTTAATTCATGAAGGCCCAAGCGCCCGCACTGGGGCTTAAGTGGAACGATGTCAGATTGTTAACAACTCAGGACCAACATGTTCATAGGAATACACCTTAACTTATACAACAAACTGGTCAGGTGCGGGTTGGGCTACGCTATAGCGTTCCGTACTAATATGCGGCAAATATTCAGTTTTACGTTTATTTTTACATATTTTAATTTAATTTGTTTTGCATGTTTTAATAGTTAGTGAAATGTAAAATATTTGTTTTGAAATAAAATTACTTTCTGCTAAATTTCTTGCGGATCATTCTTCTTGGCAATGATGGTCTCTCCGAGAGTGCTGGTACCTAATTAAAAAAACTTGCAAGTAAAAGAACCCTTTGCGGCCTCAGAGCTTTTCATTTACATTTTCATTAAACCCCCCCCCCCTCTAAAAGCTAGTTAAACTAAAAAAAAACTTAGAAAAAAAAATCATGCTGGTAGTAAGAAGGTAAGTAAGTATATAATAAAGGCGACGGGACCCTATCTTGGGCGTGTCCGACACGCTCTTGGCCGGTTTTCGTTCGGTTTTCGTTCGAATAGGTACTTGCTGGTAGCCCTTGGTAAGTAACCCTTAGGGTCAGTACAAACAAACTGCATTTGAACTGCAACGTAACCGTAACCCATACATTTAAACGCAGCCAGCGAGCAGTTGTGCCCACTGCAATATTATGGAACTGCAAGGAAAAATGTATGGGCAGTCAGTAGTTGGCTATTGAGTTGTAGTTGGAATGCACTTCGTCTATACTGGCCCTTAAAATCTTGTGCCAATCTAGCACTTTTATTGCCTTAACCATTTTTTTTTATTAACTACGAGTAGGTATATCGAAAAATCCACTGCCGAAATTGCCGCTCCACGCTTTAAAAAAATAAATCTTCTTTTTTACCCGTTGAAATAAAAAGAATTTGTCGATAGTTTTAGTTACTACCAAGCCAGCGATGGACAGCCTTAGTTTAAAATTCACTTTGTGAAAGTAGGTATTTAGAGAAAGAAAAGTAGGCTCTCGTAGATTTTCCCATTTAGCAATCATAAAAGTTGGACTATTTCTAGATGCCCTTTGAACCGTTAGCTTATTCGAAAGCTATGTTTAATTCAACATTTAAAGATTTTAAAGGGTTAAAACTCTGGTTTCTGGTATCATATTTTAATCTACTTACATACTCCTACGTTATTTCAATAACTATAAGTAACTAACAATATTAACTGATCTCTCATTCTTAGAGGAGGTTTGTGACCTACAATAGGACGTATGATGATTGATTTGAACTACATATTTACTTAAACATTGCGCTCCAAAACTCAAACCGCTGATATTGAGAAAGGAACCACCAAACCTAATGTATTCTAATGTAGTTGTATGTGTATCGAATATGTGTAATAAACGTTTCTCTCTCTCTCTCTCTCTCTCAAACTCTGTCCGAGGCACTGCGTTTTTACCTACACCCCGTCCAGATGCTCTCGCGCTTCCAAAGCGACAGCACCTGGATGGGGTGTATGTAGCTCTAGTACCTCGGAAACGCACGAGTGTCTAAGTACGCGCGAGTGCCCTCGCGCGCAAAACGCTCCCCGAAACCGAAACCGGGTCTAAATGAAATGGGATTGAGCCGGGCATGTCTGGGCCGGATGTCCTTACAAAGATGGATATGATGGGTACCCCTAGATGATTACCGACAGGACGAGACGGAGACCTGGACGCGGATCAAACCATTAAGTAAGGACAAGTCTTTCGCCCGGCTGTGGGACAGAAATATAGGCTCATAACTTTTATCTTGTGACCACTTTCGATATATTTCTGACATGAAAAAATTCTATGTACAGTCACATGCGCCAATTAAAGTACAATGGGAAATGGCTCAAATAATTCCGTTGTATGGCTGTAGGTACATCAAATGCTGCTACGTTTAACAATAATAATCTGCAATTAGGTATTTAACTATAGTTTTTGCCCACGACTTTGTCTGCAAACAATCTTGGATCAATGCAATTTTCCGGGATAAAAAATATCCTACGTTTTAATCGAAATTATAAACTATCGAACCATTTTTATATGATGGTGTACCTACCTAACAAACATCCAAACGTATAAACATTCACATATCACATGTATAATTTTAGAAGCTTTGTGTTTATTCAGAGGCTCTATTTCAATAGCAGTACTAAAACGTGAAACCCAATCTAAAACCATGTTTTGAAGCAATTAAGGGGGCGCTATAGGTGTCAACATTACGTGTGCAAGAGTCGGCGCTGGCTGCAATAATGCATTGTTTGCCCACGCACGGCCTAACGCAGTGGGCAAACTGAAGCCGCGAACTCGGCAAGCTCTCGTTATAATTCGCTCACGCTGTCGCGTTTGTCACATTTGTTTTAATGAAATAAAGAAGGTCAAAGTGAAAGTCAAAAGTCAAAGTCAAAATATCTTTTTTCAATTTAGGCTATAAAAAGCACTTATGAATGCCAAAAAATCTACCACCGGTTCGGAAAACCTCTGTTGAGAAGAATCCGGCAAGAAACTCAAGAGGTATATTTTTTTAAACAGATTTACGATATTATTAAATGATATATTATCTATACGTCACAAGTATTTAACACAACTTTATTTTTAACACAGTAGGTTCGCTATTTGAAGGGATCGCTAATGCGATAATTTCCAAATATCCCTGTCCATGATATAATCATTAACTTTATAATACGCCTTAGATATTAATGTCTTCTTGACAATAGATATGAATTTTGTATCCGTGAATTTATGATGCCAATTATAATAATTATAAACGAGGAATTGGCATTGTTCATATTTTACCAATGTACCCTGATTCGAAAACCATTTCGGGTTTTTGAACAAATGTTAGACCTTAGTTTGATCTTCGTGTTTTTATTATTCTTTATTTCTTCGTAAATTTAACACACGAACAGGTGCGTGAGGTCTGGAGGCCTAGCGACAAAAAAAATACGAATTAACGAAAAAAAACATAAAATTTGCTGATCACTCGAAGTTTTGATTCGTTTTAAACAACTATTGTGGGATCCTCTGCTGCGGCTGCTCTTCCCTATAACGGGCCTCACACACGAAACATATATTTATGACCTAAAAGAACGTAATCGCGATAGAACGTGAAAAATCTCCTAAACTCCACGAAACAGAGAACTAATAGCGGAAGGCCATAACTCATAAAATACCTTTGTGCTCATACGCTCATCGGAGCAGCGGGCATCGGGCGTCGGGCATCGGTCCACGCCTGCGAGCGTGAGACTTCACACAAACGATGAATTATTGCGTGTCATCAATTACCGGACAGACACGATGCTCTGGAGCGAAGCTATAGAGATTCTGGAAACGATACGACAAATAAAACTACGAGTAGGAAATATCAAGGATTTTGAAGTTTAAGGTACATCCTTACCATAATTTGACTACGCCAAAATGTGGAAATTACCGTAAGACAGAAGGAAATGGCACTACTTTCTCAGTACCATGCTGCAGTTTCTGCAGCGTCACTGCATCGTGTTACTATACTTTTTCGCTGTGAAGGCATATCTAAATTCAAAATGTCTAACATGAGTAACATTTCAATAACGTAACCTATTTATGAAGACTTTTTTCTTGTCTGCACTTTTGGTATCACTGTATTGTGTTTTGTCTTAGTTACATTTTCATACAATCTACATAATCATACCAAATTTCAACTCAATCTGATTTACTCTCGTGTTGGACTCGTACCTACCACGTATGCAACAAGTCAACTAGCTAAAAAAAATGTCACGTTAAATAAAATCATAAGAAAAGGAAAAAGTAAACTGTTTTTTTTTTACCTTTTTTAACCGTCCCCTGTTGGACATAGCGCTTTTTACTATGTGTTTAATCCTTAAATTATTATGTTTTCTACATCTATTCATAGGTCGATTATGATTATGACTGTGTACATTTGAAAATAAATCTGCAGGTTTCTTCGTAATCTCAAATAAGAAATCTTCCCGCATTATCGCTATCGTTATAGATATGTACGTGTATAATATGTACAATGGCTATCGTTGTGTGGATAAGTCCGTTTACTTAAAATATAGCACACAAGTCGAAATAAGCAAAACGAGTTGAAAGTGCGGACACACCTACACTACATAGCAAAGAAGCAGCAAGGTCATCTGTTAGTGTATATCCGAACTAACGCTTAAGTTTATAAAAATGTTACTTGAATAATCATACTACTACTTACGTATTTGCATAGATGAATGCATTCGGGTGTACCGTATAGTTGAATATTCGTCACTCGGTGTATTTGATAGCGACTGTACAACATAATTCCAAGACGTTATATCTAAAATGAATCTTAAAACCCAGTGGATGGTCTTAAATTTCAAGGAAGCCTGTTCCGGTCTTTCTTATTCCGTAATACTATATTCTAAAGCTCTGTTTACACCGTCCTGTTTCACATTGAACTGCTTTGTAATAGCGCGCAAACACGGTCCTATGCTTACCCCATTGTTCACTCGTTAGACTGCACGAGAAATAAGTAGAGAAATCTTCAATTACCTAACGACTTGTGATTTATAATTGTTATTAAAAACAAATGCGCACCGTGTTTTAGAGGATTTATGATTTTTTGTCGAGTTTTATTAGACTACTACCTACTATTGTACCGTTTTT
Organism: Choristoneura fumiferana; assembly: GCF_025370935.1. Classification (NCBI taxonomy): domain Eukaryota; kingdom Metazoa; phylum Arthropoda; class Insecta; order Lepidoptera; family Tortricidae; genus Choristoneura; species Choristoneura fumiferana. Next base: position 12,162,523 of record NC_133488.1, on the reverse strand, counting down.
GTCAAACTTAAAACCTAAAATTACTAAAAGTGGCTCCGAAGCCGTAACGTTTCGTGTGCTCTGCCTACCCCATTTGGGAATACAGGCGTGATGTTTGTATGTGTTTGTGTGTGTTTTTGTGTGTGTGCGTGCGTGTGTACGAGCGTGCGTGCGTGTGTGTGTGTGTGTTTTATTAGCATTCGGGTGTTGGTTTTAAAAATAAAGAACGACAATAAGTTCAGCGTTTAATAAGTATTATAGCTGCTGGCCGCGACTCCATCCGCATATAATTCATTTATCCCGTGGGAACTATGCAATTTATCGGGATAAAATCTATCTTATGTCCTGCTCCGGGATTCAAACTTTTTTCAGCCTTATTATTAGAAAAAGTATAGTAGCATCGTAAATTGCTATATCCTCCTGAGGCCCGACATAAAATTTCTGTTTTCACAAATTGAACCCAAAATCAATCAAGTAAAGTTAATTTTTTTTATGTCCTCAAGTGGGGGATCCAGGAGGTTATCTTTCACAATACGAACTGCTAAGGAATGGAATTTGCTCCCATCGTCTGTATATTTCCGGATAAATACAATCTAGGGTTCTCTTCAAGGCTAGAGTGAATAACTGAACCAATGAGATACACCTTTGGCCTCATCTGCACTTTACATCGGGTGGGACAGGATAGGGGTCAATCACGATCAATATTATGTAACAAAAAATTGGTCACAGAATACTAAACAAGCATTCCACTTCATTGATAAATTCATACAAAATTTAACTAACAATTCGGATAGACGTAACGAACACAAATACCAGACACAATGTGAAAATCCCCAACAACTTTTAAATGACAAAACAGTTTCTAGAAATAGAAACATTAATGTTCTAGACAGTTGGGGCCTAAAAACAATCCGTAATGGATCCCTCGCGGCCCAGACACGCCGTGATTAATCATAAAGCTGCTACTGTCAAAATTCATAGTCACAGTCTGTACCTGTCACTCGCATTGAGGGAAGATTTGAGACATTGTTTTGGTAAATCCAACGTTTGCGTAAATAAAAATTGGACTAGAATGAACGAAATTTTGGAGAACCATAGTAAACACCCGCACATTACGTCGCGTTGTAATTAATAAGCGTTTTATTCTGTAAATGAATTTCTGAATGTGACATTTTAATTTGTTTTCTTTTTTTAAAGGTAAAAGTATTTATTTTTATCGTTGACATTTTAAACTTTATTTTTTGTTAATGTTAATTTTATTTTAAAGCGTAAGTACTTTTATTATCACGATCCCTAAAGGAGAACCTTATTTTAATTATTGTTCTTATTCATATCTTGACATTTTTTTTTCGTAAATTTAAAAGTCTACAAGTAGTCAGCGAAGGACTGTACTTGCTTACTTAAACACTACGGTGCTTTTGATTACTTGTAAAGTACTTTCTGTTTTTATTTGTTGTTGTTTCAGGGCTCGGTACGAAAAAATAGAAAGAATATCACACCACACCATTTTGCAGAAACAGTGCTCTGCTAACACTAGATTTTTATAGAAATTGTAATTTATATAGCGCCATTATAGATACTTACTATTAGTAATTACGATCACCTGAGGAGTTTCTACAGAATAATCAAGAAAAGCAAAACTTGCCCAGACTTTGGCAAGTACTAAAATTAGTAAAGTACGCTGAGGCATAAAACGTAAATGAAGTGGTAAATTTATTTATTCAAAAGATCCGCCTTCCCTAAGATTACCTACATATTTGGATGTGTAGGTACAGTCAATACCAGAAGTATGAATTATCATCAATCTTTTAATCCTATACTTAGTTTAGAAAAAACCTTCGTCGCCGTTTGTACAAGGGTAATAAATTAGTGCCAGTAATTTCACACGCAAGTGACTTAGTTAGTTGAACCCAATTGAAGCTGTGTGTTATTAAGCCGACGATCCTCGACTTATATAAAATAAACTAAACGGGTTATTTTTCCAGCCGTATACTTTCGATATTATATTGTTTCCCAACTGTTTTTATAGGTATTGCTAGCAAATAATAACATCTTGGTGAGTCCTCGCGTACTTTAAAGAACAAATTAATACTAAAAATAACGGCCGAATGTACTTTATAATGCTCAAATTGTTGAAATTATAATAATAATAACCATAGTAACAAAGGTGACCCAGGTCTCGTTCTTAAAGGTACAACATATTATTATGTTAAAAAATTTAGGACTCGGGAGGATAAAATAGCTAATAATAATAAATTTCGAAATAACAAGGTAAATCTAAAGCTGAACACACAAGAGATGATAATATTACCTGGTGTAGCCTGTAATATGAGCAAATAATTAAAACATAGATCATACTCGTCAAAATAAACAACATTAGTTCAGCGACTTTTAAAAATAATTAGTTTTTTAATTTTTATTACACTTTAAAGTTTATTCGAAGAAGCAATGTAAAGCATAAATGCTGGATGTTTGTAGCGTTACAGGCCACGTCAGTTGTATTTTAGGATGGCACACATTGATAACAGTATTTAATTTGTATGAAAAAAGGAAAATCCAAAGACGCCATTATTTTTAAAAGCCGCTGAACTAATTGAAAATACAAACTGAAATATAGATGCTCAGAAAAACCAGAAAAATAAGACTAGCACTGGGAATCGAACTCAGGTCCTCGGTATTCCGTACTGCGTGCTATACCGCTACACCACTGCTGGTCAACGGTACAGACACGAATTTCCCCTATGCACCTCATATCTCAGCTTGTTTGTTTCTTATTTAGCCACTTAAGCAGTGACGCTAGCGACATCTATACGTCCGTAGCCCTCATCGAGAAACTTTCGGCACTCCATTGGAACCAACCGCTCACCCGGACAAGAGATGTCATTACTAAGCAATCAAATTAAGATTGGTTTTTGGAATATTTTTGTATTTTTTATTTCAATTCACACCGGGCAGTGCTGGTCTTATTCTTCTGGTTTTTCTGTGCATCTATATTTTAGTTTGTATTTTAAATTTAGGTTTTACGGGATGACCGTAAAAGTAAAAAATTGGAATTGAAATAAAAAATACAAAAAGTTTCCAAAAAACAATCTTACGCTGAACTAATGTTGTTCAGTTTGACGAGTACGATCTATGTTTATTTTATTTGCTCGTATTACAGGGCACACCCGGTGTAGGTACGATAGGTAAATATGCGTGATAAGTGAATGAAACCACCTTCAAATATTCAAACATTTTACGCCAAAACTATTATTAGGATAATTAGGAAAGTAGTAGCACCCTCATTTATTTTCTTTACTAAAGAACTGTACCTACTTTCAGCTACAAATAAAATACGTCCACGGTCAAGGTCGTAAGATCCTGAACCGGAATCCACGGTCCATTAGTTCCGAAAGTAGGTATAGAAGCTGGATGAACAAGATGTTTTTCATGGCCTTTCATTTTAAAGATTGTATTCCCTCCTCCAAATGACCACAGAATCTAATACCTTTAAGCGACCAATTCTCGTATTTATTTATGGGGTCTCGGAAAAGGTTTTTAAGATTTCGATGACATTTGCTATGCGTGTGTTTTTGGAGGGTTTGGCTTGGTCTTATTTCTGTAAAACACATGTTACCGAATTTCAGCCCAAGCGGAGTATCTAAAACTGTCCAAGTGCGTGTCGGGTCACGCCCAGTGTAGGATTCCGTACTAATATGCGACCAATATTCAGTATCAACTCTTTTCCAGGCATGGTGCATATAATAATAATATAATAAGCCCCTTTATTCTGAATTGGGTGCAATTCATGCATCTTGGCAAGGGCCTCCTCCAGCTTCTGGGCTCGAGGGTGGTGGTCATTTTCTCCCTCGGTGACGGACCGTGGTGGGAGAGGTTTTATTGATTTGTTTTATACTTTGTGTTACTATTGCCATATTTTATCCATATTCATCGGTTTTGTTTTTTATTTGACAAAGTATCAATTTCTTGTTCAATTATTTGCTCTGTTTCTCCATATATTATAGTATATCTCTTAATTTTGCGTATCTCCTGGCAAAGGCCTCCTTCAGTGGTTTCCATTGTACTCTATCGCGAGCAACTCTTCTCCAGTTGGGTCCCGCTGTGAGTTTTAATTCATGGTGCATATAGCGACCACATAAATGTACAGTCAAGAAAACTGATTTACGTATCACTAATACTATTTGTTTGTAATTTGTTATGCAATTGGGCCCAGGGTGGAACCTTTGTGTTACTAATATCATGTTGACCATACATCTGTCAAAGAAATCATAGCGAATTTGGTTATGAAAAGGTTCCACCCTGGTACCGACGTGATTCAGTTTATTGTACACAAATATTCAACCTTGCTGAATTAACAATATGGTACAAAATCAATTGAAGTCGATAAAAATATAAACTATGATTCATTTTGTAGTAGTAACGTATCTAAATTAGCGGGGCCTGGAAAAGGGTTAAGTTCATCAACTATTACTCGTTATACAAATCTAAGTTGCGTAAAAGACTGTGTAAGTAAATTTATTAGCGGTGAACAAGATTTTCATGGAATAATTTATTGACAAAGTGTAGGAGATACTTAGAATAAAATTACTTACAATCTGAAAAATTAAATTAAAATAAAATAAAATGGGAACAAAACCTATAACTAAAACCAATTACTTCAGTAATTACTTATGTTTTTTTTGTCTTAAACTACTTTATTAAACTGCGTAATACTGCTTTTCACGATGTTCATTATTATTATATACCAATTTGATTAAAGTTCGTCTGGCCGCTCACATTGTGACACACTTCAATAAATTATCTTAAACTCCTTTTCCAGGAAAGGACTAATGCATACATATGTACTGATTTATCGTGTTCTACGACAATGTGGGATGGTTATCGTAAAGCATTATTACTCAAATAAGAGCTAAAACTCGTAAAATTTAATATCCTTGAATCTGAGAAAAATAAAGTATTATTGACTCATAAATCTTTATCACTGCTTTCAACGGCAACACCACGGATACGTGAATATTTGGTAAGTTCCCATTGCTTTATGGGGAACATAAAGTGACAAAGTCATGTGGAATTCAATATAATGAATATTAGAAATAAGTTTCTTGTTAAATTTTTCATTTTGAATGCAAGCTTTTTGTTGACTTTACGTGCATTGTCCTCCAAACTATACTTGGTTTGGATAGGTAATTAACTAAATGTAAACAAACTTCAGCTGCCAGATTTGGTACATTCAAGGATTTTATTTATTTATTTATAATTTCACAAAACGTAATCTATCATTACAGCTAAATATGCCCAATGCGACAAATCAGATAATCTTGAAATTCTAGCCATACAATTTGTGAATATTTTACATAATGAATTATTTAACTTAATCAGTAAATGTGATTAAAAGTAATTGATTTGAATTGTGATTATAAACATTTTACTTATCTATCATTGTAATACAAACTAGACTAGTGTATTTCAACACAGAAATGTAAATGTTTAGATAGTTTGATGGGGGAATTTCAACATTTAAGACACCAATTGACGTTATTTTGTTTACATTTAGTTAAATACCTATTCAAACCAGGTTTTCAATTCAATTTCAAGCCGATGCCGATGCCATAAACCGTTGAGGAGTTCCGTCCTGTAGAGACGATCCTGCCTCGACCACCAGGATGTCACTACCAGATTATTGTATTGTCACGCAATTTACATAAGTGCCAAATTTCAAGTCAATCCGACTACTGGATTTTGGTCGAATTTTACTTGCAAGATTTGACTACAGACAGACAGAGAACGGGACAGGTGAAACTACTTAAATAAAAGCTTGTAAAAAAACAAATCTATTGTTTCGTATTGTTACTGTATCGTAGGTAAACTGATAGTCTACTTAGGTATGAGATCTTTATTATCACCTTTTGGGATAAATAACGGTGTTAAGAGACCATAAACAGATAAATTTATCAATTCACCACGCTAGGCACGCTACGACAAGTAACCAGAGAGCCAGTACTTTCTTATTAAATACTCTCTGTGGTAACATTGTCCCAAATTAAATTTACGAGCAAGCCCAAAACATCTCAATTTCTCCTTGAGTCCCTTCGAACCCTCTAGCGGGCTTTTCATCTTACAGATTAATTTTAAATTAGATTAGATTAGCATTCATCAGATCCGTATCACAGACAATTTTATTCAATCGTAATCTGGATTCCTTAAATATGCGCGCTACAACAATTTAAATAATGCCAGCTCCAAGGACATTGAGTCGCACGCATTTGTATTATGGTGATAGGTAGGTACTCAGCTCTGGATTTATTTTATGAAAACGTGATTAACAACAGAAGGAAATACGGACTGCCTAATAGGCACATTTTGTGTCCTATATTTTCTGATTATCTAACTGATGGATAAAATAATAAATATTTTTTATGATTTAAATTTGGGTTTTGTTCCGCCTACTTTAATTTTAGCTACGCGGATCAAACCCGAATTATTTAAATCATTAAATTAGTAATGACTCTAATGACTAGACTTCGTCTCAGGGCAGTGATGTCATAATAGAGAAACAGTGACAATTGCCCCAGCAATTACCACAGTTTGACATTTATTGTCAGTAAAGTAATTGCTATTTAAAAAAACCGGCCAAGAGCGTGTCGGACACGCCCAAAATAGGGTTCCGTAGGCATTACAAAAAAATTACGTAATATTTTTCTAAGGATTTCGTATTTTATACGGATTTTAATGAAAATTTGCACTTTAAAGTTGAATATTTCGCAAACAAATCACTAACACCAGGACACACCAGGTTCAGCGTTTTTGCGGCGTTTTTAGTTTTTATTTTCGTCATTTGTGTTATGGCAGGTGTTATAAAGAGATGATGCTCAGGGCTTAAATTTATAAAATATGAAAACTAAAGACAATATCGATGCTAATTTAGCGTGATCAAAACTTGTGTTGTGTTAAATTATGTGGAATGCTAATGGCGTTTAACCGACCCGACCGGTAAAAACACACAAATTATCGGCCACCTAGACTGTTCTGCCTTAGGAGGAACTTATTCATTTTGACACACTTATAGTATCGCTTATTCTGTTATATTATGAGACTTTACATTTGCTGCGACGCGCACAAGCGCACGGAAAACCTTTTGTTGTGATCCCAGGCCGGGGCCAGATTGCCCGTGTTCGGATTACGAAGGATTACAAACCGATGAAAAATTCCACGAAATACAGATAGAAAATTGCAAATTGAATGGAAACGTAGTTTGCAATGGACTGATGCAAGCCCGTCCGCGCTTTGTTCTCTATTGCTTTTGTACATGGAAAAAATCGTTGTCTACAAAAACATTATTTTTACTGTGAGGGGATATATCTTTTTTATTGACGTCTGTAAACCTGTGTTTATTTTGAGGTAAACCTATTATGACTATGCTATAAATTTGTAATTTTCTTTGTCAGCGTTGAATTTATTTAGTCCTAACTAGTTTTTAGATTTTCCCGTTACATTTCTGTCTCACTCTCGAAGCTGTTTCCACTAATAATAATAAGGGTTCTTACGACCGCTAACTCTATTAGCTTCACTGAATTATATTTCGGTGAAATAGGTAAATACAGCTCTACTAGTAAATTAGTTACCAATGTTAAATAACTGTTTCCGCTAGTTTTGTTCATACAATTTATTTCTGAATGTTACACTATTTAAGCTTTTACCAGCTAGAGAGTTTTTTCTTTGTAATTTCGCATCTATACTCCGAAAAACCATACTTTTAACTTCTTCTTGTATCTTACCAATAATTAAATATGTATCTCGAAAACAAATAGAAACATCAGTATGTAATACTGTAATAATAATAAACAACAATTAAAAAATATTTCGAAAATCACTATGAAAGTAACAAATATTATTATGTATATTTTTACCCGCATAACCTTAATACAGAATCATTGGATATTAAGTGGCGGAAAATATAGCATATATTTCAGAGTAATGATTATTATATTTAGATACTGTAATTCTAATTACATGCTGCCATAAAACAATATTTATTCTTACCTATAATTCAGGACGCGGGCGGTCAAACAGTATTTTTGACGCTTTTAATGGATACCTAATATCTATTTGAGGTTAATTTGTCATATTTATTAGGTACCTACTTGAGTCGCTTTTATTACATTAAAATTCTTGTAATGGTTTTATAAATTTAATTACACACATGTAAGAGATTTTTTTTATGTAACAGCAGACGAAAGAGGAGCCGTTTAATTTTAGTTAACCAATTCCACAGAATAACTAATAGTACTATCGTACCAATTCCAGCTAATAAATTACTGATTAATTGCATATCAGATTTATTATGTCGAGTCACCCGTCACTCAGTTCAACAGATTAGGTACCTAACGTGCCTTGTACTGAGCGCAATGAGATTTAGTAGATTACGTGTGACAATCAGTGTCGTATGGCATGATTTCGACCTCACTACCTATACATAGGTATGTATCAAGGCAAGTCTAGGGGAAGGTGGGCGTGAAAGAGCCAGTTTTAGAAATGGACTCGTTTTAATATCTAAAACACAATAAAAGTACATGGTTTATGTGTAAGTTAGAAACTCGTTTATTACTCTATAACATCCAATCAATAATTATTACTTATAGAAATGATTCATCATAAAATTTTACCTTTAAAAAAAAAAGGGAAAACGGCTCTTTCATAGCATGTGGTTATTGAAAGAGCCACCACATTTTATGAAAGAGCCATGCACTATATTGACTATATTATCAACTATTTCAATAAATTTCTCCAAAAGTTAAACAATATTAATAGCAAATGACATTTTACAAGCTTTTATTTAACTTGCCATTGTATGTATGTAATTTTACTGGTTGAATTCTTAATAAGCTAAGGTAGTTTTTAAAGTAATTTGAAAGAAAAACTATTGTGATAAAAATAAAAAAAATCACCTTTGAAAATTTATGAAAAAATTTAATGTGTTCAAATTATTGTCAGTTTTATTTTTTGTTGTAAAATGTATGATGACACGAGTTAAAATGGAATTTTTATTTGTTAAACCCGCTATCTCACTACTTCCGAAAAAAAATTCACGGTCGTAGGTCGAATAATTCAGCTACCACTAAGAAGGGTACGTATTATAATGTATAAATTTAAAATACATATCGGTTGAAATACATACAGTTGAAATACCGAAAATTATAAAATATAATTCATCAAAATATATAAAGTTATTTGTCATAAGTTCTAAACGCATAAGCTTCAAATGCATAGTGGTCAAAATATATAATGGTTACAATACATAATGGTTCTTAGTCATATGGCACAAAAAGCATATTTTCATAATGTATACGTTCAAAATCTATACAGTATGTTTTCTATAATGGTTGAAATACATACTGACACATATACTGATACATATATTACAGAATTGTAATATATGCATTTTCACTAAGAAAAATGCATATATTACAATTCTGGTTTTGGTCATAGTTAAACCTAACACGCTCCTCCTCTCTACGCTCGTCGTCGCACCTAAAGTTGCTATTCAATTAATGATCAGACTTTAGTTTAAAATGCAAGGCCTTGTCAGACAATACGGCTTCCGATCAGTCGCTTTCTTATAGGTTAGGTTAGGTTAGAGTTTTGTCCAGGCGCGAAGCGCCTTAACTACGCTGAAAAGGAATTTTAATTGTTATTTCTTTTAACTATTATATATTCTGATTGTATATATTCTGAACATATACATTGTGAACTTAGTCATTTTAATTGTATGTATTTCGACCAATATGAAAAACGTGCTTTATGAATTTTGATTAATATTTATTTTAACCATTATATTTTTCAATTTTCGGTATATCAACTGTATGTATTTCAACCGATATGTATTTTAAATTTATACAAATACGTACCCCGCTAAGAAATTATGCCTGAAATCCTACATTTCTGAAATTTTCACTGAAATGCTCATAACTTGAAACAAATGAAAATCGCTAAACATAGATGTGGGTCGTTTCGGTAGCTCTTGAACTCCTCTACCTTTGGTCTTCGTTTGATCCACCCCCCGTATACACCCTGTATAAGCGCCGCGTCATCATACTTTTATTTAAAAAAAAACTAACATCAATACTCAATTTTTTTTAAAGAACCCAAAGCAATTAATTTATTTCATATAAAACCAGACGTTAATATACTCAAATGTTAATAGTTTGGTTTAAAAAGTATTTCAAAGTATTTTTTCCGTTCATCAAGAATGCCCTAGCATAGTAGGTAGGTAATATACATACGTTGTTAATCGTACAATCACTGTTTATTGAACACCAACACATATGATAGTAGCAGTACAGAAAACACAGGTATATAGAGATTTTTCCAAGGTAAGCAATAGGTGGCCTAATCGCTTCCGAGGGATCTCTTCCAGACAACGTTTACAATAGAGAAAAAAAGAGAGAGAATTTAGTTAGAGCAAAACCATCGTTATCGTTGTAAAGATAAGAAGAACGTGTACGGATGACTTCACGTATTAGTCGCATCGTTTGCCTTATTTCCTTCGCAGGCTATATCGTTAACAAGAGATGTTATGTTCGTATAGGCTTTATTAATGAACACCTTTAGCCTGGAGTCGCGGCAGCGGCTGTGACGGAGCCGGCGACTTATCGCTCGGCTTAGCACGCGCCGACGATGACAAATACACACGTTTCTAGTTTAGCGGCGTTAATTGTAATGGTAATAATGTTAGAAAGAGAAAGTTTATTTTTGTTTTCTGTCCTGTAAAAATAAAAATGTCAACCTGACTTCTCAGATTTTGTATTGCAAGGAATCGTATCTATGTAAAATAACAGTTATTATAAGTAAATAAATATCACGGAACACTCAACACCAATTGATCTCATCATCATCATCATCCCAGATTGTATACGTCCCATTGCTGCGCACAGGCCTCCTCTCATAATGAGAGGGCTTGAGCCGTTAGTTCCCACGCGGGCCCAATCAATCAAACAAGGTCAATTGACCTAGGTAGTCCCAAAGTAAGCATGCACAGTTTCAACTAGATCTATTGGTGTCAAGTGCCCCGCGTTATTTATTTTTATTTATGAATTATATTTTATATACAATTTCTAACAATGTTATTTTTAGTGCGATGTTGCCTAGTGGCAACGGATAAACAAATTTATATAGATATCGATACGCATTCTTTAACATTAGGATAGGTGGTAGGACCTTGTGCAAGGTCCGCCCGGATTGCTACCACCATCTTGCTCGCTAATCCTGCCGAGAAGCAGCAGTGCTTGCACTGTTGTGTTTCGGCGTGGAGAGTAAGACAGCCGGTGAAATTACTGGCACTTGAGGTATCCCATCTTAGGCCTCTAGGTTGGCAACGCATCTAAATACCCCTGGTGTTGCAGATGTTTAGGGGCGGTGATGATCTCTTACCATCAGGAGACCCACTTGCTCGTTTTCCATCCAGTCGAACAAACATTCATATTTTTCATACAAATATCTGCCCCAACCAGGGATCGAACGCAGGACCTTTATATACCTAGCTATTTTGGATTTAATCAATTTTTCTAACGCATGTTCGACTGACACACTACAATAGCATAATTATAATGTTTTTTTTAAACCAATATAATAGCAAACTTTTACCACAGTAACTCACGATAATCAAAGCAAAATTACTAAATGCATAACCTCACGCAACATCCGCCTTACAAAGTATAATTTAAAAATTATCGTGCACCATGAAGGATTGCGTCAACAAAAATATTCATAACCGGGCTGAAATATAGCGGGCAATTTTATTCTATTCCCCATTGTAATTTTTCAAGAAGCATTTCTTCAGGTAATGTGAAGTTACCCAAGGATGTATTCGAGGCATGGCCATGTCGCCCGGCGGCTACGCATTTGTTATTCCATTATTACCCTTATTTAATACCCTCGTGATAAATGTTGCCGTTTTTCCTGCGGCAGGATTAAAAATAAGGAAAAGAGTTGAGTTTTCCCTTTAACTTAGGGTTCTCAGTCGCTGCGGCGTAAACCACAGACATTGAAACTGTAAACTCTCTGGACTGAATAGCGAGGACTGTGTACTTTGACAAGTTCGTATGTGAAATTCGGTAGGACGGAAATGGGACAACTCAATTAAACTACTAATAAATAAATAAATATCACGGGACAATTCACACCAATTGACCTAGTCCCAAAGTAAGCTTAGCAAAGCTTGTGTTATGGGTACTAAGCAACGGATAAATATAATTATATAGATATAGATACATACTTAAATACATATTAAACACCCAAGACCCGAGAACAAACATTCGTATTTATCATACAAATATCTGCCTCGACACGGGAATCGAACCCGGGACCTCAAGCTTCGTAGTCAGGTTAGAACCACTAGGCCATCTGGTCGTCGTAATAATTCTCAAGAAAACTTAACGGTTATAGTTTTCCTTGTAAGTTTGATATACTTACTACCATCCGGAATTTTTTTAAATTTTTCCACCCACCGGTTTAGATTTTAGAGGGGGGGGGACACTTTAAAAATAAATATTTTTCAAACAAATCACTGAACCGAAAAAATCGTTTTAGCAACCCCCTAATGGTTTTATAAGTCCTATCCAACGATACCCCACACTACAAAGTTGGATGAGAAAAAAAAAATCACCCCCACTTTACGTCTATGGGAGATACTCTAAAAAAAATGTTCATCATGTGCAGTCAAACTAATAACATCCCTCTTTTTGTGTCGGAGGTTAATAAGGAAGAGTAGGTATTTAGTTGGAGGAGATATTGATGTGTAACCAATAATGATATCCTTGATTTATCTGTATAGCATAATGATCTTAGCCCGGGGGGGTCTATATTGGAATCCCTAATATATTTTGTCCTAATTGTATGTTCCCTAATAACTTTGGTCATAATGATCTTTTGCCATAACGTTTGCCCTAAACACTATTTGTTATAAAATATACTTAAAGTTTACTTTAAGATTTGACACTAGTAGCAGTTTGATTCCTCTGGGGACTCAGTTCTAACCTAACCTAACATATTTTTCTGGTAGCAGTTCGTTTCTGTTAGGGACGCAGTCCTAACCTAACCTACTTTTCTGGTGGCAGTTCGTTTCTGTTGGGGGCGCAGTTCTAACCTAACCTAACCTACTTTTCTGGTAGCAGTTTGCTTGCATTGGGGACGCAGGTATAACCTAACCTACTTTTCTGGTAGCAGTTTGCTTCCGTTGGGGTCGCAGTTCTAACCTAACCTAACCTACTTTTCTAGTAGCAGTTCGTTTCCGATGGGGACGCAGTTCGGGTGCCATTCGCGATCCATAGCATCGTATGTCCTAATGTAATGTTTGTCCTAATCATCATTTGCCATAACGGTTTTTTTTTCTGAAACCGTAAATATTTCAGAAATTTTGAAGTGGTCATTCTGTAGAACTGTATAGGTTAGGATAGGTTTATTTTATAACAACTCTGAAAAAAATACGTTTTCAGAGAAAAAAGCGTTATGGCAAATGATTATTAGGACGAACATTACATTAGGACATAAGATATTATGTGTTATAATATTCGTACAGAACGAATTAGGTATTTTGAGCATTAGGTAATGTACAATTATGGCTTATGACTCTTAGGACATAGGAAACATTATGGCTTATAATCTTTATGACTAATGAACGATATGTCAAGAGCGTTTAGGACAAAATTGGTATGGCACTTGACTTTAGGACATACGACGGTATGGATCGGGACCGAGACCCTAGCCCGGGCTTACAGTCCAATTGGGCATATTATCAACAAAAATATATAATTTTTATGCTTGACCAAAGCGAATTATAAAGTCGTGAATAACCCGTAACCAAGCGGTAGCCAGGCAAATAAAAATAAAAAGTGTTTTTCTCGAACTGCTCATAAATAAACATTCAATAAAATAAACATTAGGGCAACTCAAAACGGCTGGGACGAGCCAACATTGTCTTTGATTTTCCTTGTCTCTGGATGTCATATAATACGTATCAATCGGCAGAAACAAACACCCTCCAGCGCCATGTAGTGGAAGAGATAAAACGTTACCCTCGCCCTCTGACGTGGGCATCAGAAAAATACTGTACCACGATGATACAAGAAAATCACGTTATTTTTTCCGTTCAAAACGCGTACTCAACTTTTTGCGATCGAAGAAAGTTTGCACGTCATTACACTTCTGGGTTAAAGTTTATTTTTAATGTGCTACAATGTTTTGCCCTGCTTCTCGGCTAAAAACCGTGCAGCACAACTTGTCTGCGACCGTTTATGTTAATCTTTATAAACATAATATATTATACATAATTATAACGTCAAATATATACTAGCTGTTAATTAAATAAATGAAAACCTGAAATTTATATGTCAGAGTCAAGAGTATACTAAACTTAATCGATTTTACTTTACTTTTAGCAGGCTGTATTTTTCCCGATTTGTGCCCGATTTTAAAGTTACAAAAACAACATACCTACGCCAATTAAATGTTTTAGCGACGTTGCATGTTATTTAGGTAGTTAATTAAGTACCTACTGCAAACAAAGGATACCTGAACAGTTAGGCTACCTGACGTTCAGCCGAAATTTACTCATTAGGAACCAAGATAATGCTAATATTGCAAAACTGATTTTGTAAAACATCACCTAACTTTTTAGCTACTAATAGGCCTTAGTTTTGTAGTCACTCAAGTTACATTACAAGCAACAAATTTTTTGTTACTGTTAGCAAATCTTTCTTCCAGTGCGGCCGTTTTTCTGACAGTTTTTTTTCTTCTGAAAACGGCAAAGCGCAACTGAAGTAAAAATTCCACGTGTAGAGTTAGAAATAAAGTAGACTTTACATAAAGTATGAACATTCCTTACAAAGTTTTTTGCTCGTATTGTACATTATTATAAAGTTTTGTTAAAAAATCGACTTATAATATGTAATAAAATAATAGATAATAATAATATAATATATGTGTGTTACTATTATAAGCAACGTTCTATTATCGTTTATTATTAGCAATATGGTTATTGGCAGCATGTTAGTATTTAGTCTTAATGTAATGCAAACTAAGATGATACTAATAAAACATCACTAAGAGTGTACAAGTAAGACTAAGTAAGCAAATATTACTAATTACTTAATAGTATTCAGTTCAGACCCTATAATATCGCCATTCGATTAATTTACCATAGTAATCATGCTAAAACGGAATATTCGGATTGAATGTTTAAACAACTGAAAACCTCATTTAGGATATTAAGGGGCTGTTTCACCATCCCCTGATTAGCGTTAACCGACGGTTAACTGTGATGCCGTCTCCGTCTATTCGAACAAAACAAATAGAGACGGCATCACACCTAACCGCCAGTTAACACTAATCAATGGTTGGTGAAACAGCACCTAAGTGCTGCTTTGTATATCGAGTTTAATAAATGTCAGTTTGATAATGGTCTAAAAAATTGCAAGTAATTACCATTAAGATTAAAACGGAAACTAAGCTCAACCTGAAGTAGTTAAAAAAGTTACAATTTAAGGGGTTTACATATTGGAGAAAAGTCTCTTATATTAACATATTTTTAGGTAGGTACTTATGTTTTTCAGTTTTTAACCGACTTCAAAAAAGGAGGAGGTTCTATGTTCCAATGTTTGTATTTTTTTATGTATGTTCACCGATTACTCAGTGAATTGTGGACCGATTTTCAAAAATATTTTTTTAATCGAAAGGGTATTCTTCTGAGGTAGTTCCACTGTCACCAAGTCAAGATCTGATGATGGGATCCTAGGGAAATCGAGGCCAAACCTCAAATTTTATAGGTACACCTATGGCGATTTTGGCATTTTTAGCATCAAGATGAGCATTTACATTCAGAAAGTATCATTTGGGAACCTGGACTTGATGAAGAAGAGCGTGATGACCAATGGAACTCATCAAAGCTAAGTAATGCTCGCTCGTCTATAAACAGTCATGATTAATATTATATACCTAGATAAGCGACTAAGAAGAAGCTTTAAGTTAATGATTCTTTCGAACTGATCTGATGCTGAAGCCAGAAGGTAGGCAACGGAACTCTGTTATAAAACAAAGCAACTAAGTCGTGTTTGGGCTTAATGGAATCGTTGTGAGATGTACTTTGGCGACGAATCACTAAAAAGTTAGAAATAAAGAAAATTTTTAACAAAAAAGTAAAACCGACTCCAAAAAAATAAAAAAAATAATTAGAAATGGAACCGACTACAAAACCCTTGAAAATATTTTTCTAGGTACGTACTAGCTCGAAGTCGGTGACTCAGCACGACCCAGCAGGAGGGATTGAAACCCATAGTATGTAAAAGAGGTAGACGACTATTGTCCCACTCCTGCTGACTCGTGCTGAGGCACCGACTTCGAGCTAGTACGTACCTAGAAAAATATTTTCAAAGGTTTTGTAGTCGGTTTCATTTTTTGTTATTTTTTTGGAGTCGGTTTTACTTTTTTCTTAATCATAATCGTAATTCTAGGGTGGTACGGAACTTTTCGTGTGCTAGTCTGAGTCACTTTTGAACGTTTTCTTCAACACGCTTCTACGACTTAATTATTTAATTGTTTAACCTTAATCTAGGTACTAGCCGAAGCCGGTGCCTCAGCACAAGCCAGGAGGAGTGATAAGAAGCCCATCAGGTAGACGACTATAGGTTCACTCCTGATAGCAAATGCTGAGGCACCGACTTCAAACTAGTACCTAGATTAAGGTTAAATAAAAAAAAGTTTGTTATTTTTGGAATTTCAGTTTTTTCTGCGGTTTAAATTTTTTGTTAAAAAGTTTTTACTTTATACTTTTTTCCCACTCATGGGGTATTTTTTTTTTAAATTTTAATAATACCAACAAGACCCGACCCAATAAAAAAATAATTATGAAAATCGGATTACTCTGTAAAATAAGTTATGTCTGGTCATACATTACAATGAGTGACTTAACAATCCCCTGTTTTGCTACCCTTAGGGTAGGAATATTTTTCCAAATTTGCTCTGGGTATACGCTTTCCAATAAAAAAAGAGTTATCAAAATCGGACTACTCTGTAAAAAGTTATGCGTGATCATATACATTATATATTATTATATATATATACGCGTTGAATTGAGAACCTCCTTCGTTTTTTTTCGTTGGTTAAAAAAAAGCATATCTACAGCCCCATTAGCTGGAAATGAACCATAATCAACGTCAATTTGACTAAGTAACTAAATAACATGAAGATCTAAAGTTTTCAATAAACGCAAATCTATATTAGTTAAGCATCTCTTGACTTTAAAGTAAAAATTAAATTGTATTTTTACGGTTTCCTAAACGCCCTTAGAATTATGACTTGCGGAACACTTAAACAAATTAAATTCATTTTATTGCAGCAACCGAGGCTTTCATTCAAATACAATTTCCTTAATGCAGCTGCTATGTCGACGATTTCATAAGGGAAAAAACCTTAATTTGTATCGATTTTTAGGTATAATTCGACTGCATTAGAAAGGGGCTTGGGCAGGCTTAAAAGATACGGGAAATTGTTATTTCGTTGCACAGTTTTTTTTGTGAATTATTGTAACATGTGGAAGTTATTTCCAATACAATAGGATTAAACCAATCAATAGAAAAGGTGACACTGGCCAAGCTTTATAGATATTTTAGTAGCCCTTACAGGATATATGCCTAATTCCGGAATCATCATCCCAGCCTATTTACGTCGCACTGCGGGGCACAGGCCTCCTCCCAGAGTGAGAGGGCTTGGGCCGTAGTTCCCACGCGGGCCCAGTCGGATTGGGAACTTCACACATACCATTGAATTACTTTACAGGTGTGTGCAGGTTTCCTCACGATGTTTTCCTTCACCGTAAATCTCGTGGTAAATTTCAAATGTAAAACTTAGAGGTGGCGGGTCGGGGTTTGAACCCACGAAACTCTGCTTGAGAAGCGATAGGTCAAACCACTAAGCCACCACGGCTTCAGTAATATAAACAGGTAGGAAACAGGTACCCCCCTGACACCCCTGATACCAGAGTCTAGGATTTTCATCGGTATTTCTGATTCGAACTATAGTCATGCCTTTTTAAAGCCTTGTTAATAAATAATTCAATCATCTGCTGATATATACGCAGCGGCACAAAATTTGGCTCTGTATATTTCGGAATAATTGAAAACGCCTTTTATTTATGAATAGGTAACACTTATAACGATGTCTTCGATGTCTATTTTTTACTTTTTCAAGGACCGCGACGACGGACGTTGACGTTGCCCCGTCGACGTTTCTACTGCATTTAAAAGTGTTAAAATTAGCAATAGCAAAGTTCTTAGCTTTAATTTATTTATTTTTTTATTCGACTGGATGGCAAACGAGCAAGTGGGTCTCCTGATGGTAAGAGATCACCACCGCCCATAAACATCTGCAACACCAACTTTACTAAAAATTTAAACCCTAAAGTGAGCCAGTGTCTAAAACGTGCGTTAAATATTAAATATATTGACCCGGATAACTCACGTCTTAAATCGAGTTTAGCTCGACATGTTTCGGGCTAATCCGTAGCCCTTCGTCTTCGGAGCAACGCGACTCAGCGGCTGCTGCAACACACGCGCTGCGTGCCGCCGCTCTGCTCGCGCGACTACCCGACGAAACTGACACCGGCACACAACTACCCGCGTTTTCATCATCATTCCAACTGTCAAATGTAGGGTAGCATACAATACTAACAACATCGCTCTGTAAAGGTATGTACGTTCACACACACCGATGACGCAGCACGAGTATTTAACACCGTTTTCCAACTCGGAGGTCGCGTTGCTCCGAAGACGAAGGGCTACGGATTAGCCCGAAACATGTCGAGCTAAACTCGATTTAAGACGCGAGTTATCCGGGTCAATATATTAAATATGAGTAAGTCTCACGGTAGTTTCATGTTCAAAACGTGCGTTAAATGTAAAAAAAGCTCAAACTTTAGATATTCACGGCCGAGACGATCTTAAACGAACGTTGAAATCGAGTATCCAGGGCTTAATAGAATCCTGTCAATTTGGTTAAATCTGTAATTTAGTGATTCAAAGAGCTGGCTGGATGGATCCACTGTCCTATTACTCTCGTTTAATCAGCTTAGGCTAATTCTAACGTGCAGTCCGAACTAAGTGAAAGATTTCAGATTCATAAAACATTTTACAGTCTGCTAGAGCTTTTGATCTAGGTAGGTCATTTTCTTGCTAATCAAATTAATTGTTTCATTTTAGTTAGAATTAAATTAAATTTATTTCTCAATTCCTTTGATTTTTTTTTGATTCATAGAAAATAGAATTACGTCTGTACCGTACCAAAACTCGGTCAGAAGACTAGAAGTGCGTACATTCGATATGTAAGATTTGACCTTAGAAAATATCAAACATTGTAACTTAAACAAAGGCTTGTAATTATGACATTTTTAATCCAGTAGTTAACACAGTGCCTATTCAAAACATAATAGCAAAAGCTCCATCGTCAATTTCAGGCGCTGTTAAAAGTCCGCATCTAGATAACATCGTATGGTGCCGAAACACGAAAACTCCATTTAACACCTTCAAACAGCGAAGGGGCGAGAGAGACCGAATAGTCACGAAATGGCATCATTAGTCGGGATACGTGACCACATATTTAATTGAAAGGTCTGACTTCACCACAAAGGTGACAATGGCGAAAGATTAACGGGCATTCGTGTGGCAGCCGCAGTAAGGGACGCTCGGAAATCGAAGTTTGATAATTTAGTGTCACTTTCCAACGAAATAAGTGATATCGAAAATACAAACTGAAATATAGATGCACAGAAAAACCAGAAAAATAAGACCAGCGCTGGGAATCGAACCCAGGTCCTCGGCAGTCCGTGCCGTGTGCTATACCGCTACAATCCACAAATATGTGCATCCAAATTGTAATATAAACATTTACAAATTATTAGTTAATATACATACACGTAATTTTATACACAATAAATGGCATGCTGGTTCGCAATGAAACATAACCTGCAATAAAAAGTGTAAAACCCTTTTTTTTTATCGGGTTGAAATAGCTCTAGTTAATGAAATTTGCCATCCGTCGTCCCGAATACGGCTAAACAGGCTCATAATCAAAATGTTTTGTTTATCAGAACGTTGTTGCGTACCGTCGAACAGGATGACGAACGAATCGTCAGCGGGAAAGGAAATTACACCCCTAATCAGATTATTCCAGTGACTGCTGACAACTGACGGTGGAGTCTGTCGGTGCACAAGTCAATTATTTGCGCGCTGTTAAAATTATTTTGGGGAAAATAAGGTTCTCGGCTGTTCTTGCCGACGAGAAAAATAAATAAAACCGGCCAAGAGCGTGTCGGACACGCCCGAAATAGGGTTCCGTAGCCAGTACGAAAAAAACGTAACGTATTTTGTACGGAATATTCCAAGTTTAGGTATATTTTATACATTAGGCTACTTTTTACTCTTAAACTACTAATAATTCTCAAGAAAACTTAACCGTTATTGTTTTCCTTGTAAGTTTGATATACTTACTACCATCCTGAATTTTTTCAAATTTTTCCACCCACCGGTTTAGATTTTAGAGGCGGGGGGGGGGGGGACGCTCGATTTTAATGAAAATTTGCACTTTAAAGTTGAATATTTTGCAAACACATCATTGAATCGAAAAATCGTTTTATCAACCCCCTAATGGTTTTAAAAGACCTATCCAACGATACCCCACACTACAAGGGTGGATGAGAAAAAAAAATCACCCTCACTTTACGTCTATGGGAGGTACTCTAAAAAAATTTACTTTAATTTTTTTATTATACTATATCGATGGTGGAAGTCTCAAGACTTAAGGGACAATGCTACTTTTCAGGAGAGCGAAAAGAAGTTTTGGGTAATTTTCAAACTCTCACAGCATTGTTTAATGTTTAATTAGC
This sequence comes from Choristoneura fumiferana, assembly GCF_025370935.1. Classification (NCBI taxonomy): domain Eukaryota; kingdom Metazoa; phylum Arthropoda; class Insecta; order Lepidoptera; family Tortricidae; genus Choristoneura; species Choristoneura fumiferana. The sequence goes on along the minus strand of NC_133488.1, from coordinate 12,141,618 downwards.
AGGATGTTATATTTGCGTAAAATTTTGAATTTTCTTGCTTTTCTGCGTGAAACTATAGACATTTTCGTTAAAGCTTTAGAAAAAAATAGCTGTCCCTTACACCGTGACATACGGTGTCATAGCCCCTTACACTCATAAAACCGTCAAATAAATAATGTAGTAACCGATTTTTGGTCTTATTACATCATATATTTTATTTGCTACATATTTGGACGTAAGTTCCAGTAGTAAAATTGAAAAAAAAGAGTGAATTAACTCAAAGAACCACTTTAATTATTTAAAATAACGCGCAAAAGCCATTTTTTTTGCACGCCCCTTAAATATGTAATTTGTAACACTTGCAGTAAGTTTTATTGCACTTTTAGATGTTTGCGAGGCATATTAGGACCCAAAAATGTCTTTCCTTCCAAACACCGGGTGTTTATGGGGTTGATTGTATTTTTGGTAGTTCCTATATCGGACAGACGAAAGAACAATAGCTGAGAGGGTCAAGGAACACATTGCATCTGTTAAAAATCGCCAGGTAAACAGTCAGCCATAGCCGAGCATTTGTTGGAGTCAGGGCCAAACACTGGATTGAGCTTCACAATCCCAAAATTCTGTCACGAACGTCATTCTACTCAAGAATGGTACGTGTAGCGGTTGAAATAAAAAAGCATAAGAATTTCAACCAGGACGATGGGTATAAGCTTTCATCTTCGTGAATCCTGTTATTAATAAGTGTCGGCGTCGGGATGAATGTTCGGTGGGACGATCAGACGTTGTTAGTGTTGTGTGTCGGTGTGATAGGGTGACTAATAAGTGACCAAGTGCGGGTAGTTCGTGATACGAGTGCCGGCACTATTAGTGATCAAGTGCGGGTAGTTCGAAGAACTCGCGCTGCTAGGCAACTCGACACCCCACACTTCAGTCTACTCGTGACCACGGCAACTGTAACCTTGCCGAAACGTCGAGGTAAATATTACTTGTGTAATAATAGCGTGATAAGTCCGTTTGTGGTATTTTGACTATGAGCGCGAGTCCTTCGAACTACCCGCACTTGATCACTAATAGTACCAGCACTCGTATCACTAACTACCCGCACTTGCTGATTTTTATTTGTCACCCATCACACCGACTCACAGCACTCATCCGACGTCGACACTTATTAATAAAGGATTCCACGAAGATGAAAGCTTATATCCATTGTCCCGGTTGACATTTTTATGCTTTTTTATTTCAACTGCTTCACGTACCATTCTTGAGTAGAAATGACGTTCCGTGGACACAATTTTGGGATTGTAAAGCTCAATCCAGTAGTGGTTTGGTCCTGACTCCAACAAATGCTCGGCTATGGCTGACTTGTTTGTTTATAGCTGAGAGGGTCAAGGAAGATATTGCAGCTGTTAAAATCGCCAAGTAAATAAGTTTTTATCCCGGAAAATAGCATAGTTCCGGCAGGATAGCGATAAACGAACTGATGATGTTGTTGATGACGATGATGATGAACTGATTTTCATTACCACCACTGGCGTACTAACGCTGCTTGCTTGCATTATTGCTTACATGCTTGCTTGCTTGCTTGCATGCTTGCTTGCATGTTTGATTGCATGCTTGCTTGCACTATTTCTTGCACATTTGGGAGTATTCTTGCTTGATTTGTTGTTTGCATGCGTGCTTGCCTTCTGGCTTCACGCTTGCTTGCATGCATGCTTGCACTATTTATGCTTCCTCCAACACACTACTTGCAGCTGTGAGGGAGTGGGACGCCAGCCCGCTTCATGAGCGCTGGAGGAGATACCATAGACCGGTCATCGCGGGATCGGGGTAGCCCGCGATGTTCATCTAACCCAGGCCGATAAAATTGCATGTTTGTTGATTTGATTGACAAAATTACATGCTCACTTGCAAGCTTGCTTAGGTGGTTGCTTACATGCTTGCTTGCTTGCATGCTTGCTTGCATGCTTTCTTACATGCTTGCTTGCACTATTTCTTGCACATTTGGGAGTAGGTATGCTTGCTTGAGTTGTTGTTTCAAGTTCTAAAAACCATCTGTTTTGATGCCTCCTACGACCTAACATTAACAAGGTATTTTAATGAACTAAAAGAAGCAAGCAAGGTATTTTACTTTAAGTGCCCCTTACACCCATAAAGTAACCTCAATTTTAAAATGTCTGTTTGTTATTGTCCCTTACGACAACAATTTACTCTAGTTTTAGCTTTTGATGTCCCTTACGCCCATAAGAGTATTCCTTATTTTATAAGTTGCTGTTGTTGTTGTTGCTACTTCCCTTACGAGCGGCAATTTACTCTAGCTCTTGCTTTTTATACCCCTTACGCCCATAAAAGTATTTCTTATTTTATAAATTGCTGTTTTTTAATGTCCCTTACGACTTTCCGATTATACCATTTTGAACTCTCAACATACATAAGTAATTATACAGGCCAATTATTATTATATATTATGCATCATCATCTCGGCCTATATACGTCCACTGCTGGGCACAGGCTTCCTTTATTAGGATCTGTCAGAACAGCTGTCAGGATAGCTTAAAATAAACAAAGTAGCTAAGAGAAATGTACCTCAACAGCCTTGACTGAAATTCCATTACGGAAATGTTAGCTCGACGTCTAGCCATTAGAGATCCATCAACTTAATCTTCTTTTTTTGTTTTGCTTTTGGCATCTTATAAAAAAATACGCGCGTTGACAAAGAACAAACGTAGGCAATCAAATACGTCCTCCGTGTTTGACGTGTCTGGCACGACTGACCGAATGTGCAATGCGCAAACGCTCGGCGCGTGGAAGGTAGGTAGACGCGTTAGTATTTTGATTTAGGTACAAGAAATAGGTACAGGCGGTAAGGTTACGCCCAACAACTTCTTGCTTTTTATCTTATTCGTTATAAAATGTTGGGGTGTAAAGGGCAATGAAACAATAATTGACCCATACGCCCTTTTATTATATTTGTTGGTTTTTTTTTTAACGACATGAGCCGAGTCGTAAAGGACATATGAGACTGCCACAGCCCTTACGACCCAAATATTTAAAAAATAATACATTTACGCCATTTTTCAGCTCAAATTTTATATCATGTCCCTTAAGCTATTTTATTTTTAAAATAATAAATGTTGATAACAGAAAAAGTAAGGGCCGTATCGTAACTTGAATACTACCAATCGACAGAGAAAAAAAAAACTGTAATTTTCTATGTTTAAAAGTGATTTTCGGTATTTTGTCCCTTACGCCAATTGAGACTTCCACCATCGATATGCACCTCATATCTCAGCTTGTTTTTTCTTATTTAGCCACTTAAGCAGTGACGCTAGCGACATCTATACCATCCATCCATCCATCTATGTAATCTGAATAGGTATTGGATCAAGAAAATGAAACATGCTGTGTTATATTGTGCCTAAACTCCACATTTTTCACACCTTTGCACTGTGTCGTGTCTGCGAGTAAGTACATTACATTTCTTATTGTCTTTAGAAAAAAACCTACCTCAATTTTATGTACACTTTTTGCCATAGTGTAAACGCCGTACTAATTAAGTCGTTTAATGCTTTCAAAGCAATGCGCGCCTTGGGGTCCGGGTTTTTTCATTAGTGTTAATCTTAAGATAATAAGCCACGTGTTTTCATTTCACTAATTGGTGTTAATTGAAAAAGAAAGAGCTTGGAAGCAGGGAAATTATGAATTAACTTTATTTGCCTTTTGGTGGCTCCGGCATCTAAAAGGATTTTCCCTTCACGCCACATAATTATTAATTTTAAGGGCTTGAAACTTGCAGTAGGTATTTGATATTGCACTTTAAGATGTTAACTGACACTTCTTAGGCCCTAAAAAATATCATTTCGAAGCATACTTGCTAGGTATTGTCTTTAAATAATAAATTATGCTCCTGTACGGACGGATGGAGAGACAAAAAAGTTAGTCTATGAGGGTTCCGTTTTTCCCCTTTGGAGTAAGGAACCCTAAAAAGGCCATAATTAAAATAAGATTTTTTATTTATTTATTCAAATAAATTAGAATATAGGAGATAACAAAGGAGAGTTATCTATTAGGGAGTTAAAGTCAAAAGTTTAGGATACTCTACATAATGCTATCAGTGATGAGGAAGCGGCAGCTTAGTAAAGCGAATTTCAAACCACGAGTAACCTAGGTACCCAGAAAGGATAGATTAGATATTTCCCTAAATATTGGTCTTTGCAACTCACAACAGGAGATTCCAAAACAACTGAACTAGGTATCTACTTTTTGTTTTTACTAGCAGGACGTTTGCAAAATGAAACCACTATTGGCGTAAGGTACGTAAAATCCCGGTTAGATCTGCAAGAAAAATCATACAAACTGCATGACATTGCAGTGCTCGATTGACCATTTCAAATGTATACTCTTTACGGCCTCGTAATGTACAGTCGAACCATAACCCAGGGTGGAACCTTTTAATAATCAATTTCACTGTGATTTCCTTGACAAAATTATGAGATGTCAACATGACATTAGTAGCACAAAGGTTCCACCCTGGGTCATTCAATTTGTTCGACGGTACGTTCGATTTTGCTGTACAATTTAAACCATTTTTCTTGCAAGAGTAAACAGGGTTTTTGTATTTAAATTCAGACTAGCGCAATCGAAATACCTTCTCGTTTAATAAAAATATTAGTTTACTCCAAAGTGTAACGTTACAAGTTTCAAAGCTTCAGCTGGTATGAACTAAAGACATGGCATCACTTTATTTACTCGTATTGAATTAGGTGAATTAGTCTTTAGTCACGCAAACCCCAATGTATTTAGAAAATAAATGTACTATACAGTCACCAACATCAGTAACTGATCCAATATCTGCTACGACTCTATTTCTAGGGCCAGTAGGTTTGCAGGCTTCGCTGTGGCAGATATTAATGCTAGTCACTGTACCTACCTGCACGTGCAGAACAGTCATATCAGATATAAAATTAAAGAAAGAAAAAAGAAAATACATTTATCGCTCAATAGGATCCCACTCAGTATACAATTAGTGTTTCAAGCTCAGTTAATGCATAACCTACTCATTTATTAAATTTATGCTCATAAAATGTAGGATGTTAAAGCTTTGTTGAAATTAAGTCACAAACCCAATGCATGTAATCTAAGATTAAATCAGACTAATTTTAATAAACTTATTCATTTATTTAATAAGTTAACGCAGTATGTAGTCCAAAATTAAAGATTAAAAACATTAATTTTATATCACGATTAAGCTCTGTTTAAAAAAACATGAGGGTTAATTACCTCATTCGCTTATTCTCACTAGCTGACATGACAAAGATATCACCCAGATTTCTATTTCGCCTCTTAACATAATATATTCTCTCAAGGCCTATTCCTGAAGGCTTGATCCGTCTTTTCTAATGTATTTATTCAGGTTCTTGTTACACATAGCCAGCCTATGATAATGTAAGTCGCGATGGTAGACTCGTACGGAACACTACAGGTGTTGTATAGCTTGGAATAATTACTTACAAAATTGACTTGGTAATCGTGCTATGTCAGGCCTTATAAATAAACAAAGCCTTTTAATCATTATTTATTTATCAGTCGTTAAAAAATCAAAGCTGGATGGTCTCGAGCCGAAGACTGGGTACAATGGCGCTGAGGAGGCCTATGTCCAATAGTGGACTGCTATAGGCTGATGATGATGAAAAATCACAGCATTAGTAAGTAAGTAGTAGTAGGTAGTAGTAGTGGGTGATTGCTTACAGAGGTCAGTTCGTGGTTGCCACTCGGGAATCTTTCTCCTCCAAAAAGTTATCTTCTTATCTTCAAGCGATTTGAACTGTCCATTGCCACTTCAACTTAAATTTTCTTGATACTTTAGCCATTACTACAGACAATAAATTAAATCATGGTTCAGTACTAAAAACAAACGACCTTGTAAATTTCCTTGTGCGTATTAAAGTAAAAGTAAATAAAATTATTCAATTACGCAAAAGATTAACATTTGACAAAACTACTTGAAAATTTTGCTTTTGCTATTGTCAGTTAACCTAAGTAGACCCTTAAATCACAAAGCCGTCACGTATACGGAGGTCGGTAGCGTAATTTCATACCCATTATCACATTGCGACGCAGTCCCTCAACTTTAATTGTGATCCTCATAACAACGTTTCCGCTGTCGGTGAAGTTTGAGAAAGCGTAGCTTTACACCTTTGTATAGTTTTGATTATTTTGAGTCACGCCATAGCTGATTCGTCTTTTATTTTACATCACTAACGTGACATGAGTAATAGTGAAATCGTTCTGATAATCTTATCAAGGGAGTGATTTTTTAAACTACAGCACTCGAAAATAGCATTCAAAATTGATGGAAAATTATGACAAATTTGAATAATTAAGTAGAATATTTTTTTCGAATGCGCGATTGTCTTACTCAGTAAACACAGTTTGTTACAATTGAATACAGTACATGGGCGACGGGATAAAAATCGGTAGCCAGTGTTTTCCCAGCCAGTAGCCACCGGTAGCCAGTTTTTCAAGCTAGATCGATTTTTCATCCCCGAAAACCTCGTTGGAGCCGTTTCCGAGAAGCAGAGCTATAAGCGCCGCTCCTACATTCTCGAGATCATGGCTTTTAATCAACAGTTTTTTTTTAATTAGTGTATATTTTAAGTTAACATTTTAGTTTATTCATCCAAATTATCTCTTATCCTTTGAGCTTTGCATGCTGTTGTGGACAAAGTTTGTATCTGTCTACTAACTATAATAAAATGTTATAACTGATTTATCCGTTTTGTTGATTTGTAATAAGTGTTTTTAAATCCAAAGTCTAAAGTTCATCTCCGGCGTCTCTCGCCAGGAACAAAGAGACTGGCAGTAGAGTGTGGTCGGTGAGGCGGAAACTGATGGAATGTGGAATTGTAGACCGTCGCCTGCCCATTATAGTATAGCACTGCACGAGATGCTCAAATGGTGCGCTTGACAACGACAAAATGCACTATTTGTACCGGGCAATGTTTCAGACACGAACATTGGTGAAAACATGTAGCTTGCTTTTTATTCCGATCTTTAATGTAAAGCACTAAGTGTAAGTTTTTTGTCGCGGGAAACCTCTGGAAAAGCTGCTGAAAAGCGTTTCCGTTGATGTACCAAATGAGAATAGTTTGTTTCCGATGCGTGCCACTAGAGGTGCTGCCAATTTTACCATTATTACTGAGACGCTAACTCAAACGCGGCCGAGACATTTTTTTGTGACAAAACGCCACACTAGATTTCCAGCTTGTAAATTTTAATTTAGAGTAATTTTATGAAGGAGGCTTAAAAGAATAAATTACATAAGAAACGAACAGCGCGGCATTCGTTCACCGCAATAAACTACAACTAAACGCTCAAAGACCTAAAAGCAATAACTAAAAGCTTATGGTGGATTTCAAATATAATTTCACATACATACACAAACACACAAACTCTGAAAAACAGAGAGACACTGATTCTTACCCTTAAACTTACCTCTGAAACTTACCCAGATTCGAACACATGATCCTCTGTTTACCGCTACCACAGTTTGTCAATTGACTGTATTCCCTGAACTATTGCGTGCTTTCTCTGTCCATACACGCTATACATTTTTTGACATAAACGTCGTCTGGTTCTGATTTACGACCCGCCAGCTTGTTTTTTATTCCTGGCCCACGGCCTATAACTTTTCTGGGAGTCAGCACAGGGATCAAACGAAAACTTTTGTCTTTACTTAAATACCTGTACAGCAAGACGAGGTCGAGGAATGGACAATTTTCAGTCTACTCGTTAAATACTAAAATTTCTAAAGAACTGCTTTCCAGTTCAAGTTCAAGTAAATTTTACTTCAATTATTAAGAGAGCAGAGTTCAGCTCACATTCTCATTATTTTTAGAATACGTTGTTTGTTTGGCTACATATAAGTTTAAGTAAGTATATAAATAGATTGAATTTGAAGGGTGGATTATATAGAACTTTCAATATACAAAAACTTCATTATTTTTCTTAATTTATTGAGATGAGATAGTTAATAATATTATTATGATAAATATAAAAAGGTCAAGTGCGAGTCGGACTCGCGCACCGAGGGCTTCGTGCAAATTTGTATGTAAAAAATAGATCGTTGATGGAGTTTTGAGGATTTTCCCCGTTTTATCCGATTGTTTTCTTCCTCTAAAATATAAAATAGAAAATATTTAACACAATATCTAAAATATTGAACACAATGGAAAAAGAAAAATAAATAAACGAAAACAATAAAAAAAATCATAACTATTCCAGGATTGTACCACTACGCTACGCCACCTTGATCTACACAGAGAGTGTCGAAATACCACCGCGTTCGAATGAATAAGTTTGCAATAAAAAAGAAATCTGTGATGGAGCAACAAACTAGCGGTTTTTGATTCCACTACGTAATTTATAATAATAATAAATAATAAATGTTAAGTGTTAATTAATTTGTGTGTTAATTTCTAATGGATACCTCCACGTGTTCCAGAGAAAAAGGTCTTGACAGACAGACAGACAGATGCACAGACAGACGCACAACAAAGTGATCCTATAAGTTTCGTTTTTCCTTTTTTATGTACGGAACCCTAACATCACCACGAGATAAGTAGGTATCTCATAATCATTTTGTACAATTTGTTTCTAAGTTACTTTTTCACATAATATACTCAGCGGCACAAAATTTGCCCCCCCCCCCCCCCTTCATACAAAATTACCGATTCTGCATACATTTGAGGGCCAGATTTTTGCCACTCAGTATAAATTAGGTTCTACTCATAAGTTTTGAGCTGTTTATACCTACTACCTATATACTATTTAAAAATGGCACGCACCTGCGTTAAGTACATATATATTTTATAATGACAAATCAACGAAAATTTAAAATTTAAAAAACCCCCGACTTAAAAAACGCCAGCAAAAATAAAAATAAAAACGCCCGAAAAAAACGCTGCTTGACAATTAAAAAGTAAAAAATAATTATGCGCTACCTAGCTGTTGCCCGCGACTTCATCTGCGAAGAATTCGTTTATCTCTATCCCGCGGGGACTATGCTGATTTCCCGCAAAATTAGCCTAAGTTAATTTAGTATAAAGTATCTAGTAATATTTTTTTATCTAAGCGTTGTCGGTGTCGGGGGACCGCTAAGGGTAACATGAAACTAAATATGTTGTAGGTATTTTTTAAAGTATTAACCTTAGCGGTCCCCCGACACCGACAATGCTTCGATAAAAAAAATATTACTAGATACTTTATACTAAATTTACTTAGGCTAATTTTGCGGGAAATCAGCATAGTCCCCGCGGGATAGAGATAAACGAATTCTTCGCAGATGAAGTCGCGGGCAACAGCTAGGTAGCGCATAATTATTTTTTACTTTTTAATTGTCTTTTCAAGCAGCGTTTTTTTCGGGCGTTTTTATTTTTATTTTTGCTGGCGTTTTTTAAGTCGGGGGTTTTAAATTTTATTCTCCTACTTTTTTATTAATATTTGTAACTTAATGTGTTACATTTTTAGTTGCTATTTTGTCAGTTTAGTTATGATATATACTGTGTTACTTTAGGTTAGTTTACTATAATATTTGTTCTCTTATTTATAAATACATTACAATACACGTGTAATAAAAAAATAAAAAAAAACCCGGCTGCCTTAAAAACTAAAAGGAAGATAAAAGTCTAGTGGTGTAGAACTCTGTCAAGTAGCTAATTTAAAGTTCAACAGTCAGGACCCATATCAAAAATTTTTGAGCTGGTCACGATTTTAATTTAATGGGTCCCGACAGTTAAACTTTAAATTAGCTACTCGACAGAGTTAGACCACTACACTTATTTTCTTCCTTTTAGTTTTTAAGGCAGTCGGGTTTTTTTGATTGTTTAAATTTAATGTTTTATTTTATACTTTTTGATATTTCTGTGAAAATGGTAGATTAAAAGTATTATAACTTATACATATTTACAATAGGCTAATTATTAGCTGTCATTTGATACCCATATTATTACAACACAATGTTTTTTGTTCCTCTGCCATATTTTTTTCGCAGACGCCATATTGAAATATTATATACCTACCCTATGTCACTCCGACAGTCATAACTATGCCTCATATGTTAAAAACCATCCAGCCGTTCAGGCTGCAGCGAAGACCAAAGAAATAGACATACCTCATACCCATATGTAATACGCTCGAAATATATGACCCTCCTTCGGGCAGTCGGGTAAAAAGAAAGTAATTATTCCTTTGAGTCATCTACATGCTTTCCAAATTCAATCCTCAGATTGACTTAAAAATAAAACGACAGTTATTTCAGTATAAAGAAAGAAAGAAAGAAAAACATTTATTCGTGTCATTTTTACAAATAAAAGAAAAAGAAAAAAGGAAATAAATTTTGTCACGAAATGGTCCCAACTCAGCATGATGTCAACCTTGCGGCCGACGCTGGTCTTCCGTTACGCTACGTTATGCTGGTAACGTATACCAAGATACGAGCTGTCTATATACAGATTACCCACAATATCACCGCTTTTATTGATCTATTGTCGATTTCAAGCGTGGTTGGGCCTCCATATTATGAGCAATATATTAAAACCCGCTAGTTTAGGGTAGTTGTTAACTAACGGCTGTTGTTACGTGATGCCCAGAGGAGGGCACTATGATGAATATTCAAAATTTAGTTTGTATAATTATTGATACCTACTCTATTCGGTAAGTAGGCCTCTCGGTTTGATGGTTACATAATAGGTATCGTGATTATTGTATGTTAAAACCATGTAGGCGATCATGTAATTGCGAACAATTTTTTACATAAATTTTGTTGGAAGGTATGTACCTAGTTACCACTATATAAATTTTACGCCCACGGCTTCGCCCGCTCGGAAATTACATTTGTGGTGAGGGTATTCATCTAATTCATCTATTACGATTCAGATTTTCGATAATACTAACTTTTACCCGCCGCTTTGCGCGCGTAAACTATTAGGTCTCGCAATCGAATAGAGTTGTTTATTTAATGTAATGTTGCAAAAAACCTATCCTAGTGGTTGAAATTTAGAAGTTTTATCCTGATCCTGTTGGAATATCGGGATAAGATTCAGCTTATGTCTTATTCCAGATATCCGGCTATTTACATACCCAATTAATATAATTCCGTCCTGCAATTGCCGTCTTCGTGAGAGAGGTCTTGACCCCCGCTCTGGAACGTTTCTGGTGCAAAGGTTGTCTATCGCGGTTCATTCAACGCGGCAACGCGGCGAGTGTATTGGGCACCTTGGCACCAGGTATGACGCGGGGCGGTTTATTTGACTAATTATGATTGTATACTTATTTGTTTTAATTTTAATATTTTGACATTGTTATTTTTATAGACTTTAAGTTAAAATTATTTATCCAGTCTTACAATAAGGGTAGCTTGCGACCATTGCCCCGTCTGCGACGGAAACCGTTCGAGACTTCAGCCTCATTGAAGGTGATGCACAATTTGTCGACCCTCAGCTCGAACCCATTGTATGCACCCGACCAGCAGATAACGAAGGCAATGGCATAGAAATAAAATCCGATAAAAATATGCAGTCTTCATATGCCCGCTATCGTTTATGGATCTCTTAGTAACGATGGCAATGGAGAATCTACTCAAAAGCCTTTACATATGCCTTTTTGTATGTATTATCATTAAGATTTACTAGCTATTTCTATGAATTTATCATTATCTTTACCTAAAAAGTCACTTGGCTATCCTGCGGAAACAATGCAAACTTCCGGATTAAAAAGTACCTATCCTATATGTTTAATGTTAGATATTTTGTGTAAGGCGTGATGGAATAACAAACATTTAGTTTTACATTAATAATGTACTAGTAAGTACCCAAAAATACCGCTGAGAAATTTTCAAAGAAAAATAATGATTCGAATAAATCGAAGTAAATTACACTGAATATTCAGTTACAAATCAATTATAATTAAGTCAGTTCAGTTTCTATTATTTTAATATTCACAGAACTAGGCTTAATTTTTAATTCAGACTATCAAATTTGCAAGCAATAAAAGTCAGTCAGGTGGTCAGGTGCGAGTCGAATCCACAAATAAAGTACCCTCGCACCGAAAAAAAATCACATTTCTTGCATAGGTATCACATTTCTTCGTGAAAATTCAAGTGTCTAAGTACCTAATAAGTGTAGGCATGGGTCAAAACTGGTCACGGTTCAGTCCTGTGACAAACGGACGGACACTCAGCATAAGTTTCGCAATAAGATTCCGTTCCTTTTGGCACCGAACCCTAAATCCTTAAAACCTTTTTTGAAGTATAATAAAAAGATGTATTTATACTTTATATGACTTCTTGATTATTTTTAAATAATAAATTACCCGGGTCCTTTTTAGGGTTCCGGAGCCAAAATGGCAAAAACGGAACCCTTATAGTTTCGCCATGTCTGTCTGTCTGTCCGTCCGCGGCTTTGCTCAGGGACTATCAATGCTAGAAAGCTGTCATTTTGCAAGGATATATATGTAAACTATGCCGACAAAATGGTACAATAAAAAAAATCTAAAAAATTTTTTTAGGTCACCTCCTATAGACGTAAAGTGGGTGTGATTTTTTTTCTCATCCATTCCTATAGTGTGGGGTCTTTTAAAACCATTACGGGATTGCTAGGACCATTTTTCGATTCAGTGATTTGTTTGCGAAATATTCAACTTTAAAGTGCAAATTTTCATGAAAATCGAGCGTCCCCCCTCTAAAATCTAAACCAGTGGGTGGAAAAATTTGAAAAAATTCGGGATGGTAGAAAGTATATCAAACTTTCAAGTAAAACTATAATGGCTAAGTTTACTTGAGAATTATCAGTAGTTTAAGAGTAAATAGCAGCCTAAGGTATAAAATATACCTAAACTTGGAAGATTCCGTATAAAATACGAAATCCTTAGAAAAATATTACTTAATTTTTTCGTAATGGCTACGGAACCCTATTTTGGGCGTGTACGACACGCTCTTGGCCGGTTTATCTCCTAGATTATATATAAGAGCTACACAAAAAAGCACTGGCAGTCACGTGGTTTCACATTTATATAGTGACCTCTCAAGCTGAGGATGATGAGTAGGTGCCTAAGCTTACACCTCCAAATTTTCCGTAGGTACCTAATTTAATTACCATTATTAATTATTTGGTATTTAATTTACCATGAGTTTTTGGGTGTAGAAATAGAAAGTTTAAACATTCTGATGAAACCTGAATAAACATTTTAATGGTATGTAAAGTGCACTGGACCGGAGTAAAAACTACGGCCGTAGCCACAGGTTATTCTAAGACGAGGGCTGTGCTCAGCGTTGAGATGTAGGTAGGTAGCGTAGCCTTTATAGGCTAGAAATGACTGCATTAAAATGTTAAGAGTATGCATGTAGAGATCGCATGCTAATCGTTATTTTCCTTTCTTATCTCAAATTAAAAACATCAAAAAGCGTTACCAGATCCGGCCCCGGTTGTTTGCGCGTAACGATCCGTGTGTTCAGTGCATTTTCAATCAGATTTATATCGGAACGGATTAAAAATTAACGAGTTGTCGTCACACGGTGCGTCTTTGTGAGCCCGCCTTTGTTAAAACGCCCGCGTATGATGACCGAAACAAAGCTGAAATTTAAAATTGTTTATGTTTTCGGGTACAACAGTGTCACTGGTTATGGTGAACATTTATTTTAACTTATAGCTTTGTGTTATGATAGTTAGATACTCTAGCGCAGAAATGTTGAGCCTTTATTAATGAACTAGCTTTTACCCGCGGCTTCGCTCGCATGAACTAAAAACATTACAAAGAAGCAAGCAATCAAGCAAGCATGCAAGCAAGCATGCAAGCAAGCAAGCATGCAAGCATGCAAGCAAGGCAAGCATGCAAATAACCATCTAAGCAAGCTTGCAAGTGAGCATGTAATTTTGCAAGAAATAGTGCCAGCAAACAAGCATACATGCAAGCATGCAAGCAAGCGTGCAAGCCAGAAGTTAAGTAAGCATGCAAACAATAAATCAACTCCCAAATGTTCAAGAAATAGTGCAAGCAAGCATGCAAGAAAGCATGCAAGCAAGCAAGCAAGCATGCAAGCAACCATCTAAGCAAGCTTGCAAGTGAGCATGTAATTTTGCAAAAAAATAGTGCATACAGGCAAGCATGCAAGCAAGCGTGTAAGCCAGAAGGCAAGCATGCATGCAATCAAACATGCAAGCAAGCATGTAAACAACAGATCAAGCAAGCATACTCCCAAATGTGCAAGAAATAGTGCAAGCAAGCATGCAAGCAAGCAAGCATGCATGCAAGCAAGAATGCAAGCAAGCAGAGTTAGTACGCCAGTGGTGGTAGTGAAATTCAGTTCATCATCATCAACATCATCAGTTTGTTTATCTTTATCCCGCCGGAACTATGCTATTTTCCGCGATAAAAACTATCCTATGTCCTTCCCCGGGACTCAAAACTATCTGTATACCGAATTTCATCTAAATTAGATCAGTAGATCCAGAGATTACCCCCTACAACCTCACAAATTTTTAATAGTAAGTTAGTTATGCTTTCGTCCACGCAATCATTAAAGTCAGAATTGTTTGATGGCACGTCTTATCCAACTGGTTCCGAGCCGGGGGATAGTTACCCTTAAAAGGGTAAAACATGTAGTTTATGGAGGGTAGAAAATAGGAAGCGATCAGACATTATATGTAGTGAATAGATAGTCACAAGGTAAGTAAAACGCAGCTGAAAAATCTCAGTGCTCTGAGTTACAAACGGTGACCACAATTTTCAGGGGTAAACTCTAAAATAAGGGTTAGTAACCACTGTCATAGGCAGATTGCTATTGTTAAAAAAAATGCAAATCTATACTAATGTTATAAAGAGATAGTATACTATTAAAAATTAAAAGCAAAAAAAACTTTTTAAAAAAAGCTTTTAATGAAGTGCTTACACACTTTCGCCGACTAGTGACGTGCCCGAATTATTTTGTGCCTTGCCACAATTGTCACGCATGCCATTTGTTCGCTACCCCTGGTCGCCAAGTACCTCGATTTTTTAATACTTTGTACCGCTATGCAAATCCTTACCTTACCCTGCTGTAAGTACCTTTACCCTCAATTTTACGCACGATAGATTTATATGCAGTAATCAAATTACAACTATTTTGCGCGACTACGATCCCTTTTAATTGTTTCAGGGAAGGCTTTGGCTTAATTATCATCAACGTCACTTCGTTAGCGCGCACTCTCTTTTCTATTGAATTACACAAATCCGTCCCCCTTTCAGTTGAAACAAATATTTGGACAAACAGCAAGCCAGTTCGTCAGGCGCAGGTACCGTGATGGCTTAATATTTTATAGAACTCAGTTTGGTAAATTCAATTAGACTCGATTGTGAAGTGAAGAGCTCTAACAACAAATATTTACAAAGGTGTGTAACGGAGCGGCCAAGGTGCTCAACAATACGGTTCGTGTGCTGTTAATTATCAGAACTTAAGCCGATTTGATTCATTTTATTCACGACCACAGAAGAAATAAAAGTAAGGTAAACGTCCGAGTGCTCGAAACGCTAATGCCCAATAGTCGACACCCTGTAGTCATCGCTATTGCTAATAACATAAGATTCAAGATGCCAACTATTGGGACAGTGACGAGCACTCGTACATTTACCTTACCTACGCGGCAGCTTAATAAAGTATCTTTCACAACTTAATAAACTTAAGTTGTGAAAGATAATGCAGCAGTCTAAATTCCTTCATTTTTTTCTTCGACTGGAAGGCAAACGAGCAAGTGGGTTTCCTGATGGTAAGAGATCACCACCGCCCATAAAGATCTGCAACACCAGGGGTATTACAGATGCGTTGCCAACCTAGAGGCCAAAGATGGGATACCTCAAGTGCCAGTAATTTCACCGGCTGTCTTAGTCTCCACGCCGAAACACAACAGTGCAAGCACTGCTGCTGTTTCCTTTTACGTATTTCGTCAATAGGTTATTGTATTTAAGGTAAAGTATAGCAAGATAATCAGACGTATACATAGGCGAACTAATACATGCAAAAAAAATACAACTAAGAATGATTTTAATTTGAATACAGTAATACTGTAGGTGTCCATGGGCGGCAGTGATCACTTACCATCAGGTGACCCGCCCGTTCGTTTGCCAGCTGTTTGATAAAAAAAAACTAAAGCGTAGGTTTTGCCAAATTTCTTGCAATCGCAATTAAATTGCGGAGCAGATTCTTGGTAACGATGTTTTTTTTAGTAATGGTATATGAAGAGCCAATGAACGTGAAGAGCCATTGTGACCTACTTATACCGGGTGTGGCTTGTAATATGAGCAAATAATTAAAACATAGATCATACTCGTCAAAATGAATAACATTAGTTCAGCGTCTTTTAAAAATAATTAGTTTTTTAATTTTTATTACACTAAAGTTTATTCCAAGAAGCAATGTAAAGCAAAATGCTTGATGTTTGTAGCATGACAGGCGACGTCAGTTGTGTTCTAGGATGGCGTACATTGATAGCAGTATTTAATTTGTATGAAAAAAGGAAAATCTAAAGACTCCATTATTTTTAAAAGTCGCTGAACTGATGTTGTTCAGTTTGACGAGTACGATCTATGTTTTAATTATTTGCTTGTACCTATTACAGGCCACACCCGGTACAAACTTTAATTTAAAAGTTTTAAGTTTGATTTTGATGTTGGTACTCGTGTGACCAAAACAACGTTTGAAACTCTCCTAACTTTCCTCACTAAATTCAAGATCGGACAGATTACGTTAATTTACTTTTTATCACAAGCAGAGAGCACTCTTTCGTATATTAGTGGCCCAGTGTGTGCTCGGCTCTTGATATATTCGGGCTATTGTTGCTCCCGGCGGCACCCATTTGTTATTTGAATGCTACCGTTATTTAATGCGGCCTAGATAAATATTCTGAACCCTTTTTATGTCTTTGGTACGTGACGCTTGCTCTAATTTTAGAAGGTTCTAACAAAATATTGACACGGACAACAACCATAAAAATATTGCCCGTGTACTTAATTAAAAAAAAACTCGTATAACAAGCTACGATTGCGTAGCTCCGAAGCAGTAGGGTAATAGTGTAGAAGGAGTCATAAAAGTATCATTTTAATGAACAACAATAACAAAACAATAAAACAACTGTAACTTGGACGCGAACTTTTTATTTTGTGAAGTTATAAAAAGACCCAGAGGCCACCGCGAGCTGTTAACTCCGCAAAGTTTCCTCGCCACTTTCAATAGCAATATTAACAAATAACGATAAAAACAATAGCTTTACAGAGCTAAGATTAACGATGCCCAGTAATCCTGTAACTACAAAACTCATCGCATTAAGCAAAAGTTCCGAATTGGGCTTCAGTCGAGGTCGGCTCTAAGTCGAGTTAACTGACAAAGCGCAGCGTAACATACGTTTTACAAACAACGCGCTCTAACCTCTTTCATCATAAGTGCCAACACCCTTTGGCATTTCGCTTGTGAACCGCAAGGAGCCTGGTAGTCTGATCTAGAAGCCCTAAGTGTCATTGTCGCAGCCCCCGGCCTAGAAACAAGTTAACTTAATCCATCCCCATACGATCTATGGACTTAGGTACGGATACGACTGAAACTTGAAAAACTTAACGAGCTCAACGTGAACTCTTTTCCAGGTAGAGCTGATTTGATTGACTTTGGAGGACTTTTTTATTCGTACAAAGAGGATGACCGAAAACAAATATAAACGGATATCAATATTTTTTCCTAATGTTAAAACAATCAATATATCATTTTATTATATTAATAATATATATATATAATTGGATAGTAACCGCATACCGTTTAAAGTGTTCAAAAATTAAAATTAATAATCTTTAGGTTCCATATCTGAAAAGGAAAAACAGAACCCTTGCTCTGGACTTACTTACTTACCTTACTAGTCTGTCACAGCAAATCTGTACAAAACTACTACATCGATTGCAAAAATAATAGGGACAGTCCAACATAGAACCTTCACCTTTTTTGTATCGGTTAAAAAATGATACATTAAAAAAATGGTGACAAAAGACGCACGTGTAATGTTAATCTTATATTAATTTAAACATGGAGGCTACATTTGGAAGTACGACATAAACTAGGTATATCGTGTGACATATACATATCAAATGGAAGTGCTCGTTTGGAGAGTCTCAAAAAGATTTATAATTTTAAAACGAATATTTTTGAAGTTATTTAAGAAAAGAGGCAAAAATTTACCATTCCCATCCTCATCTCTAAAACTGCATTCCCTTAAATAAAAAAAATAACCAGTCAACATAATAAGCTTAAATACCGTAAAATGTAATAAATATTTTCCTCTTTCTTTTTTCTTTAAGTACAAAGCATCATGTACCGCTATGTCTATTCAGCCCCAACGAAAATAAAAATGAACGTTGAACGTTAATAAAAGAGCTCAAGGAAATTACATGGGTTTGTAATAGCGGCCATTCCCTTTCTTCCCATAATTGGGTAGTTGTTACAAATAATTAATTAGGTATTATCAACCAGTCAGGAATTTAAACATAGCTTAATTAACAGGTGGCTCTTTTTTTGTTATTGTTTTTTTTGAGGACTAAATAATTTTTTGAGGGTAGGTAAATACGAGGATAAATTTCAGTATTTTTTGTTTATAGTATACAATACAATAAGTACTATGTATACATACAAAATGAAATATTATCCAAGCAATGAGTAGGCAATATGCAATGGGCAGTCTTATCGCTTAAAAGCGATCTCTTCCAAATAGCCATTACCGACCACTACTACCGCTACTATTAAAGTACCTACATACAGTCGATGAAACTGAATTATGAAAAGGTTCCACCCTGGTACGTGATTTAGTTTCCTCCACTGTACCTATCTACTCGTAACTAGCTCTAGCCTGTGGTTTTGCCCACAACTTCGCTGTCCAGCTCTAAGCAGTCCGTTTTATAGGTAGCTAACTATAATTTTTTTAACTTCTGAATAATTATTTGGTTGCTGCCATATTATTATTTTAAAAATATAGCTGTGACAATTGCCAAAAAGTTATCAATAAAATAAGAACCTTGCAACGTTGATTTTATCTAAACAAAAACAAAAATTTGATAGATGAGTTAAACGCAACCCAGTTAATACACCTTTTATTCAACATTTCGCCGAAAAATCATTTCTCAAAAAGATGAAGAATGAAGAAGATAAAGATTTTAGTATCAAAAGTTACAGGTCAACAAGGATTTTCTGCGCCCGTTTTTACGCGTACTTTAACAACTAATTCACCTATTCATCATCACGTACAATATATGTATTTTCCAAATTTTGGATTGGTACTCTCTAAAGAATTGGTTCCTAACCTTTTGGTGATAACCCCTATTTAAAGGGATAAAAGCCGTGCTGGCCTAGTGGTTTGACCTATCGCTTCTCAAGCAGAGGGTCGTGGGTTCAAACCCCGGCTCGCACCTCTGAGTTTAACGAAATTCATGTGCCTACAGTTTGAAATTTACCACGAGCTTTGCGGTGAAGGAAAACATCGTGAGGAAACCTGCACGAAACTGCGAAGCGATTCAAGCGTGCGAAGTTCCCAATCCGCACTGGGCCTGGCTATGGCCCAAGCCCTCTTGTTCTGAGAGGAGGCCTGTGCCCAGCAGTGGGACGTATATAGGCTGGGATGATGAAAGGGATAACATTGTATTTTGTCAGGGGTATCGAACAAGATGCCATCAAAGTATAGTGGGTACAAGGAGTGCCGGAAGAGTCGTGAACAATTTCAGGACCAAATTTTTTTTAGCATACAATAGCTTAAGGTCGTCAACTTTTACAAAATATAGCTTTTTCCAATGCAAAGACATTACTTGTTGAGGAGTCCTCCTGGTGTTTCACCCCATCAATTATATCATACCTACTTCACCACAAGCATTGCACGACAGTAAATTGGGATGTCCCAATTTTTGACAACCTCATGATGCGCACCCGGCTTTAAACAGTTGTCATTTATCGTAAAGGCCGAAATGCATACGAGTATTTCCACTGTATTTTTTCAATTTAAATTATTACGTTACAAGTAAATATAAAAGAATTTAAATATCAGATATTAATAAAAAATATCTATTTACTATCACACCATTAAACGAACATAGGAATAATCGAAGCTAAAAGAAGAGAAATAAATAAAACTACATAAGCCGTGCTTGTATTATTGTCAAATTGTAATGCCACAGATTATGTTATGTACGGCCTGAATTTTTCTAGGTAATGGAACGTGGCTGTCTCACTGTGACGTCATCCAGCGTATTTCGTAAAAAAAAAATTTAATACTCATCCAAATTCAAAATCGATGAAAATGGTATCTTAAAATATCTTATTCTTCCCACTATTTAATCTCAATTGCTTACAAAGGCCCCATAATGAGGGCTATCGTTTTTTGTCTCATAGATCACTTACCTCAAAAACAAAGGTTGGTTGCTTATACACAGACATTCATCGCCCCGTAACGCATAATTGCCATAATTAATTTCAGGTAATGCAAAATATTCACAAAATTATTCTAATTATAAATAAACCCGCGTAGCTCACCCAAAAACTATGAGATTTGACATTTCGGAGACCTCACGCTACACTAGCGCCTCTAGCGGCGAATTCATTCGCGATAGCCCTCATTCCACTACGAGTTACTTCAAAATGTACTTAAATCACTATAAGTTTGTCTACAACATTTGAAAAATTTCCTCGATTTCACCACGATAAACTCTGATGACTCCTAATTTAGTGACATGGGGGGCCCAATAAGGGGCTATCGTTTTTTGTCACACTAGATGGCGCACTGTTGCGTGAGGTTTTTAAGTACTTATGGCTTTCAAAGTCTGTTATTACGGGCGTGAAAACAAAGTTTAGATAAAAATCATATTTAATACACCTTAAAACCGTACCATAAAAATATCGAGCATGCCACAGTGTTGCATAGTCCCCGTTTTGTTCGGAAAAAAGGGAGGACAAAGGTTTCCGAAAGACAAAACTGTCTCAAAACACAGACATTCATTGCCCCGGAACGCATATTTGCCATAATTAATTTCAGATATTGCAAAATATTCACAAAATTATTCTAATTATAAATAAACCCGCGTAGCTCACCCAAAAACTATGAGATTTGACATTTCGGAGACCTCACGCTACACTAGCGCCTCTAGTGGCGAATTCATACGCGATAGCCCTCATTGAAAGTATCAACTCACAACAAAAAAAAACTCAAATCAGATATACAGACAAGGTTCTGAGGTAACAGAAATTAAAAAAAACAACCGAAATTGTAAACTCATTTTATTTGTGAAGTCGGGTAAAAAAGCAAAACTGACAATAATACTGGCCGCATTAAAATTCTTTTTAGTGTAACGACGAAAAAATAGCTCGTACCTAATCTAAAAAATACCACGAGATGATAGGTACCTGTTTAATTCAAAACGAAGCCTGTTACATAATTATAATTAAATTCAATAGGTACCTAAGTATAATGTTCTTAGGCATTCAGTGAATAGCAGACAAAGCTGAGAATCCTCTAATTTACAACCCAGTTTATCCACACGATTGCACCACAACGAACTCTATTTTCCGCTATTTGAATCTAAACCTTAATGAACATCAAAGTATCCAATAATCCGAGGCAGGAATGTATCTGACAAAAGGGGAATTATTACACTATGATCTCGATTCTCAAGTAATCCGCATCCGATCTCGGCACAATAGCTTAAAATGGTTTACCTACTGGAACAAAGCCCGGTGTCTGTTACAGTCTGGACGAGGCAAAAGGTACGCTGCAAACAACTTGACTTTAAGACGTAATTTTTTTTTAATTTATCTGGTTTAAGCTACATAAGTCCTACCGCTAAGTGTTTTGTTTTTATTCGACTGGATGGCAAACGAGCAAGTGCGTCTCCTGATGGTAAGAGATCACCACCGCCCATAAACACCTGCAACACCAGGGGGATTACAGATGCGAAGTCTGGCTGAAACGTGAAGGCTGACCAAAAAAATAGATTTCCACTTTCTCATTCATATTTCTGTGCCTATAATGCCTATTACTACAACTTACTTATGTAATAAATTACGGTGAAAACGTTATAAAAAATTATAACATGAATAATTTTACCAACATCTGAATGCGAAACACAACATTTACGATTAAGTAAACACTATTTTGAGTTGGCATAATATTATGGATGCAGTGTAAGCTATATTAATGGTCAGGCGAAAAATATTAAATTAATAACTCGGCGTATCGATAATACGATTTAATATGAATAATAATAAAAAATATTGTGACTATCGTTACATTTCACTCAAAATCCAGCCAAGTGCGAGTTGGCTTCGCGCACCCGGGGCTCCCGTGAAATTTATCTAAATATATACTTACCACTATCACTAATGAGGATTAACTGTATCCTTATTTTAAACAAAACAAAATGAATCAAAACAAAGAAAAAGGGTAACTAAGTCGAAAAAGTTTGATACTTGGCTACCATTTTTGCAAAGACCTTCCTTCATGCTATGGGGCTTTGCACAATTCTTCCCCTAGGGGATCACGGACGGGTTAAAACTTTGGAGTCGTTATACCGTCACATTTTCTTAGGTGGGATAGACAGACTCTCATATCCTACTTCTAGTAATAGCCTTCATTTATCGTAGGTAGAATCTTACTCTGGCTTAGCTGTGAAATGGAAATAAAAAATGAAATGAAATGAAAGTTTTTATTGATTTAGAAACAGTAACATAAAACAGTGTCAGCGGACCCCAAACTAGGCGGTGCTATTAAACTCGATGTTTATTTAAAACGACTACCTATGAGATGTATGTACACTCGAACAAACTGAATCATGTACCAGGATGGAACCTTTGGGCTACTAATGTCATGTTGACATCCCATACTTTTGTCAAGAAAATCATAGTGAAATTGATTATTAAAAGGTTCTACACCAGTAGGTACATGAGTCAGTTTGTTCGACTGTACTTGAAGCGATTACCTGTGTTTGGCTCCTGAGCCAAACATCTTAAATTGGTATAATTTGAAAAGAAACCTTGGGTTTTTATACCTCCGCTAAAAATATATAAAAATAGTACATTGTGCATTAAGGGGCATAAGAAGGGGATTATCAACGAGCGTCTATTAGAAGCCCGACGCCGGAGGAGGAGGGCTTTTAAAGACTCGAGTTTGTTATCCCCTTACGGCCCGTGATACACACAATGATTTTCATCACATTGCGAGGAAATGCAAAAAAAAATGATTTTTTCGATTCCAAACACTTCACAGCTCGGTAAAAGAAAGGCGCTAAGAAAACAACTGAATAAAATAATGGCTACCCGCCAATACAGGGGGCTACTACAAAATTCGAAAATAGAAGTTCGTATCGTTACCGTTCCTCTCATTCTCGTATCAAATAATATTAGCATCAGGAAAACGATATTAACTTCGATTTTCGAATTTCATAGTAGCCTCCTGAACCCCTGATTATCACTTTTTTGAGTCATCTACCATAGATAATGCAAAGAACTATGTTTAGTTTACAATTCGAATTACCTTACGGCCAGATTGTTCCAACATGCTAAAAAAAATATTTACTAAAATTATTGCAAAACAATTCGATATAAATTTAAAATATAAAACTAACGAAGTTTCATGAACCAATAAACGTTACAGTTTGGCGAGAAACACTAAATGTAATAATTAATTGTTTTTAACTAAATAAATTAAAAAAAAAATGAAGCGTGCCAAATTTTTTAGGGTAAAATTGTTATAGCTAAGTTTTAAAGATGTAAATAAAACGTGGGCTGACTTGAAACCTCTTTAGTCTGAAATGACGTAAGTACAACTAACTTTTTAAAACTAAAGTCATAATGGGGAATGTCTGAAAGTTTTTGAAACGCTTGAAACTTTTTTTATCGATAGGAATAACCTTTCTAATTAACATAAAAAATATCAGATTTTTAAGTAGCATTAATTAATTAAAAAAAAATAAAGAGTTTTCTTTACCGCCAAATTACGACGGTCCGGACGTTTACGGGTTGTTCCATAGTCCAGAATAAAAAACGTTATAGTACATTGTGTCTTAAGGGCGGTAAATAAGGAATTACGAACGAGTGTCTATTAGAAGCCCGAAGTCGAAGACTGAGGGCTTTAATGAGTCGATGTTCGTAATTCTAGTACCGCCCGTGCGCCCGTGTTCTAAAAGAAAAAATATAATTCTTCCAAATATTGGCGATACCTTAGGCTACGCTCTTGGCAGCGTCGCTCTCCCCCTCCCGCAGCATGCGTCTGTCGTGCGTGTGCTGGTCCTGCAGCAGGAGCGCGCGCAGCACCATCAGTACGCACATTGACTCATTTACCGACCTTGGGCTTCATGACAAGAAAATTTGTACGCACAATGACTCATTTACCGACCACGGGTTTCATGACAAGCACATTAAGGTCGAGGGTTTTATTCGGGGGGTTGCAACCAAGGTAGCCTGCATGTTACGACACTGTTTACGAGCAAGTGTGATGAAAAAAAATAATGTCAGTCAGTGCCTCAGCACGAGTCAGCAGGAGTGATTGAAACCTAATATGAAGTGCGTAGGTGAGGTAGATCCACTTCTATAGGCACCGACCGACTTCAGACTGGTCGCGAAAATATTTTCATGGTTTTTTTGTAGTCGGTTCATTTTTTGTACATTTTTTTTTAGATAAATAAATTGGAACACCTGCCTATTTTTACTGTGTTTTTACTGTGACTGTACTCGTATTAAGATAAGGCTAAAAATCGCCGAAAATATAATCTACCATTCAAAATGCATTTTCTAAAACTTACCATTATGTATCCTTCAATAAGTCAATAAGTAAGTCTGTTTAAAAGTAGTTAAGTTAACATAAAGCTCTGCCTTTATAAAGCAAATTTAAGATATTCTATTTCCAAGTCAAGTCCACAGTATTTACTCTGTAAACCCTGAAATTAGTCATTCCGGGAACACTAATCCCGATGGCTCTCTCAGCCCGAATTCGTTCTGCCAGTTACTCAGTTCAGAGAAACTGTTTGGTTTTATAATGCTGAACAATCCTCTGGACGATATTCCTTTTTAGAATTACGTACCCAAAACGGAACAAACGGAACCCATATAGTTTCGCCATGTCTGCCTGTCCGTCCGTGGCATTAAATAGCAGCCTAAGTTATAAAATATGCTTAAACTTGGAAAATTCCGTACAAAATGCTTGGAAAAATATTACGTGATTTTTTCGTAATGGCTACGGAACCCTATATTGGGCGTGACGGACACGCTCTTAGCCGGCTTTTTATATATTTAAGATGCACTAGATTACTCAGTATGGATTTGCTAGCAGTCTTAAAATTCTTTAACCCAATAAAAAATTAAAGAAGATTTCAATATAGACTAATACTTTTTCATCACATTTGCTCGTCAATAATGTTATTCCATGCCTGTATACCTACTAAAGGGCAATGGCCTCAATTATTCCCGCGGGAATTATGGATTTATAGTTTTTCTTCCCAAGGGAATGGGGAATGTCTGAAAAATTTAGAAACGCTTGATACTTTTTATATCAATAGGAATAACCTTTCTAATTTACAGAAATAAATATCACATTTTTAAGTAGCATCAATTAATTAAAAAAAATAAAGAGTTTTCTTTACCGCCAAATTACGACAGTCCGGTCGGTTACGGGTTGTTCCATAGTCCAGAATAAAAAACATTAAAAAAGAATTTATGTGTCTTTGAGTCGATCGTTTTGACAGGTGACACTCTTTACCGGGCCGAATAATACTGACATGGACAATACAATAGTTTTATATCAACTGCTCGTCACCTTTTACGAAAGATTGCTTTTACCGATGCAGAGATGTTCATTTTTGAGGAGTCCTTGTGCTTCACCACCCGTTTTACCATATGCATTATGAGAAGCATAAATTGCTTAGCAACTTTCTGTGTCAAATTCAACCCGTGAAATACTTGTTATTGAGTAGTAACTCCGATGGTCAACTGTGGTATTCATCATCAGTTCCACTTGAAATGAAAAAATTAAAATGAAATGCACGAGTTACTACTAAATATATCCAAT
The DNA here is from genome assembly GCF_025370935.1 of Choristoneura fumiferana. Classification (NCBI taxonomy): domain Eukaryota; kingdom Metazoa; phylum Arthropoda; class Insecta; order Lepidoptera; family Tortricidae; genus Choristoneura; species Choristoneura fumiferana. The sequence continues at coordinate 12,115,540 of NC_133488.1, read as the reverse complement.
TTACTATATAGGTGTCCCTACAACATTTGAAGAGTTCCCTCGATTCCTCCTCCTTTTTTGAAGTCGGTTGAAAATAGACAATGAGGGCTATCGCGTATGAATTCGCCGCTAGAGGCGCTAGTGTAGCGTGAGGTCACCGAAATGTCAAATCTCATATTTTTTGGGTGAGCAACGCGGGTTTATTTATAATTAGAATAATTTTGTAAATATTTTGCGTTACCTGAAATTAATTATGGCAATTTTGCGTTACGGGGCAATGAATGTCTGTGTTTTGAGGTAGTTTTGTCTTTCGGAAACTTTTGTCCTCCCTTTTTTTCCGAACAAAACGGTAATACGCATTACTGTGGTTGCTCGATATTTTTATGGTACGGTTTTAAGGTGTATTAAATATGATTTTAATGTAAACTGTTTTCACACCCGTAATAACAGACTTTGAAAGCCACACTTAGAAACCTCAAGCAACAGTGGCGCCATCTAGAAAGACAAAAAACGATAGCCCTCATTGCAAACTTATAGTGAAATGCCAATATAGTCAGGCATAGAGAAAATGGCCATTTATATTGCTTTAAAAAGTTACCATCATTTATTTGTCCGCTTTGGTGAGTTACTAATCAACGTGGTAATATTTAGATAGATCCGTATCAATAAATTTTAAAACATTCAGAGCTAAGAATCTGACAATCGGTGTCTCTGTTCCTGATTTGAGATTGCGTGGCTAGTGTATATAAATAAACACACACACGATTAAATTTAATATAAGACATACAATAAAATGTAAATAGGTACAATAAAAAAACACAAGGATATTAATTTTAACGCTCTCCTGTAAAATTTGGCTCTAATCAGATACGCGCATTGAAGTATCATCGACAATCCATTATGTGGTCGCTAACTACACGGTGCTTGAAATAAATTGATTCTGTCCCAATGCAAACCCCAAGACCGCTATGACCCCATTCAAAATAAAATAGTGCAAAACTTATGGTGTTTTAAAAGTACTTGAACCATTAACCGTGTCGCGTTCAACCATGAATAATGGATATCCAACCGTGACCCAGCTTAGCGTCAATGAGATCACGCTCCCTGCCCTCGTATTGGATTATTGCAAATAAATGACAAAAAATACTGCTAGATAGTAACACCAGCTGACATAACTGGCTGAATAACGTGTTTTTAGGATTTCGTACCTCGAAAAGAAAAAACTAAACCTTTTGTTAAGGATCACTTTGCTTTCCGTCTGTCAAGACCCTTTTACTCAGTAGCGCGTAGAGGTATCAAACTGAAATTAATATCACATAATCAGAGGGTCCATAGCGTAACGTTCCTGACACTCGCGATCACAACTCACACAATTTTTGACAGTTTTTGTATGTGAAACTGTCATTTGATTGTGATCGTGAGTGTCAGAAACGTTACGCAATAGACCCTCAGTACAACTACCATGAGTTTACAGTGACCGTACTCGATAGCGACAGCGTCAATTATTTGTATGGAGAATTGTACAGCGCCTCTACAAATAATTTACGCCGTCGCTATCACATGGTAGTGGTACAGGTCTGCTATCCGTTAACTCTGTTGTTTTGGCCGCGAATAACAGAAGCCGATGGAATCAAACAATCTGTTCCAAGTATAGACCCGTTGATGACCACGCTCTTTAGTCATGAGGGAATGAGTAGATAGGACAGACTACCCCTTGAAGCAATGAAAAAATCAAACTTCTAAGTAAACGCAATCAGTAGGTGAGTTAAAAAACAAGTTTTCACACTAATTGACCGAAAGGTATTTGGTACTTCTGGTGGTCCTGAAAACTTGAAATTTGGTGTTATCTAGCTTTTATAGCACAACCAATAAGAAAAGTCGAAAAAAATAACTTTAATGTATGTCTGTCCATATCAGTAACCATCTAAAATGACCTCACATTGCTTTTTTTTATTTTATTTGAGAGAGGGGCTCTGCTAATACCTACTGGATTTTTAATACATACATTAAAATTTGTACGGAATCCTTGATTCGCGAGTCCAACTCGCAATTGGATGATTTTTAGGCGTAACTTCACTGGGGTTCTCTTTTTGAAACCCCATTTTGTGCGATTACGAATACATGTTCTGGAAAAATCGAAAAAGAGGGTTAGCTTTTTAAATTATCAATTCATGCTAGGTATTAATAAAAGAAAACTAAATATTTGCTTATCTAAATATGTTTGGCAGCACAGATTTGATACAGCGATTGCTGTTTAATACTTCTGGTAAATTCAAATGAAAACATAATATATTTGAAGTGGTTTTTAAACAGGCCTTTACATAATTGTATAATAACAGGGATCAAGACAAAAAGTAGTGTCTACAACTGATAGATGATTTCAACTTCAATCTTTACGTAATGTTTTATTTCAGACGTCCTTTATCTACTCATTTGAGGAGAGTAAATAAATAAAATAAAATAGGCGCCAGGCTGTCCAAAGTGTCAACTGGCTTATCGAATATCGGAAATATACAAATAAACGAACCAAAAAAAAACGTACAGGTAAACAATATTTACAAAAACATCAATGTTACTTAACGTCCATCAAACTGCTTCTATAGAAACCATACAATGTGCCGAGAGAATGGGCATTTTCCATTCAAGAATGAAATTTCCATTTTTAATGTTCATATTGGGGTTGCGCGTAAATAATCTCGTCAAGATATTGGGTTTTTAGTTGAGATTTTTCTTAATCTAAATATTTAGTTTTGCGATTGCGATTCTAAAAGGCTGGCGGTTAGGTACTCATATTACTTATATCAAAATCGGAAAACACTTTGTACATTGTACAACTTTATGGACGAGCGATAATAGTAATTAAGCACCTTTTATACATATTCGTATGAAACCCAAGACGCTATTTTTAAGATTGTTTTTTTTTTGGAATCTTTTTGTATTTTTTATTTCAATTCCAAATTTTTTTGTTACTTTTACGGTCATCCCGTAAAACCCATATCGAAATACAAATTAAAATATAGATGCATAGAAAAACCAGAAAAATAAGACCAGCGCTGGGAATCGAACCCAGGTCCTCGACATTCCGTGCTACGTGCTATACCGCTACACACCACTGGACATATACAGACACGAATTTCTCCTATGCACCACATATATCAGCTTGTTTGTTTACCACTTTTTTACAGTGAATGTAAAATGCTAAGCAAAATAATTTGCGGAACCCACGCAATGTCAACAACGAATATTTGGCATACATAGATACTTTTTTAATTTAAAATCGTAAAGGTATTTTTTGAGAAAAGTATCCAAGCATTGCCCTGCAGCGCCGCAGGTAAACATTTCACATTTCGGTTCCCTTGTAATTGAATAAAACCCCTGCTGCTTCAGCGAATGCTCGATAAATTAATTTTGTCAGCTTTCGCTTTTATACTGCCAGATATGCAGAGCAGGAAAAATAGTTAATTGTATGCTGCATAAAAACATTGCTAGAACAACGTACAACATTTTTAGCATCGTGTACACGTCCCGCCCTTCTTTTAATCACGAATTCTTTACAATTTATTTGATACTTTAAAAGAGACGGATACAAAATTCAGATCTATTCTCAAGGCGACATTAATATCTAAGGCGTATTATAAAGTTTATGATTATATCATGGACAGGGGTATTTGGAAATAACGATCCGCATTGGCGATCCCTTACTGAAGTAAATAAGCAATCCTACTGTGATAAAAATAAAGTTGTGTTAAATACTTGTGATGTATAGATATCATTTAAGTAATCTGTTTACAAAAAAATATACCTCGTTGAGTTTCTTGCCGGATTCTTTCACAGATCGAACCGAACTGGAGAGGCCTATGTACAGCAGTGGACTAAGATAGGCCGATGATGATGATGGAGAAGTGCTTGTTATAGCCTAAATTGAATAAAGATATTTTGACTTAGACTTTGAGATGAGAAACTGACATAAACTTGTGATCAAAGAATACTAAGATTTAAAGTGTGTACACGATAAAATCCGGGCATGCCTGATTTGGTTGTATCTTTGTAATGACTGCCAATTTTCAAGTAGCACTTTTTTTAAATAATTAGTGGTTATGAAACTACATAATAAAAATAAAATCATAATAAAAAGTTAGGGCGTCTGTGAGTTTTAGCTTTATACCTATATTAGACTGTGCCTAAATTATTTTGTACAACGTCTTCTGACGGTCTTTCCTAGGTTTTTATGTATAGTTTATATATTTTTCGCATCGCATATAAAAACTACTTTTGGTGCTTGGGTTAAAAAGTTTTCCCAACTCCCCCAAGTAGAAAAAAGGTACATTATTTATTGGAAAGATAATATCCTAATGAGCGTAAAACAGCTTGTGAAAATATAAATACAATTGTGGCATTGAAGTTGAAAACGAGTGAAGACTATCAAAAAACGCTGTACAGAGCAATTTAGGCACAATGAATGTATTAAGTTTATGTATGTATAAAGACTAACATTTTATTGTGATTGTATTTTTATTATACATGATAATAGTTTCATAACCACCGACTATTACGAAAAGTGCTGTTTAAAAATTAGCATTAATTACAAAGATACGCCAAATCAGGCATGCCCGGATTTTATCGTGTACACACTTAAACTTAGTATTAGCTACGAGTATGATCACAAAGCCATTATAAAATAACAACCTGCACAAAATTAACAACTATTTTACATGACAGCCAAGCTAAAAAAACACATAATGTATATTAAATGACTCATCAAAATACAATGTACATTATTAGTGGCGGCTTATCGCAGAAATAATTACATTCGGAGTAATTATCAACGTATAGTTACTACTAATTTCCAATATGTCAAACGCTGAAAGCGTACTTTATTACAACATATAGGAAATATAATGCAAAAAAAAACAATTTACCTGGTAAACGTAGGTATTCGATTTAGTTATCAAACAAATATTACTCGTATCTGCTCTGTTCTTAATTTCGTGTACTTATTATAATTTCAGATTGTCTAATTACTATCCGAATGCACGGTTAGATTTGGATATATTTGTTACGGAATGCAGACCTTTATTGAGCTCCCGATATTTCAACATGTTGCGTGCATCATCTACGAGTCCACCCGTGATCATGATGCGTAGAACTGCGTTCTGGAACTAAGAATTTGTCTAATATTTACCAGAAAACGACACATTTACCTACGAAGACATCCATCCACAAAACCCAACTCTGACCCACGTACCCACCAGCCCCTAAACAAATAATCGTTTCTGAACTAATTTGACAATATTACGCCGCTTTACAACATATAAATTTTAATTATGAAAACTGAACCTTGCTTGGGTGAAATAAACCGTCGGCTGAAATAAAACTGCGACCAATTAAGGAAACAAGGTGGCCGTGCCTTTGGATTAATAGCCTTAATTAACGGTTAAGGAGGAGGCAGGATCGTTAAGCGACGGGATCTGCGACAGTTAAGTCGAGCTCTCGACTTTTTACTCCGGAAGGTTAAATCACGTAATGCGTGCTAACCTCCCTGGAGCAAAATTCAGGAAGCGCAATGCACTCATATTAAAAGTTGTTACTTAGCGTGATAACGTCACAGCACTGGAGTTCTTGACTGAAGTTGATGATAAATTTTTATTTACGCTCACTCGATCTCAATCTAATTAATTATATCAACAGACTGCATCGATTTTGTACCGGATACCCTAACTTGTGGATCGGACTAACATCAAATAGAAGCACACAGTGAATATTACCGAAACAGCAAAGTAATATATTCCGATTTTAATGTGGAGCTGCATAGAACTGTCTACGATTTTCGACTGTCTAATAAACTTCATTTATAACCCATTTTAACGTCTGTGTAGGTACTCATTGTCCAAACCTATTACCGTAACCTACCCGCATGTCACTACACTAGTTCAACGCACTCGTAAATATATATCGACCGGAGCTAACTGTATCGGAATTCGAAAAAATTATAGCGACACAATTATTACCGGGGCTCGATGTCGTAAAACCAAATGATCGCTTTTATGGCGTCGGTGGGTCCAATTTTATGATGTGGGAATTTCAGTAGCCCTACAGCATAATATTACGCTTATCAGAGGTAGTTGCTAGACAGCTGACGCGTCTGCAAGACACCCGAATATCTTGTACTATGCGTTCAGAACATATCAATTCTAATACCTAACAGTAAGTGTGGGGCTGACTACGCGTCAAGTCAGTTTCGATTGGACTTTGTGTAGGTAAGTGCATGAGATTTATTTTATTAAGATAATTAAAGAAGAACGCACACATGGCAATAGTGGCATAAAGACCTTTTTTTTTAGTTACACATGCTTATAACTGCCAAAAAATTACAATAAAGCTATTCTACGATTTGACTTACGAGTAGAAGTATGTTTGTCGTATAAAATGCGATATGACACATAAGAACTTTTTTAAACAAATCAACGTTCGCTATTATTAAATGAACAACGACATAGTAAGTACGGGATCAAAGAGCAGCTAAATATTTTTTCCAGCCATCCGGTCATCTCTTCCCGTGGATCTCGTAGAAATACCTACAAAGGGGCGCCGATAAGAAAGTGGGCAGCAGCGCTCTCCATTACCAACCATGAACCTCGGTCTCTAATGCAGCTTTTCGGTGCGGAAAATAAACCAACACACTATTTTCCCGGGATATTCATATTAAGTTTCATCACTAAATCCTCATCTGATGACCACGACCATTTTGTTCAGAGACGAGTTATTTAGAAAAAGAGAGAAAGAAAGAAAGAATAATTTATTTACCGAAATTCGGCAACAAACAAAAAAAAATATCCATCCATCCATCCCGCCTATATACGTCCACTGCTGGGCACAGGCCTCCTCTCAGAACAAGAGGGCTTGGGCCATAGTTCCAAAAAATATATAGCAAAAAATGAGACAGCCTTATAAATAATCTTATATAATTAAACAGGAAGAAAGGAGAGAAAGAAACATTGTGCCGAAAGAAGCAAAAAGGGCCATACCTACTCAGCGTATTGCGACAGCAAGCCACAGCGCTGGTTTTCAGTATGACCCTTTGATAGAGAACCTTTTCGTTGGTACTGTACCCTTAGTGTAAGTTTTCGGTTACAAAATACGTCTCGATCGCGTTCGCGTTAAAATCTTAATTTGTATGGAAACACGAACATCGCAAACGTTCGCTAGAGGCGCTGTTCGTGTTTCCATACATATTGAGATTGTAACGCGGCGATCGAGACGTATTTTGTAACCGAAAACTTACACTAAGGGTACTGACCGAAAGTATTTCGTTCTAGATATAATACCTAATCGGTACCATTACGATATAGTACGCTATCTTTACAAATATTAATCTGCCTTCCGAGCCATCGTTGCGGTGGTTACGAACACGAAAACATTAAAATGACAAATTGTTGAATGCTGTGATTCCATTTTTCATAGCAAGGAGGTAGGTACGCCCGCCATTACTCCGTAGATTGAGGCATATTAATTCGCACCATTTCGTTTAGCGCAGGCGATTGACGCGATAAATTGGAAAAATTCTAACAACGGATTCCAATATTTTATTTGCTATAGATTATATAAATTGATGTGATGATTTGAAAACAATGTATCTCTCTGTGCGTACGACTCGAAAAGCGAGGCTGAAGCTGGATGACTGTTCATCCCCGAAAACCTCAAATAGCAATATCATAGAAATGGTTAGAGCAGTTTCTGAGATCCCCGAAATAAACAAATAACAGAAATTGCTCGTTCAAAGGCATTCAATTAACTAACAAAGGAAGGCTAGACTATAGAACGAAAACATTGTCAATTGAATTATAAAAGAAATGTAAATTGGCCACCTAGAAGGTGTTGAATATTACTTTATCTAGATCAGTTGAGACTAGTTCAGGTAGACGTAAGTTTTCGGTAACAATATACTATCTAAATTAACTTGACTAAAGTTTGTGAAACTGAACTATAAATAACTGTCAACAAGGTCACAGAAATAACAGCTACAAGACAAGGTCCTTCAGCACTTTTAGTTTAATATTCAGAGACAATTGCAAAAGTTTTTGATTACCGGCAAATTAATATTAATCATAGGAATATGATTTGAAAAAATTATTTATACTCTAGTTTTATTTGGTTACTTTTCTTATGTACTAACGAA
>NC_133488.1:12102110-12106708 GCF_025370935.1 Choristoneura fumiferana | reverse complement strand
ATGCAAGCATTACGTAATCGTAGTATAGATCATTGGTTCATTATCTATTATAAATTTAAGTTTTCATTCAAAACGGGAGTAGTATTAGCAGAGTAATTACACATTTAGTTTGTGATGAAATTACAAGCACTCTGTCGCACTGACTTAAAGTAGGAACGTGGCGAAATTATAAGCAAATTTTGAGTAGCGTTAATACGACAAAGGGAACTATGAATCAGTGGCGCGAAATTGGGGATACCGGTTTATAATTGTAGGCAAATTAGCTATTTTTTATACGAACAATAGAAGTATGTAATTGGCTATTTATATTCAAAGAGTGTAGGGAGTAATAAGTTAGAAATTATCATTAGAAGTAAGATTATTGTTAGATAGGTTAAGAAAATTAAAACGTTGAGGTAAAATTGAAGTATTTGACAAATACATATAAATATTTATTGAAAATTATTGTTGTAGCACAATATAAAAACGAAACGTATTTACTAGAATAGTAAGCTAGGATAGTGTCAAGATAAATAGGAAATTTTAGGTTCAAAAATAAATTTTACGGATAAAATTTGGCTATTTTGAGATAAGGATTTGGCAGAAGAAAAAGCGAGAGCAGGCAATGTCAACGTTGTCGACTTTGGTAAGCTTGGCGTCGTTTGGTCGCTTGGCGCGAAAATACCAGAGTCCCGGAAGAGAAGCTATAAATAGAGGTGACACAAAAAGGGCGGAAGGCAGATGGATTTAGATTTCGTAAGAATCAACATCGTTATTTTGCTAGTCGGGGGGTTTAGTTTCTGTGCGCCATTTTGTTAACAAATTAGAGTCAATAGTATCGGATAATTTTATTTCATTAATTTTTAATTGGGGATTTGCTTTTATTTAATTTATAAATTAATTTTAATTTACAAGAAATATGAGTATTTCCTCAGGAAGTAAAGTGTCGGGGTCTTGATCATTAATCTGCGGAATAATGATTAACTCTCTGGTTTTTAATTATTTGTGAAAATATCTAGTGCTGATTTTCATTCGGAAAATCTTTGTGTGAGGGGATATTGCGGTCTTGTGGCGGTGAAGTCCCTATTTGTTCTTGTAGTGTGGAGTGATCGTTTATAGCGTTTTCATTTCAGCCTACGTATATTTTGTACTAACCCATAATTTTCTGTGTTTTCCCAACTTAATGGAAATGACTTTGGTTCCTTCATAACGTACCTTGGTTGAGTTTAAGTCGTTTATATCGTCTGATACCTAACGGTGACAACAGTAGATGATATAGGCTTCCACTTCCTGAAGCTGTGGCGGCTTCAGCGACAAAATACTGTCGTACCAGCCACCAGTGGATTCTGTTTGTCTTTTGTAACGACTAAGTAGCCGTCGTCGAAGTGAATGCGTGTCTTGTTGACGCTTGGTTTGTACTTAAGAAACTCAGAATTCCTGTCCCCTATTTATTTACGTATTTATGCACAACGTTAGGTATTCTGCTGTTCCGCGGGGCTCCCGTCATAGGGACTTTCTTCGGGAAAGTTGGGAGCTCAGCACCTTTTAGGGACCGATAGGGCTTTAGGTATACACACCATCATTGTTGATAGGAGATTAGAAGAAATTCATTGCACCGTGAATTTCTACATTACACTAAATGTACATGTGGGATTAATTCTCTAGTTTTGCTAATCACAGACAGAGAGTAGGGGCCTCAGGCAAGCTTAAAGTACAATTGTAGGATTTTATTAGGGCTATATAGGTAGGGAGTTCATAGGGCTTAGCTAGAGTAGCGTTTCCTTAACACCGGGAAAAGTTACTATTTTAACTCACCACGCAATTAGTTCACCTATGAGGGTTTTCCTCCAAATTGCTAAGCTTCAACACAGAGCTAGGGAAAGCTAAACTCGCACACACATAGTTTTTAAGGCATAAATTAGATTTTAAGAAAAGAGATAAAACATAAAATTTATTTAAGTACTTACGTCAATGCTTTATTATACAAACTTAGTTCATAAGAACTTGACTACGAATAACTTTTATCAAAAATTAGTAAGTTGACTTCAATTTAAAACCAAAATACGGTTTGATCATTTTGTTAAGAGTAAATAACAATAACATATTTTAGCTGTCTTTCCTATAATGAATAAGCGGGAATTGATATGACACGATCTCATAGCTAAGTGGACAATTAAATGCCAGATAACTTACTGAATAATATTTAACACAATTATCATCTAATTTCGATTTGAATTACGATTGCCAGCTAAAATAAGCTTTGTTTTGATAAAATTAATATCAAACATCATATTCATACTTTTGATCAAGATCTCATCAAATTATGTCTAGTATAAGTTAGAGATAAAATCGTAGAGGGTTTGGACCATCTATCAATTAAAATACAAAAGTCTTTCGTGTTATAAATACATACTAGCTGTTTTAGTTGTCGTACCTACTTACATTGAGTGAACGGATGTAGAAATCCTGACTACGGTCGATAGCTTACGTTGACACATACCAGGCAACAGTCTATCTGGAAATTTATGTACTTTTCATTCGATCTCGATTTAAACATAATTGATTAAGGATTGATAGTTGAAACAGTTTATTGTTCATTTAAAATATATGAATTGAGACAAAACTAGTCATAGACGAGTCCAAAACCTAATACAGAGGTTATCTTGAATACCCAAGGTTATCTAGTTATAAGCTAGTTAGATTATTATTAACGCTTGTGTTCTGGGCGTAAAGTATAGAAATCGGTACTTACTTTCTGCTTTACTCCGGTAACGCCAAATGCTGGTAGAACTAGAAAATTAGACTAAGTAGATAGCTCATTAAAATAAGTGAAAGTCACTATGAGATTAGTAATTATACCAAATAAAATTATGTCAATTAGACATTTTTCCATATATCTAAGATAGATAAGACATAATCCAATTAAGAGATACTAGTGCCTATAGTAAATGAATAGCTGAAGTGTCTAAACTCATTCCTGAACTAATTACAAAGTTATAATTAAGCATCTCATAGAGTACTCTAATATAGCATAGAATAAGTAACCATAAGTCTAAAATAGATTCAACTTCTTACAAAACATTGTGTTTGTATTTCCATACTTTGATTTGAATGCACCGAAAGTTAGTGCTTAGTCTAGTAAAATCACAACTTGACATATCCATAGAGATATATTGCTCTGGTGTGCGACTGGATGAAGACGAAGGGGCAAGGAGGTAGCGTCTTCCGGACTTGGGTCTCCGGTATTAACTTAGTTTTAAGTCAAATAGATTCAGAAGTAATACAAACACAAACACTATCCGTAGTAGAAATATTTCCTCTCATTTTCCAAACTGATTATTCTAGGTAACCTGAAAGATCCATTTCTAGAACTATCCAGTCTAAACATACTAGTATATCTAAATTCACATCTCAGTAATTAAAGTTTCACCCTAAAGTTCAGTAGAGTTCAATCTAGAGTCAAAATTATCACGAAGTTAGGTACTGCTTAATTAATTATAACATTAGAAACACAACTGTAGGCTTTTCAAATTAATTCTCAAATAAAAGCACTTAGGTTATTGCTGGGCATAAGGTAGGTTCTAATCCACTAGACGATTCACGATCACAAGGCCATAAATTAAATTAAGTTAAATCACCATAGCGTTACCACAAGTTAAGTGTAGTATTAAGTAGGTTAAGAAGGGGTAGTTAGTTAGTCTTTAAAATTAGCTATTAATTCAAGGCCAGGATGCAATAAACTTCAGTCACATATAGAGTACTCAAAGGGCTTGTTACAATTTGTTGGCCGTGACCAGCATAAGTACAAGTACAATAAAGAAAGAATTTAAAAAAATACTTTATTATATCATCACTATTACTGGCAGTAAAAGACTTATTACAGTAATGAGGGATTCAAGTGTTAACGCCCAAGATGAAAATAATTTTGCTCTCGAGTGGCTCATAAACTTTTCACACACACTTTCCTTCTTTCACACACTTTTCTTTCTTTCTTTCTTTTTTTTTTTTTTTTCAACTTTTCTTTTTTTGCACAGCATTATAAGAAACTTGAAAAAAAAAATCAAAATATTACTAAAAAAACAACCAGCAAAGAAAATGGCGTGGTTTTACAATTATCAACTTCAAAAAATTGCATTTGCAAAAAAAAACACTTAGAAAAGCCTTGAACAGAAAAGTTGCACTTTGATCCCTCTCGTCAGGGAGGAAAGTTACTTTTGTGAATGAGAGGTGTGAAAATTATTATTCCGTTTAGTCAGTCAGATTATCAGAAAATATTGGACACGTATTTTTCTCTTGTCAATCAAACAAAAAATAACTGTCACATGTCAAAGTTTGTGAATATGTTTCGAGGTTTGGATGTTTGCTACTCAATCACGTCTAAAACGCTGAACCAATTTATATGAAATTCAGTATACCTACAGATAGTTTGAGTCCCGGGGAGGGCATATCCTGGAAAATTGCATAGGTCCCGCGGGATAGCGATAAACGAATACTATGCGGACAGAGTCGCGGGCAACAATTAGTATCTTCATAATCGTTTGTTTACTTGACAAAGAAAAAATAGATACGATTTTTACGAGTAATTTAATAAATTAAGTATAATAGTGATATTTACAATA
>NC_133488.1:12062635-12102010 GCF_025370935.1 Choristoneura fumiferana | reverse complement strand
AGGTGTCCCTACAAATTTGAAGAGTTCCCTCGATTCCTCCTCCTTTTTTGAAGTCGGTTGAAAATAGACAATGAGGGCTATCGCGTATGAATTCGCCGCTAGAGGCGCTAGTGTAGCGGAGGTCACCGAAATGTCAAATCTCATATTTTTTGGGTGAGCAACGCGGGTTTATTTATAATTAGAAAATATTTTGTAAATATTTTGCGTTACCTGAATTAATTATGGCAATTTTGCGTTACGGGGCAATGAATGTCTGTGTTTTGAGGTAGTTTTGTCTTTCGGAAACTTTTGTCCTCCCTTTTTTTTCCGAACAAAAACGGTAATACGCATTACTGTGGTTGCTCGATATTTTTATGGTACGGTTTTAAGGTGTATTAAATATGATTTTAATGTAAACTGTTTTCACACCCGTAATAACAGACTTTGAAAAAGCCACACTTAGAAACCTCAAGCAACAGTGGCGCCATCTAGAAAGACAAAAAGATAGCCCTCATTGCAAACTTATAGTGAAATGCCAATATAGTCAGGCATAGAGAAAATGGCCATTTATATTGCTTTAAAAAGTTACCATCATTTATTTGTCCGCTTTGGTGAGTTACTAATCAACGTGGTAATATTTAGATAGATCCGTATCAATAAATTTTAAAACATTCAGAGCTAAGAATCTGACAATCGGTGTCTCTGTTCCTGATTTGAGATTGCGTGGCTAGTGTATATAAATAAACACACACACGATTAAATTTAATATAAGACATACAAATAAAATGTAAATAGGTACAATAAAAAAACACAAGGATATTTAATTTTAACGCTCTCCTGTAAAATTTGGCTCTAATCAGATACGCGGCATTGAAGTATCATCGACAATCATTATGTGGTCGCTAACTACACACGGTGCTTGAAATAAATTGATTCTGTCCCAATGCAAACCCCAGACCGCTATGACCCCATTCAAAATAAAATAGTGCAAAACTTATGGTGTTTAAAAAGTACTTGAACCATTAACCGTGTCGCGTTCAACCATGAATAATGGATATCCAACCGTGACACAGCTTAGCGTCAATGAGATCACGCTCCTGCCCTCGTATTGGATTATTGCAAATAAATGACAAAAATACTGCTAGATAGTAACACCAGCTGACATAACTGGCTGAAAAACGTGTTTTTAGGGTTTCGTACCTCGAAAAGAAAAACTAAACCTTTTGTTAAGGATCACTTTGCTTCCGTCTGTCAAGACCCTTTTACTCAGTAGCGCGTAGAGGTATCAAACTGAAATTAATTCACATAATCAGAGGGTCCATAGCGTAACGTTCCTGACACTCGCGATCACAACTCACAAATTTTGACAGTTTTGTATGTGAAAAACTGTCATTTGATTGTGATCGTGAGTGTCAGAAACGTTACGCATAGACCCTCAGTACAAACTACCATGAGTTTACAGTGACCGTACTCGATAGCGACAGCGTAAATTATTTGTATGGAGAATTGTACAGCGCCTCTACAAATAATTTACGCCGTCGCTATCTCATGGTAGTGGTACAGGTCTGCAATCCGTTAACTCTGTTGTTTTTGCCGCGAATAACAGAAGCCGATGGAATCAAACAATCTGTTCCAAGTATAGACCCGTTGATGACCACGCTCTTTAGTCATGAGGGAATGAGTAGATGCGACACCTCCTACGTATACTGGTACAAGTGCATAATCATAAATTTACAGGAGAGCTGTTCAAAGGTTCCAAAACCTGTAACTTTCTCATTTGATGATATAACTTTCCAAAGAAAATATTTGCTTTCTACCTGTATTCATGGAATTTTGAAATTTCTTATAGTTTTTGAGAAAATTGCAGATACACTACTATACGCGTATTTTACATCTTGTAGTTGTGCGGTATACTGAGCTAATTACCACTTGCTCCAGTATACGGCGTAATGCGTAGATTACTGATCTAACGATATTTTTATATTGTATATGAATTTTTAGATGAAATACTTATATGGCTTGCAATGAACAATAAAACAGATGCTCTTTTACCTTCATCTATTGATTTATAAACGTTTTTATCACTTGCATCAATATACGCTAACATTAGCATGCCACTTGTACCAATATACCGCTAGTAATGTTTTAAACGTGCTATACAAAATACAGAAATATACCTTTATAAAAAACCTCACTTGAAATATAAATGGTTTTATTAAGAAAAGTAATTGTATTAAGTGCTTTAAATTAATGGAAGCACATTCAATGGATTCGTATTCCTGTTCAAATGTGTACTCGTATTTTATTGTGAAAGGTTCCTCATGTGATACATATATCGCATCGCACCCATTTGTATCCACATAACGGTTTAGCTTTTTGTGCCTCTTCAGGGTTCCGTACCCAAAGGGTATAAACGGAAACCCTACTTCTATATACTACTTCGCTGTCCGTCCGTCTGTCACCAGGCTGTATCTCATGAACCATGATAGTTAGACAGTTGAAATTTTCACAGATTATGTATAACTGTAGTCGATATAATAAATATATATACAAAAAATAGAACAGAATAAATATTTAAGGGGCCCCCATACAACAAATGTAATTTTTTTGCCATTTTTTGCTAATCCTAATGAAGTTGTATAGATGGTATGGAACCCTTCGTGCGCGAGTCTGATTAGCACTTTGCTTAAGCCAAGCTTTGACATGAAATATTGAGTCAAAGTCAAAATATCTTTATTCAATTTAGATTGTAACAAGCACTTATGAATGTCAAAAAAATCTACCACCGGTTCGAAAAAACCTCTGTTGAGAAGAGTCTGGCAATAAACCTAGGTATATTTTGTAAACAGATTTACAATCATATTTTAGTGATATCTATACATCACAAGTATTTAGCACAACTACATATTTAAAACAGTTCTCAATTCGCTATTTGGAGTAAGCACTCGCCAATGCGGATCGGAATTATTTCCAAATTTCCCTATCCATGATAAATCATTAATTTTAATAATACGCCTTATATATTAATGTCTTCTTGACAATAGATTTAAATTTTGTGTCTGTTTCAAGTCTTGGGAACTTCTATAACTTCATACGGTTTACCCGTTTTCGCCATATACATAGCCAGGTACCATTTCTTAGGTGTGTATAAAAAATGTGTATAGGGGGTTATTAAAAACCTGTACTATACTTTAAACCACATTAGGGCTACTAATTACTAATATGATCCAAGTAAAAATACTGTAATTCGAAAAAAAAAGTTTTGCATGGAAGTGGAGTCGCAAGAAGACTTTCTAATTTCGATGTTTTCCCACTTATATCGTATTAGTAATCAGTAACCCTAATATGGGTTACAGTATAGTACAGGATTTTTTTTATCAACCTGTAGGTATATTGAAATTTACTGTTCTCATTTTAATTAAAGCATGCATGCCTTCGCCTTCTTTTGGGGATGCTCAACTACCAAATGCAATGTAATACTGCAATGTTATATTTCTAGCACGCGTACATGTAGGTATAGCCGAGGAAACTGAATCACGTACTGGTACTGGGGTGGAACCGTTGTACTACCAATGTTATGTTGACATCCCATACATTTGCCAAAGAAATCATAGCGAAATAGACACGAAAAGGTTTCACATTGGATTTAGTTTCCATGACTGTCTATGAGAAATACGGCTATTGTGGTCTTGCCTCGCAATTGTCAGACCAAAACATGTTTTTTTATATATACTATCAAATTATGTGTTCGTAGAACAGTTTAAACGGTCCGCACGCAGCGACGGCTAGCGCGTACACTGAGGCAACTGCCAGTTACACTGACTTCCCGGCCCCGCCACAATATCGGTGCCGCGTATAGTGGTGCATGTCGGTTGCCTCAGTATACGTTGTACGATTAGCAAAACGGTGTTAGATGCATTCATATACGTCACTTTATTTCAAAACTAATAGGAATATCAGTGCAAATTTTTTGTGGTAGGTAAATAAGGAAATATTAATCACAAAAATGCAAAAAACTAAAATCAGAATTTGTTTGTACCAGTATACGTAGGAGGTATCGAGGACAGACTACCCCTTGAAGCAATGAAAAAATCAAACTTCTAAGTAAACGCAATCAGTAGGTGAGTTAAAAAACAAGCTTTCACACTAATTGACCGAAAACCTATAAGGTACTTCTGGTGATCCTGAAAACTTGAAATTTGGTGTTATCTAGCTTTTATAGCACAACCAATAATAAAAGTCGAAAATAATAACTTTAATGTATGTCTGCCCATATCAGTAACCATCTAAAATGACCTCACATTGCTTTTTATTTTATTTGAGAGAGGGGCTCTGCTAATACCTACTGGATTTTAATACATACATTAAAATTTGTACGGAATCCTTGATTCGCGAGTCCGACTCGCAATTGGATGATTTTTAGGCGTAACTTCACTGGGGTTCTCTTTTTGAAACCCCATTTTGTGCGATTACGAATACATGTTCTGGAAAAATCGAAAAAGAGGGTTAGCTTTTTAAATTATCAATTCATGCTAGGTATTAATAAAAGAAAACTAAATATTTGCTTATCTATATGTTTGGCAGCACAGATTTGATACAGCGATTGCTGTTTAGTACTTCTGGTAAATTTAAATGAAAACATAATATATTTGAAATGGTTTTTAAACAGGCCTTTACATAATTGTATAATAACAGGGATCAAGACAAAAAAGTAGTGTCTTCAATTGATAGATGATTTCAACTTCAATCTTTACGTAATGTTTTATTTCAGACGTCCTTTATCTATTCATTTGAGAGTAAAAACATAAAAATAAAATAGGCGCCAGGCTGTCCAAAATGTCGACTGGCTTATCGAATATCGGAAATATGTAAATAAACGAACCAAAAAAAAACGTACAGGTAAACAATATTTACAAAAACATCAATGTTACTTAACGTCCATCAAACTGCTTCTATAGAAACCATACAATGTGCCGAGAGAATGGGCATTTTCCATTGAAGAACGAAATTTCCATTTTTAATGTTCATATTGGGGTTGCGCGTAAATAATCTAGTCAAGATATTGGGTTTTTAGTTGAGATTTTCCTTAATCTAAATATTTAGTTTTGCGATTGCGATTCTAAAAGGCTGGCGGTTAGGTACTCATATTACTTATATCAAAATCGGAAAACACTTTGTAAGTACATTGTACAACTTTATGGACGAGCGATAATAGTAATTAAGCACCTTTTATACATATTCGTATGAAACCAAGACGCTATTTTTAATTATTTTTTTTTTGGAATCTTTTTGTATTTTTTATTTCAATTCCAAATTTTTTTGTTACTTTTACGGTCATCCCGTAAAACCCATATCGAAATACAAATTAAAATATAGATGCATAGAAAAACCAGAAAAATAAGACCAGCGCTGGGAATCGAACCCAGGTCCTCGACATTCCGTGCTACGTGCTATACCGCTACACCACCACTGGACATATACAGACACGAATTTCTCCTATGCACCACATATATCAGCTTGTTTGTTTACCACTTTTTTACAGTGAATGTAAAATGCTAAGCAAAATAATTTGCGGAACCCACGCAATGTCAACAACGAATATTTGGCATACATAGATACTTTTTTAATTTAAAATCGTAAAGGTATTTTTTGAGAAAAGTATCCAAGCATTGCCCTGCAGCGCCGCAGGTAAACATTTCACATTTCGGTTCCCTTGTAATTGAATAAAACCCCTGCTGCTTCAGCGAATGCTCGATAAATTAATTTTGTCAGCTTTCGCTTTTATACTGCCAGATATGCAGAGCAGGAAAAATAGTTAATTGTATGCTGCATAAAAACATTGCTAGAACAACGTACAACATTTTTAGCATCGTGTACACGTCCCGCCCTTCTTTTAATCACGAATTCTTTACAATTTATTTGATACTTTAAAAGAGACGGATACAAAATTCAGATCTATTCTCAAGGAGACATTAATATCTAAGGCGTATTATAAAGTTTATGATTATATCATGGACAGGGGTATTTGGAAATAATTCCGATCCGCATTGGCGATCCCTTACTGAAGTAAATAAGCAATCCTACTGTGATAAAAATAAAGTTGTGTTAAATACTTGTGATGTATAGATATCATTTAAGTAATCTGTTTACAAAAAAAATATACCTCGTTGAGTTTCTTGCCGGATTCTTCTCAACAGAGGTTTTTCCGAACCGAACTGGAGAGGCCTATGTACAGCAGTGGACTAAGATAGGCCGATGATGATGATGAAGAAGTGCTTGTTATAGCCTAAATTGAATAAAGATATTTTGACTTAGACTTTGAGATGAGAAACTGACATAAACTTGTGATCAAAGAATACTAAGATTTACACGATAAAATAAGTGTGTACACGATAAAATCCGGGCATGCCTGATTTGGTGTATCTTTGTAATGACTGCCAATTTTCAAGTAGCACTTTTTTTAAATAATTAGTGGTTATGAAACTACATAATAAAAATAAAATCATAATTAAAAGTTAGGGCGTCTGTGAGTTTTAGCTTTATACCTATATTAGACTGTGCCTAAATTATTTTGTACAACGTCTTCTGACGGTCTTTCCTAGGTTTTTATGTATAGTTTATATATTTTTCGCATCGCATATAAAAACTACTTTTGGTGCTTGGGTTAAAAAGTTTTCCCAACTCCCCCAAGTAGAAAAAAGGTACATTATTTATTGGAAAGATAATATCCTAATGAGCGTAAAACAGCTTGTGAAAATATAAATACAATTGTGGCATTGAAGTTGAAAACGAGTGAAGACTATCAAAAAACGCTGTACAGAGCAATTTAGGCACAATGAATGTATTAAGTTTATGTATGTATAAAGACTAACATTTTATTGTGATTGTATTTTTATTATACATAATAATAGTTTCATAACCACCGACTATTACGAAAAGTGCTGTTTAAAAATTAGCATTAATTACAAAGATACGCCAAATCAGGCATGCCCGGATTTTATCGTGTACACACTTAAACTTAGTATTAGCTACGAGTATGATCACAAAGCCATTATAAAATAACAACCTGCACAAAATTAACAACTATTTTACATGACAGCCAAGCTAAAAAAACACATAATGTATATTAAATGACTCATCAAAATACAATGTACATTATTAGTGGCGGCTTATCGCAGAAATAATTACATTCGGAGTAATTATCAACGTATAGTTACTACTACTTTCCAATATGTCAAACGCTGAAAGCGTACTTTATTACAACATATAGGAAATATAATGCAAAAAAAAACAATTTACCTGGTAAACGTAGGTATTCGATTTAGTTATCAAACAAATATTACTCGTATCTGCTCTGTTCTTAATTTCGTGTACTTATTATAATTTCAGATTGTCTAATTACTATCCGAATGCACGGTTAGATTTGGATATATTTGTTACGGAATGCAGACCTTTATTGAGCTCCCGATATTTCAACATGTTGCGTGCATCATCTACGAGTCCACCCGTGATCATGATGCGTAGAACTGCGTTCTGGAACTAAGAATTTGTCTAATATTTACCAGAAAACGACACATTTACCTACGAAGACATCCATCCACAAAACCCAACTCTGACCCACGTACCCACCAGCCCCTAAACAAATAATCGTTTCTGAACTAATTTGACAATATTACGCCGCTTTACAACATATAAATTTTAATTATGAAAACTGAACCTTGCTTGGGTGAAATAAACCGTCGGCTGAAATAAAACTGCGACCAATTAAGGAAAACAAGGTGGCCGTGCCTTTGGATTAATAGCCTTAATTAACGGTTAAGGAGGAGGCAGGATCGTTAAGCGACGGGATCTGCGACAGTTAAGTCGAGCTCTCGACTTTTTACTCCGGAAGGTTAAATCACGTAATGCGTGCTAACCTCCCTGGAGCAAAATTCAGGAAGCGCAATGCACTCATATTAAAAGTTGTTACTTAGCGTGTTAACGTCACAGCACTGGAGTTCTGACTGAAGTTGATGATAAATTTTTATTTACGCTCACTCGATCTCAATCTAATTAATTATATCAACAGACTGCATCGATTTTGTACCGGATACCCTAACTTGTGGGATCGGACTAACATCAAATAGAAGCACACAGTGAATATTACCGAAACAGCAAAGTAATATATTCCGATTTTTAATGTGGAGCTGCATAGAACTGTGTACCGATTTTCGACTGTCTAATAAACTTCATTTAATAACCCATTTCTAACGTCTGTGTAGGTACTCATTGTCCAAAACCTATTACCGTAACCTACCCGCATGTCACTACACTAGTTCAACGCACTCGTAAATATATATCGACCGGAGCTAACTGTATCGGAATTCGAAAAAATTATAGCGACACAATTATTACCGGGGGCTCGATGTCGTAAAACCAAATGATCGCTTTTATGGCGTCGGTGGGTCCAATTTTATGATGTGGGAATTTCAGTAGCCCTACAGCATAATATTACGCTTATCAGAGGTAGTTGCTAGACAGCTGACGCGTCTGCAAGACACCCGAATATCTTGTACTATGCGTTCAGAACATATCAATTCTAATACCTAACAGTAAGTGTGGGGCTGACTACGCGTCAAGTCAGTTTCGATTGGACTTTGTGTAGGTAAGTGCCTGAGATTTATTTATTAAGATAATTAAAGAAGAACGCACACATGGCAATAGTGGCATAAAGACCTTTTTTTTAGTTACACATGCTTATAACTGATTAAGATTATTTATAAGGCTGTCTCCTTATAAATAATCTTATATAATTAAACAGGAAGAAAGGAGAGAAAAGAAACATTGTGCCGAAAGAAGCAAAAAGGGCCATACCTACTCAGCGTATTGCGACAGCAAGCCACAGCGCTGGTTTTCAGTATGACCCTTTGATAGAGAACCTTTTCGTTGGTACTGTACCCTTAGTGTAAGTTTTTGGGTTACAAAATACGTCTCGATCGCGTTCGCGTTAAAATCTTAATTTGTATGGAAACACGAACATCGCAAACGTTCCGCTAGAGGCGCTGTTCGTGTTTCCGTATTCCATTTCCATGTCGGCGATCGAGACGTATTTTGTAACCGAAAACTTACACTAAGGGTACTGACCGAAAGTATTTCGTTCTAGATATAATACCTAATCGGTACCATTACGATATAGTACGCTATCTTTACAAATATTAATCTGCCTTCCGAGCCATCGTTGCGGTGGTTACGAACACGAAAACATTAAAATGACAAATTGTTGAATGCTGTGATTCCATTTTTCATAGCAAAGGAGGTAGGTACGCGCGCCATTACTCCGTAGATTGAGGCATATTAATTCGCACCATTTCGTTTAGCGCAGGCGATTGACGCGATAAATTGGAAAAATTCTAACAACGGATTCCAATATTTTATTTGCTATAGATTATATAAAATTGAGTGATGATTTGAAAACAATGTATCTCTCTGTGCGTACGACTCGAAAACACGAGTTTAGGCGAGACGAGATAAGACGAAGCTGGATGACTGTTCATCCCCGAAAACCCTCAAATAGCAAATATCATAGAAATGGTTAGAGCAGTTTCTGAGATCCCCGAAATAAACAAATAACAGAAATTGCTCGTTCAAAGGCATTCAATTAGACTAACAAAGGAAGGCTAGACTATAGAACGAAAACATTGTCAATTGAATTATAAAGAAATGTAAATTGGCCACCTAGAAGGTGTTGAATATTACTTTATCTAGATCAGTTGAGACTAGTTCAGGTAGACGTAAGTTTTCGGTAACAATATACTATCTAAATTAACTTGACTAAAAGTTTGTGAAACAGAACTATAAATAACTGTCAACAAGGTCACAGAAATAAAAGCTACAAGACAAGGTCCTTCAGCACTTTTAGTTTAATATTCAGAGACAATTGCAAAAGTTTTTGATTACCGGCAATATTAATATTAATCAATAGGAATATATTTGAAATTATATTTTATACTCTAGTTTTATTTGGGTTACTTTTCTTACTGTACTAACGAAGTTTAGATTTGATTAAGTACTTCTAACTTCAAATAGAGGAAAAGTTCCAAATAGAGGTACGTTCAAATTTTCACATACAGTGCTTGTCTTGTGTGTGATGTGTCTGGTGGGTGGTTAACATCACAGCAAATTGGCTCAGGGGGATGAAATGATTTGGCCTTATAACCCACGAGTTATCATGGTTCGTTGTTGAGGCTACTCTCAATAGAGACATCTCAAATCTTGAATGTATTTTAAAACATCCTTGCAGGTATAGCTACCACAAGAGAAATTTCTCTCCACGCGGATGTTTGAGTTAAAAACTGTTCAAAGAGCTGATTAAACTATATTTAAATAGCTGCACATTTTTCATGGAAAGTGTAATATTATACAAAGTGTTTCCTCCGTCTCTTTTATAATAATTTAAGACAAACAACTTTAGTATGTTCACGTACCATTCGTGTTACTTGGCCACTCTCCTGCACTTATATAACGTCACAGGCTGACAGGACGTGAACGTAAATTGCAATATCTGGCCACCTTTATGGATAATGTTACTTAACTTTGCGTAGGATCATGTGACGTTGAACGAAATTTCTTCTTTGTATTAAACGCTTTGGCACGACCAGCTACGTGTATTTGACAACTAAGTTATTAGTTTGTTTTCCGTCAAGCACGATTATACATAAAGGTTATTTTACCTGTTATTTTAACGGCTTACCACGGACTAGATAAATCAATACAGAATAAAAATTTAAAAATATACAAATGCCACATCTTACTTATACTTTGAAGTAATAAAATCATTTAGAAGGTTTAAGGTTTTTCTGCTTTCAGAACCCTTCATAGAATTGGGAAATGAGACGTAGGAGTTTCACTCATGTATATGTCCAGTTATAGAAAAAAGTAAGTACTTACCTTAAGCTTTCTTAAATGCTTAAATCACATGAACATTAAACCTCAATTAGGTATAATCAATTACTCAATTAGGTAGGTAGGAAGAAGGGCTACGAATTAGCCCGAAACATGTCGAGCTAAACTCAATTTAAGAAGGTAAGTTATCCGTTACAATATCATTTAATATGAGTGAGTCTCACGGGAGTTTCATGTTCTCAATTGGGTACTTAAATCGATGCATAGGTTAAGTCCGCTTCTGTTACTCTGCTTTTCCATTAGAAACGCAACTACTAAGCTAAAGAATCCTCCAATTAGAGTTGTATGTATATTTTCACAGATTAACTCGCTTAACGCTGCATAGTGGTGGATATGGGTAAAAACTCAATATACTACTGAAAGAAATAGATGATCTTTATTCGTAGACATGACAGGCATATTTAGCAAAGATGTGTGTCAGCTCCAACGTATGACTGGACTTTACTCATTAAGTACGATGGTCTTTGAACTTTGAATATACATAGTTCCCTAACTCATGTATCCGCTTTTTCATACTAGTTGCACAGAAAAGTGGATACTTATGTTAGGGCACCGACTGTACTAGCATGTACTAGCTTTGTTTAGTTTGGGACTAGGTCATTTGGTGTAAATTGCCCCAAAATATTTATTATTTATCTATTTATATTACTTAGCTGTTCTCTGGATGAGCGGCAGATATTTTTTTGTAAAACATTACAAACGTATTTGAAATCTACGTGTACGTGCACGTATTACATTGGTACTTGATGTCGTATTAGTGTCGTACATCGGCCGATTCCCGCGCTACTATCGCTCGCCGGAACGTTGGTAAAAGGTAGACGGGTCACACCGTTGCGTAATCAATATAATAAATCGTACTCGAAGTCGATTACTTTAGCAGGGGCATACTTTAGTGTTTAGAGGTTTAAATGTGCGCAATAAAGGTATCCTTTCGCTATCTCTGTGATAAATATTTCACTCATATTTGCTAAATACCACTTATCCAATTTAAGCTAAATATCGAGTACTAATAATTTGCTGAGTAGGTACGATATATGCTTTAATTATTTTCTCCTATAATTAGTTCGACATTTCGACCACGTTACAGCGGCCGTGGTCACGAGTAGAATGTGGTCAAAACTTCGAGGTAATTATTATTCGTTGTGATAAGTCCAAATTGTGGTGGTAAATATTTGTGATAAATGCTTGTTTGTAGATAAATAGAATAGCGAAGTGTACTAACTGTACTTACCACCATGTAAAGTTAGTCACAGAACTAGATTAATAGTCGAAAAGCTCAAAAAAGGAGTAGAATCGCTTGGAAAGTATTTTTAGGGTTCCGTAGCCAAATGGCAAAAAACGGAACACATATCTTATTATGTCTGTCTGTCTGTCCGTCCGTATGTCACAGCCACTTTTTTCCGAAACTATACGAACTATACTGTTGAAACTTGGTAAATAGATGTATTCTGTGAACCGCATTAAGATTTTCACACATAAATAGAAAAAAAACAATAAATTTTGGGGGTTTCCCATACTTAGAACTAAAACTCAAAAAAATTTTTTTCATCAAACCCATCCGTGTATCTATGGATAGGTCTTCAAAAATTATATTAAGGTTTCTCTTATCATTTTTTTCTAAACTGAAGAGTTTGCGCGAGAGACACTTCCAAAGTGGTAAAATGTGTGTCCCCAACTTTTAAAAAAGAGAATGATAAAACTAAAAAAATATATGATGTACATTAAGATCTAGTAAGTAGTTTTTTTTAAACGTAAAGTAAAGGAAACTTTTATATTATGTTACTTGCTGCTACGGAACCCTTCATGGGCGAGTCCGACTCGCACTTGGCCGCTTTTTTCTCTTAAACTGTTTATTTCCTTTAATTGATGGTTAGGTAAGCAGTCTCGGCTAGATGTACCTAAGTGTGTGTAAATGAATAAATAAATGTTGTCTTCTGTCTGATTCATGTCACGGCAGCATTTTTTAATAGTAGGTTGCAAGAAAAATTAAGGATCACACTGAAAACCAGCGCTGAGTGTTTTATTTGGCCCTTATTTATGCTTTTCGGCACTAATCTGATTATGAAATGTATTTTTTTGTTTAATTTTCTCTTTGTTATCGTGTTTTATTGCTTTAATTGAACATTTAGTGTCGAATTTTCCCCAAATCTTTCTTCTTCTTCTTCAATAGGCATAATAAATCCAGAAGTCATGTGACCATGAGCATTAATGTGGCGTAAACGTTTGTTAGTAACAAAGTGCTACGAATACGTTCGTTCGCATCTTGACTAAGGGACGGAATCATAAAAAAACACGCATCGGTGTGGCAGTCATCCACATAAAATCGCTTAAACTGAAATCGTCGTGTAGTCCCAACGCGGTCGTGCAGGATTGAATCGCTTAGCGACAATGTCGTTTTGGTTCGCCTCAAATTACTTCAATGGGTTTTCGATATACTGCCCATTTTGTGGGTGAGCCCTTTTAAGTTATATGAAAGCACCTACGCAAAATTGTAAGCAATACTAGTAATGGGCGCACGTATTATTAGGACATGCCTTTGCAATATATCGTACATACTACAACAATTACTATTCCCTACTGAGTTTTTAGGTTGTTTTTTTTGTCCTCATTTCATCAAGGGACCGATTTTTGTGATCACAAAATTTTTGTGTTTTTGTGAATTGCTACAAAATTACCGCACAAATTAAATGTTCCGTTTCATAAAATAATTTGGATATGTCATTTGCTCTACTCTACCCATATTTTAAATTCCTAACGGTTTTAAACACACAACAGAATTTTCATTTGTAATTTAAAAATTCAGCCCCTAAGTTTTTACTTCTCGCTTAAGTTAGGCTTAGGCAGGACAAGCAACACAGGCAAGCTTATAAGACTTATATTAATAGTTCCAGTTCTGTGATTGAACTAGATTTTTCACAGAAGACCGACTTGAGCACTTAACGAAATACCCGTCATATATTATTCACCATCTACTATACCTATCATTAATCATCGCAAGTGAGCTCAACTTTGGGACCACAAATTATTGGTTCAATAAATTGTGCCACAAACATGAGCAAAACATCAACAATTTCAGATTCGGACTTGACAGGAGGCAAATTAATGAAGAGAGGTCCGAGTGGATTTATTAGGGTTCGCGGGTAGCTCTTGTCGATTAAAACACCTACTGCGCTAGTGTAATTGGTAGCTTAAGGGAATTCCGTCATCAACAAATTAGCTCTGACAGTTGTGCAACGTTACACGAATTTCTAGCCCGTTTATTGTGAAAGATGAACCTTATCAGGGATTATTTCAGGGATTGCGGAGGAATGGCACGCGTACCAGTTGTGGGAGGCGACAATAAAATTTGAGCATATTATACTGATCATCGATTTCATAAATGATTTCATTTTCGTTTATACAAAGTCTAAGTAAAAAAAAAATGGATAACCATCAAAGTTAGATAAAAAATAGCACGTTTACCAATGAAACATCGCAGTCCCTGCTATACTCACTTCTGATCAAAGAAATAAATAATCCAAAATGCAAAAAAAATCTCAAACATACTACTTCTAAAAAAACACCCTTATCTGTTCTGGAGCATTTTAGAAGTAGGTACCTCAAATTAATTCTCCAGTAGTAAAATAAAACCTAAACATGACGCTAAAGCACTCTATTATTATTCGAAGTTGGTGCGAGCCTTTCATAGATAGACCTTACCTACACAGACCAATGCAATGGAAACTGGAGTGGAATTAAATTTTTGATTACGATATTTCAGTTTGCTCGCCACTTGGATACTCAAGATTCTTAAGAGGGATACTGTCTTTAATATAATTTGTATAGAACGGCTTTTTTTAGAAAGCTACTTAACTGAGTAATTCTGTATTGAGAGGAAAGGTTACCGTGGAAATAAACTTCTAAGCTCCGCTGCTAGTTTATCTTGAAACCAAATCTGGCCGAAACCGAAACTTTCACCGGGGGCTGATTTTAATGTATATTTTTTAAACTTGCGTTCATTCTAGCTTTTTAAAGATATTTATCTACCCCATAAAATAAATTGATAGTTCGGTAAGAGTTATTTTATGATTATGAATTGATAATTCAGTAGCTCTAAAAAAGTAAATATCTTTATTAATTCATGTGAAATAACAACAGTAACAGTCACATTACGCAGCAATTGTAGCTGTAAAAATAGATTATTTATTATAATAAGCAAATATTTTTTGACAAATCTATCGAAACGGAAAATCCAATTTAAATCCAAAAACTCACCGAAACCGTAGCCGAAACCGAATGTTTGGTCGATCACTATCTCATATTTTTTATTGTCTTTAAATGTTTTAAAGCTGCTTCCTAACTTGATGATGCGGTGTCGGTCGGAAAAAATACTGATTCTTTACCGCGCGCTTGTACTGCGTGTATTGTAGGGTAAGTCAAGGATAGATGCCACACTTTTTGAAATGGCTTTATAACTCAATAATTCATCATTTAATAGTAATGTGTTCAACGCGTATTATAACTATGATCCTTAATCTATTATTTTACTGTACTTGTTACGATATAAGTCTAATAGATTTAGTGCAAATCGTACTTTTTTGGACCCCTTAAAAGTGGGATAGGTGCCTACCGTTGGGGATAGACGACTCGGCGCAAAATGGGTCAGAGGGTAGATGCCCTTTAAAATCAAACAAATTAAGTTATCAGTCTTTTATTTTAATTATTTTGAAAGAATTAGAATAATTATGATTATATTTAGCCTACAACTGTGTCCCACTGCTGGGCAAAGGCCTCTCCTCTTGACTTCCACAACTCCCTTGAGGGCTCATTAGGTAGAACTGTTTTTTTATATTTTCAAACATATGAGAAACCACACTAAATACCAATTATGAATATAATTGTTTTTGTCGTTGTTGGCAAAACGTCGTCTTAGTGTCCTAGGCGATATTTTGCACGTTTTGGCCAGTTTGTCGACTCCTTTTTCTCCCTTCTTAATTTCTTCGGTGGCTGCTTACATGCTTTCTTCAGACAAGTCGATGTTACGCGGGACAACGCTCTATTTCCTCTTATATTGTTTACGAGGCATTTTGCCTCTATTATCATGATCATATTTACAGCCGTAGGACGTCCACTGTTAGGCATAGGCCCATAGAGTTCCAGTTGTTATCGTCGGAAGCGGCCTGCATCCAGCGCCGCCCCTCTGCAACAAAATATTATGTGAAACAAGTTGAGAATATATGCTCTTAGGGGCATCTATCACCGATCAAAAACGGGGCAACTATACTTTTGCGCAGAGGATAGATGCCCTTACAGGTTAGTACAGATAAAAATTAAGTAACAATAAAATCACGATAAAACCTATTAATCCATGTAGCCTAACCTTCATAGCAACCAAATCAATATATGAGAGACAGATATTATAAGCGAGTCAAAAGTTATTCGTAAACAAATACTTACGAATATAATTTTCACGCTTTCCGAGGTGTCGCCTCGGAAGGTTTTGGCACTCACAGACGAAATGCGTACGCTCTTGCTTCAGTCCTCGTATAGACTAGGGCGGCATTCACGAGACAAAGTTACATAGGGCGGCGGATATAAAGTGGCCTACACTCCTAAAAAACATAAATCCGCCACTGTCTTGCTTATGATCGCGGTGGCACCGACGTTTACGGGTAGGACGCTTACTATTACGTAGCGAAATTTTAGTCCCACAGTTTTGTTACTAGCCGAAATAAAAATTTAGGCATCTATCCCACTGGGGCATCTATCCTGGAATTACCCTAGATGCAGAATTCTATGGTAGGATCTTGCTAAAACGAGATATATATATTTTTAATTTCAAATAGCTGGCAAACGAGTATGCGAGTCACCTGATGGTAAGAGATCACCGCCGCCCATAGACACCTACAGCATTGTTAGGACTGCGGGTGCGTTGCCGGCCTAAAAGGGGGGCTAAAAGGGGAGGAAGGAGGTAGGAGGGGGAAGGGGGAAAGAGTTGGGCCTCCGGATCTCCCACTCACCGTACGAGACACAGTAGCAAAACTACTATTTCACGCCGGTATTCTATGGGAGTGTGGTACTAACCCGGTCGAGCCGGCCCATCCGCACTGCAGCCAGCAAGCGGTTACAGTAAGGCTCTACCACAACAAAATATTTTACTTCATCATCATCATCATTAGCCGGAAGGCGACCACTACTGAACAAAGACCATTCCTTAGAACGCCACAACGAACGACAACTCGCCACTTGCATCCACCGGTTGCCCGCAATTCTCACGATATAGTCAGTCTAACTAGTGGGAGGTGTGATGTTCAATAGAGGGAATAATAAAGTCGTATTTTGATGCACATCCAAAGGGACAGGTAGATAGGTCTAGAAAGAAGAACATGACGAAAGAGTACCTAGTTCCAGAACACTCCAGAATAATTTATTTATGACCATGTATTGAATATAAACGGATACCGCACGCCATGAACAATTTTATAATTTAATGGCGTGCGGGCTTCAATTTTCCCGCGTTTTCATCAAATATTGTAAGTAGATTATTGATCTTTATTATTGGTTTAGCTGGCATAAATCTATTTGGGTCAGCGACTTCATGGAAACAGGTTTAGGTACGCAAGGTAAATAAAATTTACAAAAATAATGTTTCTTATCTTATCTAATCTTATAAGTGAAATAAATAATATTGAACATTATTATCTAACTAATATTTTTATAATAACGAGTCTACTCATGACCACGGCCGCTGCAACGAGGTCGAAACGTCGATGTAATTTTAACAATAAGATTTTGTGCATTAAACTAAGTTAAAATAAAAAGTCAGTTATGTTTAACAATAAATAGTTCGTGAAATGATTAAGTCACGAGAAATAATAGTTATAAGTGAGAATCGCGAAAGTTTAAAACTTTATACTATTTACTCTTATGTCTACCCAATGTATGACGTTTACAGGGTATCCGGTAGGTAGTGGATATCCCATCATGGCTGGATAGATAGTTAATAGATCGTAAATAGATGGCAATTATTAAGCTATTGTAATTTAGATTAGCTATAGTGCCCGGACGCTAAGAAGTATTTTTATTTATTTATTTATTCCTTTTAATGGCGGTCATAAGGCTTGGGCCAATGTCAGTTAAATTAAAGATAAATATACATATTTATATTTTCTTCTTATGCATTGTACGGTGATTGTAGTTTTTGCAACTTGGTAGCAAAATTCCAGAAACCACGCGGAGACCACTTTCGCATTAAAAAATGTCAGACACGAGAGCAATATAGAATTTTGTGATCACTGTTCACTGTTAAGGTTAATCGCCGCATAAAACACTATCAAAATTAAACTTCAACTAGCCAAAGAAGCAGAAATACCAAAATTAGATATCGTCTACATCCGCCATGTTCGAATGCTACAAATCGAATCCCGCTAAGAAGTAAATCCTGACACATTGCACAATTATGAAGTTTCTGATTATTGTTAACGTCAACCATTGACAAAAATACTTTACTTACTACTCTGTGGCACGCATCAAGAAAGAATTGCATTTATGTCTATAAACTTCATAATTTTGCAATGTGTCCGGATTTATTTAATAACGGGCGTTGACTAGGTAGGTACAAAAAAAAGCGAGGAAAAAATGTAACAAAAAAGTTGACTGGATTCAATAAATCCTAAAAATATTTTTCTACCGCTTTGCAGTCGATGCTTCATATTTCTTTTGTTACCTACATATCTATAACTACATGCTTTACAGACACCTCATTTCATAATTATCTACCACAGCCTAAGCTACTAAAACTATTTATTTCGTCAATGTATCACTGAATCAAAATTGTACCCATATGTGAACAAATACCCAATATTCTCCAATGTTTCATATAAACCTTGCAATTTTCATCATAACCAAGGCCCCTTTGAAACGAAATTCCTCAATTACAACCTTGTTCTGCTCACAAAGGGGCAAATTTTAAACAAAACGTTCATTTCATTATTTACGTCCAGTTTGCCATCATAAAAATAAAACGAACGAGTCGCTCCCCCGGGTCGGACTTCGAGGAATCTCACAGTTAGGGTTTCAAATTAATTAGGTCAATGTTAATTGTACTTGCTTGTTTTATAGCACCCCTTGGAATCCCGGGAGTCAACAAGTAAGAAAAGGTGGCCCAAATTTATCCGTCACATGCCAACCGTTAAGTCGAAGCATTATTTTTTTGCCAATTTTCACCAATTGTAAGTAGGAGTCTTTGTACTCGTAGGTACACCACGATTTTTAAACGCACAATCGACGCGCTTTTGTGTTGGTACAAACGCGATACGTTAGCAGGTTTTATGGCTGCTCTATACAAATTTTTCGACATCAAAAGGATTCTAAGTATGTTTACACATAAAATCTGGGATATAAACTATCTGTGAGCTGAAGTTCATCCAAACATACAAACTTTCGCATTCATAATATTGGTACGAGTAGAATTAATAGAATTATTTAAACATAGTAGGAAATGAAAACGCCCGGTTGGTATATAAATTGAGTAAAATTGTGTCATATATATGATGGGTACAGAACGTAGGTGTACAAAGGCAAATATTTTAACGCAGTTGCAGTGTCATGGTCACGGGTTAATGTATGATGCATGCAACTGCGTTGATATATCGGGAGCTAAATAATTAAAATTAATCACTATCTACTCCATAGCAAATATCGACGGGTCTCTGACTTAACCGCGTGCATGAAAATTTAAAAAAGAACAATAATTTAAGATACGCATCCTAAAGTAGACATTTTATTTTATTTCATTTCATTTATTTTATAATTCAATTTTATAAAATTTTAGATATTTAGTTGAATCAAATACCTGCCGATATGTCTAATCTAATTAGTGAACTACCTACCCTTAAATCATTAAACACTGGGAGTGGATTTAATTACCTAAGTATTATTTTTTACTTTTGTCCTTTCCTTATTATTTATTTAAACGTCTAAATGTATTTTACTTCCATCTTCGTTTTTCACCTAGCGATTTTCCTCAAGGCACCGCTGTAAGAGTTTCCCCATAACTTTTTTGTGATCATTGAATTTGTTTGCCGTCCACTCGCTACCGGCCGATAGAAGTTTGATGAAAACTTATACTTGCGGGAAATATTTTTCTGCTCCTTTTGTACCGAGTTTAAAATTATTCCGAAGATAATATAACAGAAGCTGTTTTTACTAGCGGCCGGGCTTTATTGCTCTACGAAGTCTTTTATTTGAGAAACATTTTTCAGTAAATCAACATTTCAGAATTATTCAACTGTAAATAAAGATGTTTATCAAGATAAACATAAAGCAAAACGCAGAAATAATACTAAATATTACAAACTAAATTAAAAACTATATTAGTAATAGTTACAGAGACTTCAAGTCATAAAGAATCTAGCCTTGAATTGCCTGCGACTTCATCCGTACAGAAATACTTATATAAAAATTGACCTCTGTTCTCCTTATCTCCGAAACTACTGTGTCAATACTCCATCGTCAATGTCAGCCCTTAAATTATTTATTTTCAAAAATAATGGACGCCATAGATTCAAAATACGATGAAACTTAAAATTTTAATTGGACATCTGTAGCTTCAGTGTTGTTTACTTTCATCCCATACTTCACCCCTTTGTATTGAATTTCCAAAACCCGTCCATAGTAAAAAAAAAAACAGTGCAAATTTTCAAGCTCATACACCCAGTACTTCGAGCTTTGCATCGATACGTTAAACTGCAAATCAGCAAGTTCCTTAATTTGCTTAATTTCATTTTAAAAACAGGAATTCATTTAAAACGCAAATTATTCAATAACACGGTATATTATTAAATCGTGAAAAGCTTGCCCCACGATGGGTTATTGGTTCTAAACTAAGGTTCCAAATGGCAATTTTATTGTGAAAACAACTCTTTTATTTGATAGCTTCATTGCTTAATGTGCGAAAGGGCACCATATGGCTCGTAAGAGGAATCTTCCGCTCAGGTATACATAACGGCAGGCTATAGATGCAATCGTAAAAGCCCTTGACAGCCCACCGTAAAAAATGACAAAGGGACTGACTCTATATGAAGATTCCTCTTTTTATTTAGGCTTCCAGGCCGCTCGTAAAATGTCGAGCCTACTAATAAAATGTGTGCTCGAAGATTGCATCCAACTCGCCTCCGGTTTGTCTTAACGTGTATTGCCAAGATTGTTTGATTACAGTTTCTTGTGTTAACTATGCAATTGTTTTAAATCTCAGACAGTTGCAAACTTGGAATTAAAATTACTTAATGCCTATTAATTACTAATGAAATTTGATATTGATTAATTATTTAAACTATTGAGATTTAAATATGTACTGACATTTAATTTATCAAAAAATACTATAATTTTAAAGCTGTAATAAAAAATATATAAATTAATCACGTCGCAGCTGTACTCGATTTATTGCGACAATGTCGCTCTTTATTTTATTGTAAGCACAGTAGGAATCCATAATTTAATACGAGCATGTTCGTACCATATAAGTATTCATTAATCTTGGCATATTTTCCGAACACGATATCGAATAGGTATTGTTCCGAACAAAAATGCGATAAATTGGTGAAATCGAACGGGTAACTGAAAATACTTGGAAATAACTCCAGATATTGAATAATAAAGTTCGCATTACGACAAAATTGTCCAAATCGATGTGTTCAAGATGTTTTCTCGGAAGCAAAATAATATTACTTTACTTTTATGATACTTCCATCAATCAGCGTGATCATAATGCTTTCGTGTTAAATAGGACGTTAGTAATAAACAGCTAAATATTAGATGCTTCGGGCTACTGCCAAATACCTACTGGTATTTAGCAGTTTAAATTTGTTAGAATTTAATTGTATAATTTGCATGTAACTTACTCTTATATTATGTTTGTCATTCGTGCAATAATGATCAACAATATTTTAAAAAGAATTATTAAAGGCAGCTTATTATTTTATTTTTTTTATTCGACTGGATGGCAAACGAGCAAGTGGGTCTCCTGATGGTAAGAGATCACCACCGCCCATAGACACCTGCAACACCAGGGGGATTGCAGATGCGTTGCCAACCTAGAGGCCTAAGATGGGATACCTCAAGTGCCAGGAATTTCACCGGCTGTCTTACTCTCCACGCCGAAACACAACAGTGCAAGCACTGCTGCTTCACGGCAGGATTAGCGAGCAAGATGGTGGTAGTAATCCGGGCGGACCTTGCACAAGGTCCTACCACCTGCAAAACACACACCGATACATCGATTATTTATTACATCGATAGATTACATATTAAACATACACACTATTTAAAAAAAATTGTATCGCTTCAATTTGCGTCCAACAACAACTGGATGCATTTTATTGTTATTTTCGTATTCTCAGTATGTTTTTGTACCGTTTAAAATTATATATCATTTGTTTCATCCATTTAAGCCCCAAATGTCTTAACAACGCTAAAATCACACTTAACCCCTTCCTGCCCAAAATTGTTAATTAATAGCACCCTCTCTTTAGTCTTCTACTTTCCGATCTTGACTTCGCTTGACTCGCCAAAATGTCAAAGTGTCATAAAATGAATGTGGAATATTTTAGTAAGTGGTTGGATTAATATGACTGAACACCCCTGGATTTTGGGACTATTCTATTCCATTGGGGCATTCTTGGGAATAATGATGTCACAACTTTGCCAAGCAAGAAGAAAATAAACATCGTAATTATTTCAATGTAATCTCATGATATTATAGTTACTCATCCCTCAATGAGTGTCACCCTATCTTCAGCTCGACGCATCCAGCTTCTACCAGCAGCCTTTCGCAGAACGTCACTGCACCTGGCCGGAGAGCGTCCTATACATATAACAAGTTTGCTGAGACGCATTCTTCACTCAAGAACTCGTTTACTCCCCCGGTTGTCGGTTCTTCGACAGCTATGGCCAGCCCACTGACACTTCTGACTTGTTAATTGTCTGAGCTATGGATGACCTGAGTTCTGTGAGATTACCATTCATTATGAATTATATAGTAACAATACCTTACAGTAGATTCTCATTTGACTGACGCAGTCACATTGTGACAGTCAAGTCGTTGTTGTGTTTTTTTTAATATGCCTCAGTGGAGGACAATTTTACCAGTGTCTCGTAGGTTTTGCCGTTGTACGGTACGGTAAAAAAATTCTAGAAAACGAAATATGAGAGGTAGTGGTAGATGAACGATGACAGCGCGAAAACGACAGTCAAATTCTGCCAACGATTGTCGACAAGTAAAGTACTGGTAGTGTGGGCGTTGTGGCATTTCTAAGCGGCAACAAGTGGTTCTCCACAAAGGGTGGTATGTTCGTGGTTGATTTACCAATAGATTATTCTAATTGTCCGTATTAGTAATCAGCTAATCAGTGACATAGCTACCTTGATTGGTAAACCACTTATGTGTGACGTCGTTAACATCATTTGCTCAATTTATGATCATATATATAAAATTCGCGTTCATGTTAAAAAAGCCTCATCTAAATCACTCCATCCATGATGCAACATAAAAGATATTGGAGTCAAACTCTCACTCTTTATAACCTCCGACACAAAAAGAGGGGTGTTACAAGTTTGAAGCCACTGTCTATCTGTCTCTGTCTTTTTAAGACATTGAACTTTGAAATGGCAATGTTGAATGTTTTTCAACTTTTCTAAGTTTATTTGATTGATTTCTTCACTGCTCCAACTGGTAGCAAACCTGAATATTTAATATTAATTTTAGCTAGATGCCTCCACGCGCTCTTCAGAAAAACGTCTTTATAAACGGACAGACGGACGAAAAAGTGATCCAACAAGGGTTCCGTTCTAAAAATTGTGATACACGAAACATTTACTCAATCATCCCTTAACAGAAGAATACAGATCTAGTGTATTTAGTGAATAATATATGTTTTTCCATCGTATTTTGTCGGAAAAGTTCGTTTATGTTGCCTTCTCAATTAGCTTCACTAAACTTTAGTAAGCTATGATTGGTTTTTTGGAGTATTTTTGTATTTTTTATTTCAACTCCAAATTTGTATGCCGTGAAACCATATCGAAAATACAAACTGAGACATGGATGCACAAAAAAACCAGAAAAAGAGACCAGCACTGGGAATCGAACCCAGGTCCGCAGCAATCCGTGCTGCGTGCTATAACCCTTACACCACTGCTGGACAGGAATCAAGTCTTTCTGCTGCGGACGGGAAGAGGCCCGACGGTTGTACGTTGGTGCCGTGGCGTCTGGGGCTACCGTTGGCGTGGGATGTTACATGCGTGGATACGTTAGCCCCGTCCCACGTCCAACGGTCTGCACGGAAGCCAGGGACAGCTGCAGACGATGCCCAAACCGTCAAGTGCCGCAAATACGCCTTTCTTAAGGACAACTACTTTTTTGCGGCACTTGCGGTCGAAACCTTTGGGCCTTGGTCGTCCGACACAAAAAAATTTATGAAAGAAGTGTCGGACAAACTAATCGGCATAATATCTGGCGACCAAAGAGCAGGCTTTTTCTTCGCCCAAAGACTGAGCCTTGCAGTGCAACGAGGCAACGCCGCTAGCGTCTTAGGCACAATGCCCCGCGCTGCGCTGCCTTTGGAAGAGGAAGCCCGTTTTAGTTAATTTTATGTGTTTTTTATTTTTATGTAAAATTCATTGTTGAAAACTTTTTTATTATAAATATAAATATATTCATCAAAAAACTGTAATGTGATCCACTTCCAGTGGTCGGATTTACTCAAAATTTGGTAGATATTATAATATAGGTTGTATGACAGTATAAATACGGCCAATAAAACGTACTTACAATCAGCAAAAAAAGGTTGTATTAAAAATAAAATTTTCAACAGAAACTTATTTGATCCAAGCATAGTCGCTATTATTGTAAGCTCTACTGTATCTGTAAGTCGCTAAAAAATTATAACATTAATAATTTTACCAACATCTGAATGCGAAACACAACATTTACGATTAAGTAAACATTATTTTGAGTTGGCATAATATTATGGATGCAGTGTAAGCTATATTAATGGTCAGGCGAAAAATATAAATTAATAACTCGGCGTATCGATAATACGATTTAATATGAATAATAATAAAAAATATTGTGACTATCGTTACATTTCACTCAAAATCCAGCCAAGTGCGAGTTGGCTTCGCGCACCCGGGGCTCCCGTGAAATTTATCTAAATATATACTTACCACTATCACTAATGAGGATTAACTGTATCCTTATTTTAAACAAAACAAAATGAATCAAAACAAAGAAAAAGGGTAACTAAGTCGAAAAAGTTTGATACTTGGCTACCATTTTTGCAAAGACCTTCCTTCATGCTATGGGGCTTTGCACAATTCTTCCCCTAGGGGATCACGGACGGGTTAAAACTTTGGAGTCGTTATACCGTCACATTTTCTTAGGTGGGATAGACAGACTCTCATATCCTACTTCTAGTAATAGCCTTCATTTATCGTAGGTAGAATCTTACTCTGGCTTAGCTGTGAAATGGATATAAAAAATGAAATGAAATGAAAGTTTTTATTGATTTAGAAACAGTAACATAAAACAGTGTCAGCGGACCCCAAACTAGGCGGTGCTATTAAACTCGATGTTTATTTAAAACGACTACCTATGAGATGTATGTACACTCGAACAAACTGAATCATGTACCAGGATGGAACCTTTGGGCTACTAATGTCATGTTGACATCCCATACTTTTGTCAAGAAAATCATAGTGAAATTGATTATTAAAAGGTTCTACACCAGTAGGTACATGAGTCAGTTTGTTCGACTGTACTTGAAGCGATTACCTGTGTTTGGCTCCTGAGCCAAACATCTTAAATTGGTATAATTTGAAAAGAAACCTTGGGTTTTTATACCTCCGCTAAAAATATATAAAAATAGTACATTGTGCATTAAGGGGCGTAAGAAGGGGATTACTAACGAGAGTCTATTAGAAGCCCGACGCCGGAGGCGGAGGGCTTTTAAAGACTCGAGTTTGTAATCCCCTTACGGCCCGTGATACACACAATGATTTTCATCACATTGCGAGGAAATGCAAAAAAAAAATGATTTTTTCGATTCCAAACACTTCACAGCTCGGTAAAAGAATGGCGCTAAGAAAACAACTGAATAAAATAATGACTACCCGCCGAAACAGGGGGCTACTACAAAATTCGAAAATCGAAGTTCGTACCGTTACCGTTCCTCTCACTCTCGTATTAAATAATATTAGCATCAGGAAAACGATATGAACTTCGATTTTCGAATTTCGTAGTAGCCCCCCTGATTGTCACTTTATTTCGAGTCATCTACCATAGATAATGCTAAGAACTATTAGAATTAGAATTATCTTACGGCCAGATTGTTCCAACATGCTAAAAAAAATATTTACTAAAATTATTGCAAAACAATTCGATATAAATTTAAAATATAAAACTAACGAAGTTTCATGAACCAATAAACGTTACAGTTTGGCGAGTAACACTAAATGTAATAATTAATTGTTTTTAAGTTAAATAAATTAAAAAAAAAAATTAAGCGTGGCAAATTTTTATAGGGTAAAATTGTTATAGCTAAGTTTTAAAGATGTAAATAAAACGTGGGCTGACTTGAAACCTCTTTAGTCTGAAATGACGTAAGTACTACTACGTTTTAAAACTAGTCATTTTTTTTTAATTGGTCTACAAACTGGATAGTAATCATTCCTACAATTTATGCTTCTTATTATTAGCATACCTCTCATGTATATCCTAAAATAGTAGACACAACTTACACAATGGTAACAGTATTTAAAACTAATTCCAACTTAATGAAAATAAACTAAGGAACAAGGAAGACAACAAGTCATAATGGGGAATGTCTGAAAGTTTTTGAAACGCTTGAAACTTTTTTTATCGATAGGAATAACCTTTCTAATTAACATAAAAAATATCAGATTTTTAAGTAGCATTAATTAATTTAAAAAAAAATAAAGAGTTTTCTTTACCGCCAAATTACGACGTTCCGGACGTTTACGGGTTGTTCCATAGTCCAGAATAAAAAACGTTATAGTACATTGTGTCTTAAGGGCGGTAAATAAGGAATTACGAACGAGTGTCTATTAGAAGCCCGAAGTCGAAGACTGAGGGCTTTAATGAGTCGATGTTCGTAATTCTAGTACCGCCCGTGCGCCCGTGTTCTAAAAGAAAAAATATAATTCTTCCAAATATTGGCGATACCTTAGGCTACGCTCTTGGCAGCGTCGCTCTCCCCCTCCCGCAGCATGCGTCTGTCGTGCGTGTGCTGGTCCTGCAGCAGGAGCGCGCGCAGCACCATCAGTACGCACATTGACTCATTTACCGACCTTGGGCTTCATGACAAGAAAATTTGTACGCACAATGACTCATTTACCGACCACGGGTTTCATGACAAGCACATTAAGGTCGAGGGTTTTATTCGGGGGGTTGCAACCAAGGTAGCCTGCATGTTACGACACTGTTTACGAGCAAGTGTGATGAAAAAAAATAATGTCAGTCAGTGCCTCAGCACGAGTCAGCAGGAGTGATTGAAACCTAATATGAAGTGCGTAGGTGAGGTAGATCCACTTCTATAGGCACCGACCGACTTCAGACTGGTCGCGAAAATATTTTCATGGTTTTTTTGTAGTCGGTTCATTTTTTGTACATTTTTTTTTAGATAAATAAATTGGAACACCTGCCTATTTTTACTGTGTTTTTTACTGTGACTGTACTCGTATTAAGATAAGGCTAAAAATCGCCGAAAATATAATCTACCATTCAAAATGCATTTTCTAAAACTTACCATTATGTATCCTTCAATAAGTCAATAAGTAAGTCTGTTTAAAAGTAGTTAAGTTAACATAAAGCTCTGCCTTTATAAAGCAAATTTAAGATATTCTATTTCCAAGTCAAGTCCACAGTATTTACTCTGTAAACCCTGAAATTAGTCATTCCGGGAACACTAATCCCGATGGCTCTCTCAGCCCGAATTCGTTCTGCCAGTTACTCAGTTCAGAGAAACTGTTTGGTTTTATAATGCTGAACAATCCTCTGGTCGATGTTCCTTTTTAGAATTACGTACCCAAAATGGAACAAACGGAACCCATATAGTTTCGCCATGTCTGCCTGTCCGTCAGTGGCATTAAATAGCAGCCTAAGTTATAAAATATGCTTAAACTTGGAAAATTCCGTACAAAATGCTTAGAAAAATATTACGTGATTTTTTCGTAATGGCTACGGAACCCTTGAAATGAAAAAATTAAAATGAAATGCACGAGTTACTACTAAATATATCCAATTTACTATATAGGTGTCCCTACAACATTTGAAGAGTTCCCTCGATTCCTCCTCCTTTTTTGAAGTCGGTTGAAAATAGACAATGAGGGCTATCGCGTATGAATTCGCCGCTAGAGGCGCTAGTGTAGCGTGAGGTCTCCGAAATGTCAAATCTCATATTTTTTGGGTGAGCTACGCGGGTTTATTTATAATTAGAATAATTTTGTAAATATTTTGCGTTACCTGAAATTAATTATGGCAATTTTGCGTTACGGGGCAATGAATGTCTGTGTTTTGAGGTAGTTTTGTCTTTCGGAAACTTTTGTCCTCCCTTTTTTTCCGAACAAAACGGTAATACGCATTACTGTGGTTGCTCGATATTTTTATGGTACGGTTTTAAGGTGTATTAAATATGATTTTAATGTAAACTGTTTTCACACCCGTAATAACAGACTTTGAAAGCCACACTTAGAAACCTCAAGCAACAGTGGCGCCATCTAGAAAGACAAAAAACGATAGCCCTCATTGCAAACTTATAGTGAAATGCCAATATAGTCAGGCATAGAGAAAATGGCCATTTATATTGCTTTAAAAAGTTACCATCATTTATTTGTCCGCTTTGGTGAGTTACTAATCAACGTGGTAATATTTAGATAGATCCGTATCAATAAATTTTAAAACATTCAGAGCTAAGAATCTGACAATCGGTGTCTCTGTTCCTGATTTGAGATTGCGTGGCTAGTGTATATAAATAAACACACACACGATTAAATTTAATATAAGACATACAAATAAAATGTAAATAGGTACAATAAAAAAAACACAAGGATATTTAATTTTAACGCTCTCCTGTAAAATTTGGCTCTAATCAGATACGCGGCATTGAAGTATCATCGACAATCCATTATGTGGTCGCTAACTACACGGTGCTTGAAATAAATTGATTCTGTCCCAATGCAAACCCCAAGACCGCTATGACCCCATTCAAAATAAAATAGTGCAAAACTTATGGTGTTTTAAAAGTACTTGAACCATTAACCGTGTCGCGTTCAACCATGAATAATGGATATCCAACCGTGACCCAGCTTAGCGTCAATGAGATCACGCTCCCTGCCCTCGTATTGGATTATTGCAAATAAATGACAAAAAATACTGCTAGATAGTAACACCAGCTGACATAACTGGCTGAAAAACGTGTTTTTAGGGTTTCGTACCTCGAAAAGAAAAAACTAAACCTTTTGTTAAGGATCACTTTGCTTTCCGTCTGTCAAGACCCTTTTACTCAGTAGCGCGTAGAGGTATCAAACTGAAATTAATATCACATAATCAGAGGGTCCATAGCGTAACGTTCCTGACACTCGCGATCACAACTCACACAATTTTTGACAGTTTTTGTATGTGAAAACTGTCATTTGATTGTGATCGTGAGTGTCAGAAACGTTACGCAATAGACCCTCAGTACAACTACCATGAGTTTACAGTGACCGTACTCGATAGCGACAGCGTAAATTATTTGTATGGAGAATTGTACAGCGCCTCTACAAATAATTTACGCCGTCGCTATCTCATGGTAGTGGTACAGGTCTGCTATCCGTTAACTCTGTTGTTTTGGCCGCGAATAACAGAAGCCGATGGAATCAAACAATCTGTTCCAAGTATAGACCCGTTGATGACCACGCTCTTTAGTCATGAGGGAATGAGTAGATAGGACAGACTACCCCTTGAAGCAATGAAAAAATCAAACTTCTAAGTAAACGCAATCAGTAGGTGAGTTAAAAAACAAGCTTTCACACTAATTGACCGAAAACCTATAAGGTACTTCTGGTGGTCCTGAAAACTTGAAATTTGGTGTTATCTAGCTTTTATAGCACAACCAATAATAAAAGTCGAAAATAATAACTTTAATGTATGTCTGCCCATATCAGTAACCATCTAAAATGACCTCACATTGCTTTTTTATTTTATTTGAGAGAGGGGCTCTGCTAATACCTACTGGATTTTAATACATACATTAAAATTTGTACGGAATCCTTGATTCGCGAGTCCGACTCGCAATTGGATGATTTTTAGGCGTAACTTCACTGGGGTTCTCTTTTTGAAACCCCATTTTGTGCGATTACGAATACATGTTCTGGAAAAATCGAAAAAGAGGGTTAGCTTTTTAAATTATCAATTCATGCTAGGTATTAATAAAAGAAAACTAAATATTTGCTTATCTATATGTTTGGCAGCACAGATTTGATACAGCGATTGCTGTTTAGTACTTCTGGTAAATTCAAATGAAAACATAATATATTTGAAATGGTTTTTAAACAGGCCTTTACATAATTGTATAATAACAGGGATCAAGACAAAAAAGTAGTGTCTTCAATTGATAGATGATTTCAACTTCAATCTTTACGTAATGTTTTATTTCAGACGTCCTTTATCTATTCATTTGAGAGTAAAAACATAAAATAAAATAGGCGCCAGGCTGTCCAAAATGTCGACTGGCTTATCGAATATCGGAAATATGTAAATAAACGAACCAAAAAAAAACGTACAGGTAAACAATATTTACAAAAACATCAATGTTACTTAACGTCCATCAAACTGCTTCTATAGAAACCATACAATGTGCCGAGAGAATGGGCATTTTCCATTGAAGAACGAAATTTCCATTTTTAATGTTCATATTGGGGTTGCGCGTAAATAATCTCGTCAAGATATTGGGGTTTTTAGTTGAGATTTTTCTTAATCTAAATATTTAGTTTTGCGATTGCGATTCTAAAAGGCTGGCGGTTAGGTACTCATATTACTTATATCAAAATCGGAAAACACTTTGTACATTGTACAACTTTATGGACGAGCGATAATAGTAATTAAGCACCTTTTATACATATTCGTATGAAAACCAAGACGCTATTTTTAAGATTGTTTTTTTTTTTGGAATCTTTTTGTATTTTTTATTTCAATTCCAAATTTTTTTGTTACTTTTACGGTCATCCCGTAAAACCCATATCGAAATACAAATTAAAATATAGATGCATAGAAAAACCAGAAAAATAAGACCAGCGCTGGGAATCGAACCCAGGTCCTCGACATTCCGTGCTACGTGCTATACCGCTACACCACCACTGGACATATACAGACACGAATTTCTCCTATGCACCACATATATCAGCTTGTTTGTTTACCACTTTTTTACAGTGAATGTAAAATGCTAAGCAAAATAATTTGCGGAACCCACGCAATGTCAACAACGAATATTTGGCATACATAGATACTTTTTTAATTTAAAATCGTAAAGGTATTTTTTGAGAAAAGTATCCAAGCATTGCCCTGCAGCGCCGCAGGTAAACATTTCACATTTCGGTTCCCTTGTAATTGAATAAAACCCCTGCTGCTTCAGCGAATGCTCGATAAATTAATTTTGTCAGCTTTCGCTTTTATACTGCCAGATATGCAG
This sequence comes from Choristoneura fumiferana, assembly GCF_025370935.1. Taxonomy (NCBI): domain Eukaryota; kingdom Metazoa; phylum Arthropoda; class Insecta; order Lepidoptera; family Tortricidae; genus Choristoneura; species Choristoneura fumiferana. The sequence continues at coordinate 12,070,370 of NC_133488.1, read as the reverse complement.
AGCAGGAAAAATAGTTAATTGTATGCTGCATTGTATGCTTCTTTTAATCACGAATTCTTTACAATTTATTTGATACTTTAAAAGAGACGGATACAAAATTCCGATCTTTTCTCAAGGAGACATTAATATCTAAGGCGTATTATAAAGTTTATGATTATATCATGGACAGGGGTATTTGGAAATAATTCCGATCCGCATTGGCGATCCCTTACTGAAGTAAATAAGCAATCCTACTGTGATAAAAATAAAGTTGTGTTAAATACTTGTGATGTATAGATATCATTTAAGTAATCTGTTTACAAAAAAAATATACCTCGTTGAGTTTCTTGCCGGATTCTTCTCAACAGAGGTTTTTCCGAACCGAACTGGAGAGGCCTATGTACAGCAGTGGACTAAGATAGGCCGATGATGATGATGAAGAAGTGCTTGTTATAGCCTAAATTGAATAAAGATATTTTGACTTAGACTTTGAGATGAGAAACTGACATAAACTTGTGATCAAAGAATACTAAGATTTAAAGTGTGTACACGATAAAATCCGGGCATGCCTGATTTGGTTGTATCTTTGTAATGACTGCCAATTTTCAAGTAGCACTTTTTTTAAATAATTAGTGGTTATGAAACTACATAATAAAAATAAAATCATAATAAAAAGTTAGGGCGTCTGTGAGTTTTAGCTTTATACCTATATTAGACTGTGCCTAAATTATTTTGTACAACGTCTTCTGACGGTCTTTCCTAGGTTTTTATGTATAGTTTATATATTTTTCGCATCGCATATAAAAACTACTTTTGGTGCTTGGGTTAAAAAGTTTTCCCAACTCCCCCAAGTAGAAAAAAGGTACATTATTTATTGGAAAGATAATATCCTAATGAGCGTAAAACAGCTTGTGAAAATATAAATACAATTGTGGCATTGAAGTTGAAAACGAGTGAAGACTATCAAAAAACGCTGTACAGAGCAATTTAGGCACAATGAATGTATTAAGTTTATGTATGTATAAAGACTAACATTTTATTGTGATTGTATTTTTATTATACATAATAATAGTTTCATAACCACCGACTATTACGAAAAGTGCTGTTTAAAAATTAGCATTAATTACAAAGATACGCCAAATCAGGCATGCCCGGATTTTATCGTGTACACACTTAAACTTAGTATTAGCTACGAGTATGATCACAAAGCCATTATAAAATAACAACCTGCACAAAATTAACAACTATTTTACATGACAGCCAAGCTAAAAAAACACATAATGTATATTAAATGACTCATCAAAATACAATGTACATTATTAGTGGCGGCTTATCGCAGAAATAATTACATTCGGAGTAATTATCAACGTATAGTTACTACTAATTTCCAATATGTCAAACGCTGAAAGCGTACTTTATTACAACATATAGGAAATATAATGCAAAAAAAAACAATTTACCTGGTAAACGTAGGTATTCGATTTAGTTATCAAACAAATATTACTCGTATCTGCTCTGTTCTTAATTTCGTGTACTTATTATAATTTCAGATTGTCTAATTACTATCCGAATGCACGGTTAGATTTGGATATATTTGTTACGGAATGCAGACCTTTATTGAGCTCCCGATATTTCAACATGTTGCGTGCATCATCTACGAGTCCACCCGTGATCATGATGCGTAGAACTGCGTTCTGGAACTAAGAATTTGTCTAATATTTACCAGAAAACGACACATTTACCTACGAAGACATCCATCCACAAAACCCAACTCTGACCCACGTACCCACCAGCCCCTAAACAAATAATCGTTTCTGAACTAATTTGACAATATTACGCCGCTTTACAACATATAAATTTTAATTATGAAAACTGAACCTTGGGTGAAATAAACCGTCGGCTGAAATAAAACTGCGACCAATTAAGGAAAACAAGGTGGCCGTGCCTTTGGATTAATAGCCTTAATTAACGGTTAAGGAGGAGGCCGGATCGTTAAGCGACGGGATCTGCGACAGTTAAGTCGAGCTCTCGACTTTTTACTCCGGAAGGTTAAATCACGTAATGCGTGCTAACCTCCCTGGAGCAAAATTCAGGAAGCGCAATGCACTCATATTAAAGTTGTTACTTAGCGTGTTAACGTCACAGCACTAGAGTTCTGACTGAAGTTGATGATAAATTTTTAATTTACGCTCACTCGATCTCAATCTAATGAATTATATCAACAGACTGCATCGATTTTGTACCGGATACCCTAACTTGTGGATCGGACTAACATCAAATAGAAGCACACAATGAATATTACCGAAATAGCAAAGTAATATATTCCGATTTTTAATGTGGAGCTGCATAGAACTGTCTACCGATTTTCGACTGTCTAATAAACTTCATTTAATAAGCCATTTCTAACGTCTGTGTAGGTACTCATTGTCCAAAACCTATTACCGTAACCTACCCGCATGTCACTACACTAGTTCAACGCACTCGTAAATATATATCGACCGGAGCTAACTGTATCGGAATTCGAAAAAATTATAGCGACACAATTATTACCGGGGGCTCGATGTCGTAAAACCAAATGATCGCTTTTATGGCGTCGGTGGGTCCAATTTTATGATGTGGGAATTTCAGTAGCCCTACAGCATAATATTACGCTTATCAGAGGTAGTTGCTAGACAGCTGACGCGTCTGCAAGACACCCGAATATCTTGTACTATGCGTTCAGAACATATCAATTCTAATACCTAACAGTAAGTGTGGGGCTGACTACGCGTCAAGTCAGTTTCGATTGGACTTTGTGTAGGTAAGTGCCTGAGATTTATTTTATTAAGATAATTAAAGAAGAACGCACACATGGCAATAGTGGCATAAAGACCTTTTTTTTAGTTACACATGCTTATAACTGCCAAAAAATTACAATAAAGCTATTCTACGATTTGACTTACGAGTAGAAGTATGTTTGTCGTATAAAATGCGATATGACACATAAGAACTTTTTTAAAACAAATCAACGTTCGCTATTATTAAATGAACAACGACATAGTAAGTACGGGATCAAAGAGCAGCTAAATATTTTTTCCAGCCATCCGGTCATCTCTTCCCGTGGATCTCGTAGAAATACCTACAAAGGGGCGCCGATAAGAAAGTGGGCAGCAGCGCTCTCCATTACCAACCATGAACCTCGGTCTCTAATGCAGCTTTTCGGTGCGGAAAATAAACCAACACACTATTTTCCCGGGATATTCATCATATTAAGTTTCATCACTAAATCCTCATCTGATGACCACGACCATTTTGTTAAGAGACGAGTTATTTAGAAAAAGAGAGAAAGAAAGAAAGAATAATTTTATTTACCGAAATTCGGAACAACAAACAAAAAAATATCCATCCATCCATCCCAGCCTATATACGTCCCACTGCTGGGCACAGGCCTCCTCTCAGAACAAGAGGGCTTGGGCCATAGTTCCCAAAAATATATAGCAAAAAAAGAGACAGCCTTATAAATAATCTTATATAATTAAACAGGAAGAAAGGAGAGAAAAGAAACATTGTGCCGAAAGAAGCAAAAAGGGCCATACCTACTCAGCGTATTGCGACAGCAAGCCACAGCGCTGGTTTTCAGTATGACCCTTTGATAGAGAACCTTTTCGTTGGGTACTGTACCCTTAGTGTAAGTTTTTGGGTTACAAAATACGTCTCGATCGCGTTCGCGTTAAAATCTTAATTTGTATGGAAACACAAACATCGCGAACGTTCCGCTAGAGGCGCTGTTCGTGTTTCCATACATATTGAGATTGTAACGCGAACGCGATCGAGACGTATTTTGTAACCGAAAAATAACACTAAGGGTACTGACTGGTAAAGTATTTCGTTCTAGATATAATACCTAATCGGTACCATTACGATATAGTACGCTATCTTTACAAATATTAATCTGCCTTCCGAGCCATCGTTGCGGTGGTTACGAACACGAAAACATTAAAATGACAAATTGTTGAATGCTGTGATTCCATTTTTCATAGCAAAGGAGGTAGGTACGCCCGCCATTACTCCGTAGATTGAGGCATATTAATTCGCACCATTTCGTTTAGCGCAGGCGATTGACGCGATAAATTGGAAAAATTCTAACGACGGATTCCAATATTTTATTTGCTATAGATTATTTTATAAAATTGAGTGATGATTTGAAAACAATGTATCTCTCTGTGCGTACGACTCGAAAAAGCTGGATGACTGTTCATCCCCGAAAACCGTCAAATAGCAAATATCATAGAAATGGTTAGAGCAGTTTCTGAGATCCCCGAAATAAACAAATAACAGAAATTGCTCGTTCAAAGGCATTCAATTAGACAAACAAAGGAAGGCTAGACTATAGAACGAAAACATTGTCAATTGGATTATAAAGATGTAAATTGGCCACCTAAAAGGTGTTAAATATTACTTTATCTAGATCAGTTGAGACTAGTTCAGGTAGACGTAAGTTTTCGGTAACAATATACTATCTAAATTAACTTGACTAAAAGTTTGTGAAACAGAACTATAAATAACTGTCAACAAGGTCACAGAAATAAAAGCTGCAAGACAAGGTCCTTCAGCACTTTCAGTTTAATATTCAGAGACAATTGCAAAAGTTTTGATTACCGGCAATATTAATATTAATCAATAGGAATATGTCCAGCAGTGGACTGCTGTAGGCTGATGATGATGATGATGAATAGGAATATATTTGAAATTATATTTTATACTCTAGTTTTATTTGGGTTACTTTTCTTACTGTACTAACGAAGTTTAGATTTGATTAAGTACTTCTAACTTCAAATAGAGGAAAAGTTCCAAATAGAGGTACGTTCAAATTTTCACATACAGTGCTTGTCTTGTGTGTGATGTGTCTGGTGGGTGGTTAACATCACAGCAAATTGGCTCAGGGGGATGAAATGATTTGGCCTTATAACCCACGAGTTATCATGGTTCGTTGTTGAGGCTACTCTCAATAGAGACATCTCAAATCTTGAATTAATTTTAAAACATCCTTGCAGGTATAGCTACCACAAGAGAAATTTCTCTCCACGCGGATGTTTGAGTTAAAAACTATTCAAAGAGCTGATTAAACTATATTTAAATAGCTGCACATTTTTCATGGAAAGTGTAATATTATACAAAGTGTTTCCTCCGTCTCTTTTATAATAATTTAAGACAAACAACTTTAGTATGTTCACGTACCATTCGTGTTACTTGGCCACTCTCCTGCACTTATATAACGTCACAAGCTGACAGGACGTGAACGTAAATTGCAATATCTGGCCACCTTTATGGATAATGTTACTTAACTTTGCGTAGATCATGTGACGTTGAACGAAATTTCTTCTTTGTATTAAACGCTTTGGCACGACCAGCTACGTGTATTTGACAACTAAGTTATTAGTTTGTTTTCCGTCAAGCACGATTATACATAAAGGTTATTTTACCTGTTATTTTAACGGCTTACCACGGACTAGATAAATCAATTCAGAATAAAAATTTAAAAATATACAAATGCCACATCTTACTTATACTTTGAAGTAAATCATTTAAAAGGTTTAAGGTTTTTCTGCTTTCAGAACCCTTCATAGAATTGGGAAATGAGACGTAGAAGTTTCACTCATGTATATGTCCAGTTATAGAAAAAAGTAAGTACTTACCTTAAGCTTTCTTAAATGCTTAAATCACATGAACTTTAAACCTCAATTAGGTATAATCAATTACTCAATTAGGTAGGTAGGAAGAAGGGCTACGAATTAGCCCGAAACATGTCGAGCTAAACTCAATTTAAGAAAGTAAGTTATCCGTTACAATATCATTTAATATGAGTGAGTCTCACGGGAGTTTCATGTTCTCAATTGGGTACTTAATCGATGCATAGGTTAAGTCCGCTTCTGTTACTCTGCTTTTCCATTAGAAACGCAACTACTAAGCTAAAGAATCCTCCAATTAGAGTTGTATGTATATTTTCACAGATTAACTCGCTTAACGCTGCATAGTGGTGGATATGGGTAAAAACTCAATATACTATGAAAGAAATAGATGATCTTTATTCGTAGACATCACAGGCATATTTAGCAAAGATGTGTGTCAGCTCCAACGTATGACTGGACTTTACTCATTAAGTACGATGGTCTTTGAACTTTGAATATACATAGTTCCCTAGCTCATGTATCCGCTTTTTCATACTAGTTGCACAGAAAAGTGGATACATATGTTAGGGCACAGACTGTACTAGCATGTACTAGCTTTGTTTAGTTTGGGACTAGGTCATTTGGTCTAAATTGTCCCAAAATATTTATTATTTATCTATTTATATTACTTAGCTGTTTCTCTGGTATTTGACGTGTACGTGCACGTACATAATGTCGTATTAGTTCGTAAAAACATCGCTCGCCGGAACGTTGGTAAAAGGTAGACGGGTCGCACCGTTGCGTATTTGAAATCTACGTGTACGTGCACGTATTACATTGGTACTTGATGTCGTATTAGTGTCGTACATCGGCCAATTCCCGCGCTACTATCGCTCGCCGGAACGTTGGTAAAAGGTAGACGGGTCGCACCGTTGCGTAATCAATATAATAAATCGTACTCGAAGTCGATTACTTTAGCAGGGGCATACTTTAGTGTTTAGAGGTTTAAAATGTGCGCAATAAAGGTATCCTTTCGCTATCTCTGTGATAAATATTTCACTCATATTTGCTAAATACCACTTGTCCAATTTAAGCTAAATATCGAGTACTAATAATTTGCTGAGTAGGTACGATATATGCTTTAATTATTTTCTCCAATAATTAGTTCGACATTTCGACCACGTTACAGCGGCCGTGGTCACGAGTAGAAATGTGGTCAAAACTTCGAGGTAATATATTATTCGTTGTGATAAGTCCAAATGGTGGTAAATATTTGTGATAAATGCTTGTTTGTAGATAAATAGAATAGCGAAGTGTACTAACTGTACTTACCACCATGTAAAGTTAGTCACAGAACTAGATTAATAGTCGAAAAGCTCAAAAAAGGAGTAGAATCGCTTGGAAAGTATTTTTAGGGTTCCGTAGCCAAATGGCAAAAAACGGAACACATATCTTATTATGTCTGTCTGTCTGTCCGTCCGTATGTCACAGCCACCTTTTTCCGAAACTATACGAACTATACTGTTGAAACTTGGTAAATAGATGTATTCTGTGAACCGCATTAAAAAAAAACAATAAATTTTGGGGGTTTCCCATACTTAGAAATAAAACTCAAAAATTTTTTTTCATCAAACCCATCCGTGTATCTATGGATAAGTCTTCAAAATTATATTAAGGTTTCTCTTATCATTTTTTTCTAAAACTGAAAGTTTGCGCGAAAGACACTTCCAAAGTGGTAAAAATGTGTGTCCCCAACTTTTAAAAAAGAGAATGATAAAACTAAAAAATATATGATGTACATTAGGATCTAGTAAGTAGTTTTTTTTAAACGTAAAGTAAAGGAAACTTTTATATTATGTTACTTGCTGCTACGGAACCCTTCATGGGCGAGTCCGACTCGCACTTGGCCGCTTTTTTTCTCTTAAACTGTTTATTTCCTTTAATTGATGGTTAGGTAAGCAGTCTCGGCTAGATGTACCTAAGTGTGTGTAAATGAATAAATAAATGTTGTCTTCTGTCTGATTCATGTCACGGCAGCATTTTTAAATAGTAGGTTGCAAGAAAAAATTAAGGATCACACTGAAAAACCAAGCGCTGAGTGTTTATTT
>NC_133488.1:11983179-12062535 GCF_025370935.1 Choristoneura fumiferana | reverse complement strand
TGTCTAGATTCCTGTCCAGCAGTGGTGTGAGGGGTATAGCACGCAGCACGGAATTGTTGAGACGACGCTGGTTCGATTCCAGTGCTGGTCTCTTTTTCTAGTTTTTCTGTGCATCCATGTCTCGGTTTGTATTTTCGATTTAGTAAGCTAGTTGAGAAAGCAAGATAAATACGAACTTTTCCGACGAAATAACGATTATTCACTAGACACGATGCAGAAATATTCTATTCACTCAATCTGTACACAACTAATGAACTTTCCGAACTGTGACTGTGACTGATTCGTATTAAAAATACGTATCGGCATCAGCTTTTGATAAAGGAAATTAGATTTTAGACGGGTGGACACTGAGTTTTAATGAAAATTTGCACATTAAAGTAGAATATTTCGCAAACAGATCACTGATCGAAAATCGTCCTAGCAATTCCCCAATGGTTTTAAAAGACCTATCCAACGATACCCCACACTATAGGGTTAGTCGAGGAAACAAAACACCCCCATTATACATCTATGGGAGGTACCTACACAATTTTTTTTTTTATTTTACCACTGTCGGCGTGACTGATGTGTATATTCATATTCATGCCAAATTACAGCATTCTAGTAATAACGGTCTCTGAGCTTAGCCGCGGACGGACAGACAGACAGACGGACAGACATGGCGAAACTATAAGGGTTCCTAGTTGACTGCGGAACCCTAAAAATATGGTACTTATGGAATTTTATGAACATGAACAGAACGAATCTTAAAAGGAATTCTTAATCCAAATCCACGATCCGTTTAGGGTTACAGACGATACTAAGATTAGAGACCGTTCCTCGGTATTCTAAAAGAGAAATAAAACTCAGCAACGAGTATATGTTAGGTAACTATTTTACAAGCCTTTTTAACTTGCCGTACGGGTCAAATCTTTCGAGTTAAATACTTCCAGTGGTCGGTTTGACTTAAAATTTGGCAAATTTTTGTGACAATAATACATTAATTTAGTAACTTAGTGAAGTTCTGGTGGTCCGGCCAGTATCGTCTCCGCGGGACTGAACTCTTCAACGATTAAAATTTGAAAGTTAGTTTGGATGACAATGCAAGTACAGTCAACAAAAAATACAGTCAGCAAAAAAGCTATTAAAATTATTTCTTAACAAAAAGTTATTTCTTACAAAAGCGTTTATTTAACTTGTTTTTGGGTCCACTCTTGCAAGTACATTGTCTATTTTCTCTGTGTACCTGTTTTCTGTATCGCTTACTATGTATTTCTGGTGTACAATAAAGAGTAATTGTATTGTATTGTATTGTACATTGTAATGTGATCCACTTCCAGTGGTCGGATTTACTCAAAATTTGGTAGACATTATAATATAGGTTGTATGACAGTATAAATACGGCCAATAAAACGTACTTACAATCAGCAAAAAAAGGTTGTTTTTAAAAAATAAAATTTTCAACAGAAACTTATTTGATCCAAGCATAGTCGTTATTATTGTAAGTAGAAATATAATCAACATGGCATTGTTTCCCAATATTGTTATACGGTTTGTCTACAATCGTTTTGAATAACCAATGAGTATCGTCAGATACAAAAGCATTTTGCCGGTTACGCTCGCGCAGCGTCAAATCCCTGCTGGGGATTCTTATGCTGTGTAATGTCTAGACTAGTCGAGAATTATTTATTTATTGATAGTGTGTGTTGTATGTACCCTAATAATGGCAATTGGGTTCACCTGTCCTTGATTTCTAGTTAAAACCAGTTGAAACTAGATTTATTAATATATGCATCAAACTCTCACGTTTTATTTGTTCAGTTTCCATTGAGAATGCTTACAAAAAACGAATGTAACTGTCTAGGTACATACCTATGTACAAATATGCTCTGTGGTTCTAAACAAGACTTATCCAAGTTATTTCACTATAAGTAAAAAGCTTGGCATTCAAATTATTCCGAGGTATTTCAAAACGTCTACCTGCAGAATACCGCCTTCAATATTTGCGAGTTGCCACGCTGCGACGCGATGCGGTGCGAAATGGCTACGAGTTGTTTAATTGAGATGAAATGTGAGCCCAAGGGAGGCTGTATCTAGCAAGTCGTGATCAAAGTAGCATCATTGCTCACCAAACTGCTAACAACTTGTAATGTGTTATTTAAATGGGTTTTGTTTAGTCTAATCGATAATTCGAAGGAGTTAAGATGTTTAGTAGCGCTCAGTTATGTTTAGTTTTAGTGATTGGAGTTATTACAAGTGCAGTTACACAATTTGTACACTCGTAACTGCGTTATCAGTCCTCATGGCTTTTAAAAAATAATGTCTACTGCGTTACTGCGTTGCGTTAGTTTTATTCAACAGTTTTACTTGTTTTCTTCCATTTTTTTTACGTTCTGTTATGTGTACGTTGATGTTTATGTATTTTTCTGTTTATGTGTGCCTGTGTTTTGAAAAATAAAGTCTTAGCTTATCTTATCTTATCCTACCAAACAATAGTTTTTTGTTCTCTGCTTGGTCACAAATATTTCGATAAAAGTCATCATTGGGCATGCATATTCCATTATGAATTAAAAACTAATATGTTTTTTACCATTATGGGCACTCAAAAAGAATTTTTACCCATAAAAATATTACATCATTCATCAATGTGAGTAAATATTCCTTGGTACTTATAGCAAGCTCGCATGCTTGCTACTTTTTGAACTTGGCACTTACTATTTTACATCTTAATACTTTTCACACTATGCCAGCATCAAAGGCGACTTCATTTTCATCATTTCAGATTCGGCAGACACATTTACTTTACAGAGATTCATAGCTCTGTTATAGTTACCTATGATTACGAGTACACAGCGCCGAATCTTATTAAGTTCATTTAACTCTATGAGCGTCAATCACTGTATTTTAAACGTTTCAAGTTTAAGTCTAAACCGGTGCCAAGTCGTCGTGTCTTGAGAAGGCTTTAAAGCAAATATGTTGAGAGTTGCCAACAATTGTGAATGAAAGTGTTGGACGCGCACGATCGAGAGTCTTATACTTGGCTCAGTGTCTAAATCTAAATTGTATGCATTAGATTTGCTTTTTAAGTAGTACAATAAAATTATGCTACGAAATGTTTGTAGATAGTGACTACATTTAATTTACCTAACTATATGTAATTGACTGTGAATGTAATACATTAAGAACTGTTTTTATTTAAGCAGGACAATTAGAGATGTATCAAATACAAACTTTATACCTGCGTCTGTCTACTATCTTTTGCTTTTATTTGTTTTATGAGTAAGCAAAAGGTTGTAGTTCATAAATAAGGTCTTTTTCAAAGTAAAAATCTCTAAAATGACTATTCCGAGAAACTAACGATCCTGGTTTCGAATTACGAATTGATTATTGGTGTGACAAATGTGCCAATTATTTTATATTGAATACTGGACACGATTATTAATTTATTACTTAAGTACTATAATTTCTTTGCACGGTATTGGCAATATCAATATTTACAGCTCACACATGTTTCATCAAATTACTAGTAATGACTATTATTGTGTATACGTGTATCATTTAGCATTATGGTGAGCGGATCTTCCAAAAATTTATACGTGGGTGTTGGTAGAACAAAATACCGTAATAAATCGCGATAAACCAATTTGCCTCAATAAACGATTTCAGGAAGGCCTTTCATGTTTCTTTCAAGTTTTATGGTCATTTGAGAAAACCTCTATAAATCTAAGCGTGAGGTGATTCGTTTATTGCTTTCCGGAATAAATAATATTTTTAGGGCTCCTTAAATTGTTTGTAGAGGGCCTGATGATGATCTAATAAGAAAAACTGTACACGGTTTACATTTTGTTTATGTTTTTTTCCTAACTAAAATGCAACACTAGTTCGTCAAAAATACTGTGAACAGCAAAAATATGGTGAAAAATATCAATTTTTCAAAATTTGTACAAATTTTTTATATATTTATTATATTATAGTTTTTTTATAAAATAATCTTTATTTACTTATTAAAAAGACCGGCCAAGAGCGTGTCGGACACGCCCGAAATAGGGTTCCGTAGCCATTACGAAAAAATTAAGTAATATTTTCCTAAGAATTTCGTATTTTGTACGCAATATTCCAAGTTTAGGTATATTTTATACCTTAGGCTGCTATTTACTTTTAAACTACTAATAATTCTCAAGAAAACTTAACCGTTATAGTTTTCCTTGTAAGTTTGATATAAGTACTTACTACCATCCTGATTTTTTTTAAATTTTTCCACCTTTTATATCAAAACCCATATTTAAAAGACCTATCCAACGATACCCCACACTACAAGGTTGGATGAGAAAAAAAAACGTCACCCCCACTTTTCGTCTATCTATACCTACCCCTAAAAATTTTTTGAATTTTTTATTGTACCATTTTGTCGGCATAGTTAACATATATATTCGTGTAAAAATAACAGCTTTCTAGCATTGATAGTCCCTGAGCAAAGCCGCGGACGGACAGGCAGACATAGCGAAACTATCATCCCAGCCTATATACGTCCCACTGCTGGGCACATGCCTCCTCTCAGAACAAGAGGGCTTGGGTCATAGTTCCCACGCGGGCCCAGTGCGGATTGGGAACTTCACACGCACCATTGAATCGCTTCGCAGGTTTGTGCAGGTTTCCTCACGATGTTTTCCTTCACCGCAAAGCTCGTGGTAAATTTCAAATGTAATTCCGCACATGAATTTCGAAAAACTCAGAGGTGCGAGCCGGGGTTCGAACCCACGACCCTCTGCTTGAGAGGCGATAGGTCAAACCACTAGGCCACCACGGCTTCTTAAGCGAAACTATAAGGGTTCCGTTTTTGCCATTTTGGCTACGGAACCCTAAAAAGGGAGAAATATATTATAAACTATCTGTTGCCCTCGACTTCGCCCCCGTTGTAATGTTTTCAAATTTTCTTTCATAATTTTTTTCTGAGAATAACACAAATTCTGACAACAATACAACAAAAAATAATAAGCGAAATCGGTCCAGCCATTCCCGAATTTTGTGCTGAGCAACACATTTTTACGATTTTTTTTTATAGAAATATAGACTACTGGGTTATAAGCCCAAACATATAATTATGTTTGTGGATCGCAAGAGGTTTTCACTAGTTAATAATTATTATTCGATAGGTACCTACAACTAATAAAATTTTAAATTAAGTAATCTTACTTGTACTAATACTACAAATGGGAAAATTTGCCAGAATATAGGTACCACTGAGAAGGTTTTGATATAAATTGGCTTACAGATAATATATAAACTGGATTACCACATAAACAGGCCACATCTAATCCCAGACAATTGCATAATTCACGAAGCAATAAACGAATTCTTCGAAGACGATGTCGCGGGCAACAAGTGGTTCTACACAACACAAGATCTCTTAAATTTAATCCATAATAATAGTCATACTTGTTAGAGACAAAATGCTGCATTTCGTGAAGAAAGCAAGCCGCTTTGCACAGTGATAGTACACACTAAACTGAGTGATTTGACTCGCAGCAGCGGAAGTTTCACCCCTTAGGAACAGAGATGGCGCCACTTCTTTAAAAAATATTTCAAAAAATTCTACAAGCTAAAGTAATAAACCGATTTCTATGTTTAATATCTCAAATGAGAGCCTATTATATACGTTACTTATAAAAAAATACAAAAAAAATATTTACAAAAAACTTTTGTCAAAAAACGCCATCTTAAGTTTTTTTTCTTACCTGATTTGTAGTTTTTACTTGATTGCTTAAAAAAACTGTATGCAACATGAATGGTTTAATGCATGTACATATTACTGAGTATATAACAAGTATTTAAAAAAAAATCCGACACCGATACCTATCATATTTAACGAAATATGACAGTTTAAATGTGAGCACAAATTTCTTTAAAAAATATTTCAAAAAATTCTACAAGCTAAAGTAATAGACCGATTTCAATGTTTAATATCTCAAATTAAAGCTCATAACATTCATTATTTACAAAAAAATATAAAAAATATTTACTGAAAACTTTTGGCAAAAAACACCATCTCAAGTTTTTTTTTCTTACCTGATTGGTAGTTTTTATTTGATTGCTTAAAAAAACTGTATGCAACATGAATGGTTTAATGCATATACATGTTACTGAGTACATAATAAGTATTTAAAAAAAAATTAACACCGATACCTATCATATTTCACGAAATATGAAAGTTTAAATGTGAGCACAAACTTCTTTAAAAAAATTCAATAAATTCTACAAGCTAAACTTATAAACCGATTTAAATGTTTAATATCCCAAATCAAAGCTCATAAAATTCATTATGTAGAAAAAAATATTAAAAAAATATTTACTGAAAATTTTTGGCAAAAAACGCCATCTTAAGTTTTTATTTCTTACCTGATTGGTAGTTTTTACTTGATTGCTTAAAAACATTGTATGTTGTATGCAACATGAATGGTTTAATGCATACTTATATAATTTCTGAGTAAATAACAAGTATTATAAAAAAAAACCTACACCGATACCCTTCATACTTCACGAAATATTTAAGTGTAATTGTGCACGCTTTTCTTACAAATAAATTTCAACGAAATCTTCAAGTGAAACTAGTACTCTGATTATAATGTTTAATGTTAAATGAAAAGAAGAACGAAATTACCTAATTTATTAAAAAGAAAGTTTTTTCCTGGTGTTACGAAAAAATATAATTACATTAAAATTAGTAATTATTAAGACAATAAATAAAAACTATACCGTTTCCGGCATAGTTGATTCTGAGATGTAATATATATTGCTTAGTAGTTGGCGAATTTATTTAAAAATTAGCTTTTTGTGTGATAGGTAGGGCTACAGCTTATAGATATGTCACATTTGAAATAAAAGACTATGAACATCAATGTTCATCAAATATTTAAGTTAAAACCTATAAGTCCTCTTCGGGTTCATCGGCAGATGTAGAACTGAAAAGGAAAAGTCGTTTTGAAGTACTTGTGCTATTCCAATACTACTAAATCACAGATCTTTTAGACACGGACTGTGTTGCTGTAATTACTGTTGAATTATATTTGTGCCTAGTTGATTACCATTAGATCTAAAATTTTGTGCCTACCTGTGGAAATCAGTGGTCAGCATACTAAATAACCCTGCATTGAATATTATATTACCTACTTTTGATTTGTACAGCCACCTTTGCAGGATTTACACTGGGCAGTGCATGGTAAGCTGACCCGACGACACCCACAACGCATGGTATCGCAGCCAGATTTGCAGCCACAATGGTCCAAGAGGCTTAATTGCGACCAAATCGCTGTAACTGCCGACAATTCTGGAGTCCTTCTCTTTTGCCTTAGTCCATCCCCAAGAAGATGGACATGGTATGGACATGCTCTCTATAAACATACACTGCGTGAAGCTTACCAAGCGGGCCAAATATGGAGAAACGCGCTGAAACCAGAAGTTTCCGTACCATGTCCATCTTCTTGGGATGGACTAAGGCAAAAGAGAGCTGGCAAAAGAAAGTAAGCTTCTTGGACCATTAAGTATTGTGGCTGCAAATCTGGCTGCGATACCATGCGTTGTGGGTGTCGTCGGGTCAGCTTACCATGCACTGCCCAGTGTAAATCCTGCAAAGGTGGCTGTACAAATCAAAAGTAAGTTAATATAATATTCAATGCAGGGTTATTTAGTATGCTGACCACTGATTTCCACAGGTAGGCACAAAATTTTAGATCTAATGGTAATCAACTAGGCACTGTAGCCCTACCTATCACATAAAAAGCTAATTTTTAAATAAATTCGCCAACTACTAAGCAATATATATTACATCTCAGAACCAACTATGCGGAAACGGTATAGTTTTTATTTATTGTCTTAATAATTACTAATTTTAAAGTAATTATGTTTTTTCGTAACACCAGGAAATTTTTTTTTTTAAAATAAATTAGGTAATTTCGTTCTTTTTTCATTTAACATTAAACATTATAATCAGAGTACTAGTTTCACTTGAAGATTTCGTTGAAATTTATTTGTAAGAAAAGCGTGCACAATTACACTTAAATATTTCGTGAAGTATGAAGGGTATCGGTGTAGGTTTTTTTTATAATACTTGTTATTTACTCAGAAATATATATAAGTATGCATTAAACCATTTATGTTGCATACAACATACAATGTTTTTAAGCAATCAAGTAAAAACTACCAATCAGGTAAGAAATAAACTTAAGATGGCGTTTTTTGCCAAATTTTTCAGTAAATATTTTTTTTAATATTTTTTTCTACATAATGAATTTTATGAGCTTTGATTTGGGATATTAAACATTTTAATCGTTTATAAGTTTAGCTTGTAGAATTTATTGAATTTTTTTAAGGAAATTTGTGCTCACATTTAAACTTTCATATTTCGTGAAATATGATAGGTATCGGTGTCAATTTTTTTTTTGAATACTTATTATGTACTCAGTAACATGTATATGCTTAAACATTCATGTTGCATACATGTTTTTTAAGCAATCAAATAAAACTACCAATCAGGTAAGAAAAAACTTGAGATGGTGTTTTTTGCCAAAAGTTTTCACCGCAAAGCTTTTTTTATATTTTTTTGTAAATACATGAATGTTATGAGCTTTAATTTGAGATATTAAACATTGAAATCGGTTTATTACTTTAGCTCGTAGGCTTTTTGAAATATTTTTTAAGAAATTTGTGCTCACATTTAAACTGTCATATTTGTTAAATATGTAGGTATCGGTGTCGGATTTTTTTTTAAAATACTTGTTATGTACTCAGTAATATGAACATGCATTAAACCATTCATGTTGCATACAGTTTTTTTAAGCAATCAAGTAAAAACTACAAATCAGGTAAGAAAAAAAATAAGATGGCGTTTTTAGACAAAAGTTTTTTGTAAATATTTTTTGTATTTTTTTATAAGTAACGTATATAATAGGCTCTCACTTGATATTAAACATAGAAATCGGTTTATTACCAGCTTATAGAACCACTGAGAATATTTTGATAAAAAGTGGCGCCAGATAATATATAAGGGATTAAACTTAAACAGGCTGCATCTAATCCCAGACAATTGCATAATTCACGAAGCAATAAACGAATTCTTCGAAGACGATGTCGCGGGCAACAAGTGGTTCTACACAACACAAGATCTCTTAAATTTAATCCATAATAATTCATCAGATGTGGTTCAGTTTGACTGAACACTTAACTAAAAGTTTTTTATTTGAATTTTCCGGGATATACTCTGACTGAACATCGATCAATATATGGAAAAATTTGTCAGCCATAACTATATAAATCATCAATGTAAACATAAATCCCTGAAATTATTTCAGTCAAAGTATAATGCTCTCGACGGTATTAAACTTTACCTAACATGTCACTGCAAATAAAACTAATTCACGTGTGGACCCAACTGCACTGCACGGCTCAATTAAGAAATGGAATTAGCGCAGCGGCAAGAGGCAGAAGTAATTACGATTGGTGCGATATCGACTCTAATTAATTACTAGCGCATTCATTACAGGCATGAGTGCATGCGAATTCGTTCATGAGGCACGTATAGACCTGAAGAAAATTCTAAGGGATGTTTTCATTTCAATTTATAATAAGATTAATGAAAATAGGTAGTAGTTTGCCTACTTAGCTTTGATAAAATTAAGGTTAATTTTATAGCAAAATTTTTTAGGGTACCTCCCATAGGATAAGATATATTTATCTACAAAAGTGACATTCAATTCAATATAACAAATTCATGAATTCCTATCCCACAATATTGTGAACAATAAATACTATCTAACATTCAAGACTAAAACTATTTATAAACTAAACTATGTTACAAAATAAAATCGTCATCCAAATTTTCTGCCCCAGGCATTGACCCCAAGACACTGACAGCATTACCTCTCTGAACTGTTATTCCTAATCTTTGCGAGAGGTAAGTGCCAGCCCTGTGGTCACCTGAGGCCAAAACCAGACGAGTAGATAAATCCTTGATATTTTTTTTTGTGTCTTCCGACCATGGTCCCATTGTCTCGAAAGCAAGCGCCGCAAACTCATGATAGTTTGTTAAAGCTGAGTATTTGCGGCGCTTGTTTATCTGAGCCTGTTCAGCAGCCGCCCCAGCTCTGAGCGCAGTGCTCTGGATGTAAGACGCGGCAAGAGTGTCGACACACGTCGCGTCCCACACCAAAGTTCGTCCCAAAGTCCAAGGCACTAAGGTGGCACCATCCGGCCTTTTTCCGTCGTCCCTCAATAGCTAAGATAATTGTTATAAAATCGATGACGTCGGTTTTAAGATATAAGCAAAAAAAGAAGATCGATAGCAACATCGACTAGAAATTTGTAAACGCGAATAAAAATTAGTAGGGAATTTTGGGCAGTACACAGCGAGCTCATTTTACGACACCACACCAATACAAAATTTTGCCTTCACCTTCTTCTTCATCATCAATAGGTATAGTGATGTCCGAAATCATGGAAGTTTGGAAAACATTAGTAGCCTGTTAATCAAATACAACATAACGTATAATTCTCTCTATAAAAGCTCCAGGATTCTTTCAATGTCGGAAGACCTTGAAACCCATTTAAATATTACGCTGCTAATTTTACTTCGCAGGGATTCAGCAGGAAAAACTTTTAAAAGGCTTCACGTAAAAAACTCAAAACAACTTATTTGGCATTTCCTTAAAGTTCCGCAGCCCTCCGCGAAGGACGGCTTTTAGAAAGGAATTTAAAATAATCAGCCATTATTGTTATCGGAGGCAATTTATAATACCAATAAAGTTTATTTGGAAAAAAATCTTTTCGTTATTTATTGCGAAATCTTGTGGAAATCGTTGCGAAAACCACGGCCTAAGTAAGATACAGATCGGGAATGCGGTTCTCTCCCTTCCTTTATTCCCTGGGGAAGGCTCTGACACGAGGGGTGGTGCAGATAAAAAATTGCCTCACAGCTATCCACCAGCTGAGCCGGGGTGCATGTGCATTTCAGACGTGCAATTTGATAAATTATGCCGATTTCAATGTGATGAAATTGCCCTTCAAATAAGATTAGGCGACGACGAGGCATTATAAATTATTCGCATTGCTAAAGAAGAATTCGTAGGGCATTTTTTGAATGAAAATAAAAGTAGAGCTCTGGATATAAGGCAAATATACTTAATACGACTATATTTTTTAAAGTCGATGCCATTAATCTTTGAAAAGTTCTGCCCTAGTAAGACGATCCTGGCCAGATGACTACTTTTTTACTAAAAGATTATTGTATTTACTGGTCTCATACTTACAGAATGTACCCACACCAAATTTCCGATCAATCGAGTAAGTACCAGAAAGTGATCGAAAAATGGTTTACAAATTTTACTCTTACTCGTACATACTTGCCTTCATACGAAGTTGCAAGTTATAAGTATGTACTGTAGGAACTAGGCTGTATACCGCTGGCAGGTGGTAAAACTGACCACCAGGCAGGTTAGATTGACAGCGGGTATTACAAGCCGGAGAGCAGATTGCTCCCGATAGCCTAAGTGGCTGGTGCCATTGTATGTAATTGTATTTATAAGTACTACAATAAATCTGAATCAGCGGAACAATATCCTTGTTTATTTCTTAACAGTTTAAAGTCACGCGCGTTCATCCCCAGTACCTAAGCTCTCACCAAGTTACAGTCCCCACAGTACCTATATAAAAGCTTGTAAAAAGAAAACAAGATCTTTTCAGGTACATATTTTGAAACTTTTAATTTTATTTAATAAAAAGGCAAGATTTTTTTATATTAGAAAGTCTAATCCCAGCGAAAAGTAAGACGCTTCTTAATTTACTTCGATCTTCTATCGACGGAGTGGAATGGGTGCTCACAATCGCCTTATGAAGAAAACGAGCGATTGGAGCACTCAATTGATTTGCATCACGCGGACAAAGAGGGAATCCTGCTGTGGAATCCCGTGCAATTCACTTCTCAAACTAAATCTAGGTATTAGAAGTCGAGCCGTAAGCGCTCGCACTGAGGAATTTCTTTTCACGGAACTGAAAGAAGCTATTAATCATCACCTATTACCGAGTTTTCTGTAGAAATGAGAAATGTTACGTTGTAAATAATGGCGTAGAACAACTTTAATTTCAGTAGTTTGCAAAACCGGCGATAGCGAAATGCGATTTCAATTATTTATTGCCGCGAGTGCTCGTGCCTTGTTGCTTTAAACGGTTTTAATCATGAGAAAAGTGGTCGTTTATACCGAAAAATATAACATGGATAAAATAAATAAATTTTATATAAAAGGGACAAAGGAAGCCAACAAAGTATTCTAACATTGTTAGCATTATAAGCACCTTACGCAAGCAATATTAGCCAACAATGGCATGTGGTGTAAATGAGTGCTTCGTTTATTTTCCTCTCCGACAATACCGAGTTTGTTGCGGCTATATTACCCTCGGGACAACGGGAATAAGTAGGGGAAACGTAAAAATATCTAATTGAATTTTTCATCTCCGGCTATGGACATTGCTGTAGGAAGTTGTAGAACTGTTACTGTGAACATGAAAAACAGAGTCAGTAATGTTGCGTATTATATTTTTTAAGTTGGAATATGTGCATAGTTATTATGTGCAATTATTCATATATATGTACCTATAACATAAGGATGCCTACAAAAATGTTGGTACAATCTAACAATATATTGCAGTGCTAACTATTTCGATATCAGAGGACTGTTTTATAATCCGATAATCAAGATTCAAATTATTCGAGAATATTCAGCAGATAATTGAGTTAGTTTGACTGAAAAAAGTACTAAAAAACCGGGCAAGTGCGAGTCGGACTTGCGCACCGAGGGTTCCATATACATTTATAGGTGTGTAAGTAAACGGGAATCGTGTCTTGAAGATATTTCTCGCTTTTTCTAAGTGATTTAAATCCTTCAGTGTATGCAGAGCCCTAATCTTAAGCAACATTTACGCAGTGTGGGGTCAAATTATATTGGTCATTGATATTTATAATAATCGAGATTTTCAGACTTTTCTAGTTGGTTGTGTTATAAAAGCTACCTTCATTCATACCAAATTTCAAGATTCTGAGTTCACGGGAAGTACCCTGTAGGTTTTGATTCCCTTGCGAGTTTCGATAATTTGCGGATATTCGCAGCATACACGGCTGCATCTTTTGATTGCGTTGGCTTGTAGCAAGGACAGTAGACCTCAGTATTTGATATAAATTTCAGCTTGATCTTGACAGACAGACAGACAGACGGACAAAAAATGATCATATAAGGGTTTAGTTTTTTCTTTTTGAGGAACGGAACCCTAAAAAGTAGGTATTTACAACTGTAAAGGTTTTTTATTGGAATTTTAGATGTAAAGTGTAGTTCACATCTTTGTTGCCGTACACTTTGAACAGCAAACAATGTACACATTTGGGAAGATTTGACAACCACAGCTAAAAAATCCTAATAAAATGATACAGGGTAGTATTCAGTAAAATTAATCCACCATCTACTGAAATAGTTCGAACACCTTTTATAGGTACTTAACTTACCACACTATTTAGGGATGTTGAAGACCAAACTGTAGTGTAGGTACTTTTCAAACTTTCCCTTTCATATTATAAAAAAGTAACGACCTGGCCAATTTTAAAATTATGTTTTGTCATTCAAGTAATTATAGTTACTTATTTCAAAGTCGGGTGTTTTGGTCTAGCTTTAGCTCTTTATTAAACTGGATGAATACGGGAGCAATCGCAGCTTCCTTTGATTTGCATTACAGCGCACAAAGCGAAGGATTCCACGGTGGGGAATTTAATGCAGTCAGAGCTCTGGAAGGATCAGCCTTCCGTCGTGACGGACACATACTAGAATTTTGATAATGCGCATTGAGTCTTTTTTCTGTGAACAAAGAAGAATACGTAGAACAAAAATGTAGTTGGTTAAGTAATTGATAACATTGTTAATTTTTGGTCATCAGTAGATAAAAAGAAAAGTCATGGAGAACTCATCAACGCCCAATCCAAACTCTTATCTAGATACACGGCAGCGTATCCAGCCAAGTTAAAGCTAACAGAATTGGCGAGCAGCACCGTGTGTAATATTACACGAACCATTTGGAGCCACATTTGACTCCCTTATTAATCCTTAACAGATGAAAAGAAGGACGTAGCTTTACCATACGTTTTAATTCTGCACTTACGTCTGCGGACAAAATATGTTATAGGTAGGTATAATAGGTATTGTTAAGATAGAAACAAAATAACGCAGTCAGATTGCGAGGTGGAGGGAGCCCGACCACGAGCAGTATCAAAGTAATTAAACAATCTTAAACAAAACTATTTCCTGCCTGACATTAAACCACTTCAAGCACTTCACATCTAAAAGGTAGCTGTCATTCATGATGGAAGACCGCGCCATCTCTAGTATCTACTAGGGCGTAAGTAGGATTGATCCTAGAGCTTAATTGTTGTCTAACGCACGAGCTGTCACAATTAACTTCCATTTTCTAACACTTTCTTTTTGACTGAAAGACACGGTGATTGTGATGGCGATGATACGCGCGTAAGGCACGCTCATCAGCCTGCTTTTAAGTGAGTTAATATTTTGTTCTTATACACAAGCGAGTGCCAATTCTATGTTTGTCTCTTTTTTTTCTCTAAATATATTTTTGAGCAGCAGCTAAAAAAGTCTGCTTATAAAATCGTTAGCAACAAGGTGCCACGTCGAGCTCTTTGAGTCCAGACTGTGATGAGATTTTGACGAGCTCTCGGACGACTGTATTAAATCAGCCCGTATACAACTCTTGTCCTATCCGCCAAGAAAAATAGAGTTAATAAATGGATCACCTAAGTAAGTAGTGTAATCTTAAAATAAGTTTTAACTATCGCTGATAGGCACATTTTACATAACCAAGTGATTCAAGCGAATGATTTACCCCCTTATTCATAAAACTTAACAAGCCTATGTTAACTAACAAATGCTTTGTCCCTTTCTAACAAATACAAATGTCAAAGTGACAAATAAGGACAAACGAATTTTAGCGGCATTTTAACTAAAATAGGTTTGATTGTCGTTTATGAATAAGGGGGTTGGAATTTAAAAAATGACTTGTCTCAATCTCGCCTGCTCTTGCTTGCTGTGTCTTGTTGTTGAGTCCGCACTCTAATATTAAAAGAAAGAGGCCAGCACCACGATCTGACACAAAGTATAGAATACTTAATAAAAACACTTTTAAACCGTAACACAAGAATATCGTCCTTTTCATCATCCCCCAATTTCTGCTGAATAACTCTTTTCTCAGTTGCCATTAAACAAACAGTTCGACACTAGAACACAACCGTCACCAATAAATAATGCGGGAAAGGTAGCGGTCGTTTGCAGACGCTGACATCGGAGAGCTGCTGGTCGCCGGGCGACATGCGACCACATTTACAGTTCACCTGTCGCGATCGCCGGTCGCCCTAGTCGCTATCATAGTAGGTAAATCTACTTTTACTCCCCACGCTAGTGGGTAAATTCGAGCATTTTGACCGCTCAACTCAAACATCATTCTAGAGTCATCCACGATGTATACCATAGCGGAAGGATTTTTTCATACTACATTCAGCATTGACACTGTCTTTTCTTTCATAAAAGTTAACTCTGGGCATTATTTATTTTAATAATATTTTCTGAGCGGGTAATGACTGAAAAACCCGTAGCCACACACGCAACACAAGCTATTATATACTCGTACAAAATTATACTATCGATATTCCGACTGTATAACATTACAGTTGCAAGCTGTGCAATATATTCGAATCCACAGTTTATTGACAATGATAAAGGTCTGCTTTGGAGCTGACATCTCGTTACGTGAGGATGAAAAATTATTTTTTCAGCACAACAATAAAGCGTTCGTGTATCATATTAGCTTGTTTTTGCAGGAAAATGTCAGTCGCTCATATTTTTCAATCTGCTTCGAGAAAGTTGTCAATATCATACATACATACACAGAGTTGCCACCCGTCCCGATTATGGTGCAACAGTCTCGATTTCGACGATATTGTCCCGTGTCTTGTCTCGACCTATCCTGGTAAGTGCTAGTATTTATTCATCTCATATTTTTTTAACTAAGTCCACTAGTTTTTTTCTTATCATAGTTTCGTACCCAAACAATGTTCATGAAGCGCTGAAAAGTGACAAAAAAAGATCATTTTGCCCGATTTCTAATGACATTCTGATTCAACGTAGTTCTTCAGCAAATAATTATTATATTGCATTATTTCTTTTCTCAGCAGTATGTAAGTTCAACGAAGTTTAAGTTTTTTTAAAGGCATTCTAATTTTCAGAGTCGTGACTTATAATAGTTGCGGTAGACGTACGTCGGTATGTGATCAGAGATTTGGGTTGGTTGGCCGATAGCTCCGTGCTTGGCGCAGTTCAAGCAGTTTTTGAAATAGACTCATAATGACGGAGTTTTGAGGTTAAAACAAACAAAAAAAGTTAAACAAACTTTTCAAAATCAACCGAACCGATAACATCCTTTTTTTGAAGCCAGTTAATAAGATTTGATTGTCATCTTCTCACGATGATTTCTCTGTAAAAATTATAATAGCTAAATTGAAAATACAAACTGAAATATAGATGCACAGAAAAACCAGAAAAATAAGACCAACACTGGGAATCGAACCCAGGTCCTCGGTATTCCGTACCGCGTGCTACACCGCTACACCACTGTTGGTCAACGGCACAGACACGAATTTCCCCTATGCACCACATATCTCAGCTTGTTTGTTTCTTATTTAGCCACTTAAGCAGTGACGCTAGCGACATCTATGCCGTAGCCCTCATCGAGAAACTTTCGGCATTCCATTGGAACTAACCGCTCACCCGGACAAGAGATGTCGTTATTAAGCAATCAAATTAAGATTGGTTTTTTGGAATCTTTTTGTATTTTTTATTTCAATTCCAAATTTTTACTTTTTCGGTCATCCCGTAAAACCTAAATTGAAAATACAAACTGAAATATAGATGCACAGAAAAACCAGAAAAATAAGACCAATACTGGGAATCGAACCCAGGTCCTCGGTATTCCGTACCGCGTGCTATACCGCTACACCACTGTTGGTCAACGGCACAGACACGAATTTCCCCTATGCACCACATGTCTCAGCTTGTTATGTTTCTTATTTAGCCACTTAAGCAGTGACGCTAGCGACATCTATGCCGTAGCCCTCATCGAGAAACTTTCGGCATTCCATTGGAACTAACCGCTCACCCGGACAAGAGATGTCGTTATTAAGCAATCAAATTAAGATTGGTTTTTTGGAATCTTTTTGTATTTTTTATTTCAATTCCAAATTTTTACTTTTTCGGTCATCCCGTAAAACCTAAATTGAAAATACAAACTGAAATATAGATGCACAGAAAAACCAGAAAAATAAGACCAACACTGGGAATCGAACCCAGGTCCTCGGTATTCCGTAGCGCGTGCTACACCGCTACACCACTGTTGGTCAACGGCACAGACACGAATTTCCCCTATGCACCACATATCTCAGCTTGTTTGTTTCTTATTTAGCCACTTAAGTAGTGACGCTAGCGACATCTATGTCTACAACAATTTCAAAGTTTTCGCGGTAAGTATTTTTTTCCAACCAGTCACAGATATAACAAAATCGCATCGGCGAAATGGTCCATACACAAACTGAAATAAATAGAATGGCGCCACCTTCTATGCGGAAAAAGCATAGAACTAAGACCACATAGAATAAAAACGTAACATTTTCGTAATGAAAATGGTCCACACACAATTTTATTTTATGCCAAAAACTAGGCAAGTACTGGCTGTTTGAGTCTATCTAAGTCACTCGAAGTAAATTAAAAAAAAAAATACTTTTACTCCTTTGGGACTAAAGTACTCACTTTACTCTCGCCTCGTAAGCCTATATTGACCAACTTTTAGAGCATGAGAAGTGAAAATAAATGATTTGATTTTATTTGATTTAAACAAATGGAGTTAAAAAGTCGACCTGTATTTGCCGTAAGTATAATCACATCTGACCTCCCAGAAATAAAAAGTCATTTTCTGCCTAGACCTAATATTTCTTGTTGTTTTCCCGCAACGCGGTCACATTTTTTCCTAACGCTAACGCAAAATTTATCGTAAGTGCTGTACCATTAATAGGAGTAGAATTAATGTTCAGTTTTTATACGATGTGGTCGTCGATAACGAGAATCACAGAACTAGTAAGTAATATGAGAAAATGCGAGACACTAACATGTATGACTAAAACGCTACCCACCTACCTATTTCTAACCACCTTCAGAAAAATGTGGAGGTGGTCAATTCGACTGTTTTTTATGTGTGTTATCTCAGTTTTTTTTTTTCTGGTAAACCGATCTTGTAGATTTTTTTTAAAGTTGGCTGTAAGTATTTATAAAAATTTAGTCAATCGATATTGGAAAATCTCTGACTAATCAGTTAAGACAACCTATAATCAATCTTAAAATATAAAATAGATTCACAAGTAAAACTTCAAAGCTATGTCTTGTCCGCTTTCTCAGGAACACTCAAATATTTTATTTGATCTTAATCGACTGGAAGTGCCACGAAAATTCTGATTTCTGTTTATTTATACGTAAAGTGCCCTCCGTAATGTACCTTAAATATAAGCCACGACGTTTTATAATCGCTACGTGCTAATTTAAATATACGAATAAACATTCCACACTGAATAAAGTTACGTCTCTAACAATAAATACATTTTATAATAATAATAATAAGAGACTCGCTAGATGGCTGGATCAAGGGCCAGATAGAAGGCGGTACTTCTGGACACGGCACGCATACGCATCGTCCGGAGGTTCCTCACTCTGCGGCCCTGACCACCGGTAGCTTGGGCCCTGCCCCGTTACCGGCGGCAAACTAGGTTAGGTTTTTATTATTATTGTTTATTTTGTATGTACTTTTCTGTATTTTACTTTTTATAACTATTATAAAAACCTAAACCTAAGAATGAAAGAAAAATAAAGAACATAATAATAAATATCACGGGACACTTGACACCAATTGACCTAGTTCCAAACTAAGCAAAGCTTGTACTATGTATACTAGGCAACGGATAAACATACTTATATACATAAATACATACTTAAATAGATATCTTGTAGTGTTGCAATAATAGATTGAATTACCGATAGTTCTATAGCCAGTGTCGATATTTGGATAGTAGCGTAAATTCGAGATCATTAATTTTATAATACACTACTTATTAAAATCTTCTTTTGAAAACCGTTTTTAATTATTATTACTTATTACCTACCTACAAGCCAAATTTGAACTCACCAATAATTACAGTTACAGAGATATAGCCACTTTAAATCGAAAATATAAATCATTTTTATTCCCCATCCCGTGAAAATTTCAAAAAATCCCTTCTACCCTTAAATTGATAGTGTACACCAGAGCGATCATGATTCAAGACTATCTTTTTGTATTTTTTTTAATGTAGAATTTTTTGGACTATGAGGTACCAACGAGGCGACGAAACGAATCATAAACTTTTTTCAATTTTGTCAAATTGCGTATTACTTAATCCTCATGGAATACGTTTGCCAAATTTCATGTCTCTGGCTGTAGTGGTATAGGCTGTGCGTTGCCTGCCAATAAGTCAGTTCATTCAGTATAGTTTCTCTTTTATAAGTAGGTATATAAAAAAATGTTTAACTTTTTACGGTAAGACCAACAAATTCTGACCGTTTTGGTATTTGGTAAATTTTTATGTCATCTGTGTTTGTACTTGGTTTGGCCTCACTCAATACATACGTATAAGTATAATAACGGCAAGGTGTACGAGTAATATGCACCAGCGAGCAAAAATAGCGGAATACATTCTATACAAACTTTTAAGAAAAGTGACCCGTTATTTTTGCTCTTCACTGAAGTTGGATTTGTTTGTTTGTTGTTGAACGGTTTATCCGAAGCTAAAATTAACATAGAGATATACTTATATGGGTCTGTTGGATTTGCATAGAGGGTCCTTCTCACTGTAATATAAATTGGTCCTGGAAAAAGAAATTTAAAAGCCTGTTTTAGTAAATTGTTATTGTTTACTTTGTTTTCAAAACGATTTCAGGTACCCTAGTCACCCTACCGTACCCTAGTATAGAATGTTTTAATAAACACAATGTAAATGAATAGCCACAGTTAGCTGTAGGTAATAATTGTAATCATATTTATGTCTGCGCGGGTACCTCCACCGTTGGTATTGATTATGTGTTATACAAGGTGTTAATGAAATAACTGAAAACCTTAGACACCCCATTTTTATTTTATTTTAAGTTAGTTGATTGCATTTGTTTTCGAGTACCTTTATTATTTCTTAAAATATTTGTGTGTTTTGCTAAGTTAGTAATTCTACTTGATTTCTATCTCTACACTTACTATAGTTACTCTTTGACTCATAATTTTTATTTGTCAATTGCGCTTCGGCGCTTTTAGAAGAAAATCAAAGTGACAGAAAAACGGTCAGTATTAAAGTATCTAAGGCAGTTGTCTTGTCTTACCGCCGGCGAGGAAACGATTGGCTATCGCCTATTTTTTCGCTCAAAAAACGAACAAAATATATAAAGATCCTGTGTGAATAAAAGAGATACATATATTAATAGCTGATCGCTGCCTGTTCACACTACCGGCGAAAACTCGCTCTTACATCTTTTGTCGCAGCGACAAGACCTACAAAACTCGCTGAGCTAGTTTTATCCCCATTTAAATCGTAACCAGCTCAAAAATTCTTGGTAACTTTAAATTCGCTACTTGACAGAGTTCTAGACCACGACCAGACTTATTTTCTTCCTTTTAGTTTTAAGGCTGAAGGGTTTTTTTGATTTTTGTTAAAATTTGTTCATAACTGGTCCCCGCATGTTTTTGGAGGCGAACAATCAATCTAGCTTGTTCTCATCTTTGGGAAAACGTGTCGTCTCTAATTTTAAACCGAGTGAACCTCGTACGTCCAACTTCTTACTACTTTTTTCTTGAAATTGAATTATCATTCAATGAAATTATCAATTGTGAACCGGTAAACCACAGAACTCCTTTCCGCACCAACGTCCATTATAATAAAAACATATTTCTGCATTGCATTTATAACAGTGCCAGCAGGAAAACGTAAATCCTCGCTTGCTAAGTGAATAAAAATTCAAGTCGAATCCACTTTATTTGCAGCGGATAGCCAACACCTCGCCAAATGGGTCCTCAATTAACCAGAAATGCGCAGACGGCGGAAATAAAAGAAAAATATTATCATTCGCCCGAGGAGTCTCTACAAGATTGTCACCGAGTGTTAATAGGCCATTGTCAGCCATTTCCACGGTTTATTCAAAGGGTTGAACAATTTTATTCGCTTCGTTAACGGAAGCTGGAGTCGCTGTTTTGAATTTTTTATTCCCCTTCCCGTAACGAGGGAGAAATTACTTTCAATTTTATTTTTTATTCCGCACTAGCCTTTATCAGTGGCTTCGTTTCCGTGAGCCGCTAGGCAATTCAATTAGAATTCTGGGATTTCAGTACATTACAATTATATTATCAAACATTTCATCGTATATCATGGTCTTCATTTACATCTATAGGTAGTTTGAACAATGCCCGTGCAAAAAATCAAATTGCAAATCTAAGTTTTCGGGATTTTTATGCAAATCCCGAACCCGTAGGAATAAGTATCCGGATAAAAACGAGGATTCAGCTATTTGCATACAAAATGATATCGTCCAGTCGTTTTAGCGTTAAAGAGTACCAAAACAAAAACAAACACACACGTACGCACACGCATACTCACGCATTTATAATGTTAGACTGTGATTAATCTGAAAAACTACTTCTGTAAACTACTCGGATATTTTGATCGTGCAACTAACAGTCTAAGTTCAATCACGAACTCTTGCTGATGAGGTTTCGGAAACTTGCGTGTGAGGCGGGAGCCTTTTAGAGCGACCCGTACGACCAGAATAGTTTCCAACATCTTCGAAGGTAATCAAATGGCAAGCAAGGATTCCTCACAATTTCATTGACCTACCAAATGATGGTTTACTTTAACCTTTACCCGCGGCTGCACTCGATTTGAAATTCTCAAAGCATTATCATCTTCTTTATTTACGTTGAATGAAGGACATCGGAGCAATATTTCAAGTATAAACGATTAAGATTTATAGAATTTTACTTAAACCAAATGGGAACATCGAAACAAAAAGTAGTCTATCTATGTGTTATTCCAGAAGTCTTTCTATCTACATATCAAATTACATTCTTATCCGTTCAGCCGTATTAGCGTGAAAGAACAATAAACACACGTACACACACACAAATTTTCACATTTAAATTATCAGTAGGACTGAAGATTTTGCAGCATCATTTTTTGCTATTCGGAAAAAACATCTTTTAGATTTTGTTCCGACCCCTTCATAATCATTAATAGTGAATTTTACGTCAAGTTAAACCTAACGCCGAACTAATGAAGTCGCCTAAATCCTTTAATACAGCTTGGCTATATAAGATAGCTATAACGGTTTCATAGCTCTATAAATCAGGTAAATGGGGTCTACGCGGATGCCATGTCGCGCATCGTTATCAGTCATTCCTCATGCCTCTCTACACATAACATGTTATAGGCTAACTCTTCAATCAAAATATACACATAATATTTTCTTTACATATTTTCGTGGGAAGACGTCATTAGAGGCTTCAAGTGGGTTTGGTTTAATATTGTTCAGCTTTCGGCATAACGTAGGTACATGAAGCCTCAGTAGACGAAATTTGAATTTCAGAAACCTGAATAACACGTTTCGTTAATTTGAAGGTATTTACGTATTGATTTATTTTTTGTGTGAGCCAGCCGCGGCTCACGGATGGAAAATTGAAAATAAATACTTAGGTACTTGAACTAGTTAAATTGTAGATTATGTTTTATGTAGTTACTATGATCAATAAATCTGTAAATGCATTAGACTAATTGGTTACTGGATGTAGACCATGATTTCTTCAAAAATATATCTAACTAGCTGGTGCCCACGACTCACTATTCCTGCGGGGCAATGCAATTTTCTGTAATAAAAACTATCTTATGTCCTTTATCGGGACTCAAACTATCTGTATACCGAATTTCATCGAAGCAGACTTACAAACTTTCGCAGTGGGTTGTAATTAATGAACGTACGTCGGGGTAAAAATGTTCGTCACCTTAAGATCTATTTTCCTTTGCTCAGTATGAGCGATGATCTGCTTTACCAATTGAGTATGACATTCCTCATCAAACTGTCAACCTGCTAAACCAAAGTGCTAAACATAATCTTGTTTAAAGATGGCCATAGCAGCCCTACCACTACACCTTGGCACTGACAAATAGAACATTATTTGATTCAAACTCTTACGACGCTGTTTATTATAACAAAAAACGGAACCGACTACAAACCCCTTGAAAATATTTTTCTAGGTTCATTCCATTAAGCCCAAACACGGCTTAGTTACGTTGTTTTATAACAGAGTACTGTTGCCTACCTTCAGGCTTCATCATTAACTTAAAGCTTCTTCTTAGTCGCTTATCTAGGTAAATTAATCATGATTGTTTCGGTTCGTCTCATGACGAACGAGCATTACTTAGCTTTGACGAGTTCCATTGGTCATCTACGGTCTTCTTTATTAGGTCCAGTTTACCAAATGATACTTTCTGAATGTAATTGCTTATCTTAATGCTAAAAATGCCAAAATCGCCGTAGTATGCCTATAAAATTTGAGGCTTGCCCTCGATTTCCGTAGGATCCCATCATCAGATCTTGCTTTGGTGACAATAGGACCACCTCAGAAGAGTATTCTTTCGAATAAAAAAATAATTTTGAAAATCGGTCCACAAAAAAAATACAAACATTGGAGCATAGAACCTCCTCCTTTTTTGAAGTCGGTTAAAAAAGGTTTCGTACTGATATGAAACTAGATATTACGTTAGAGGTGTAGGTATACTATTTTGACCCTTATTATCATGTCAAGTAAGTATAATTTGATATGCCCTTGTCTACTTCGTGCTTTGGTTTCAAAACGTACAAGTTAAGAGTCTATGACTGTATAAAGGAATAAATTTAATAACTGACGAAGGTTTTCCTACTCCCACTGTTCCTACTATGAATTACGTGAACATTATAAACAACTCAGTTTTTTTTAATAGCTCGACATGATTCGGGGTTATTTGTGTATAACCCTTCCTCTAGGACAGGTGTTTTTCAAACTTTTTCATTTCGCGACCCCCCTTCTCCACTTTGCTTACCTCCACTTACAGTTATTATTATCTTACATTGATAATATAAATATTGAAAAATCATACACATTAACGGTGAGAGTATTTTAAAGATACCGCGACCCCTTTAAGGGGTATCTGCGACCCTCCCCCCCCCCCCCCGATTGAAAAACACTGTTCTAGCACACGATACGGCGGCTGCTCCTCTTCTCTACTCGCACGACTACCCGACGAAACTAATACTAGCGTAGAACTACCCACGTTTTCATCGTCATTTTTTCTGTTACTGTCAAATTTAGAAAATTGTATTCTAACGATAGTTTCATATTCAATGTTCAGTTCTTTTATTTTTGTTGCACTAATCAACTAAACAGCAGCTCTGAAAATGACGAGTACTTACGAGTAGGTCTTATATCAATTCGAAGTAATTAAAATTGAGTTCATTAATAGAACAAATTAATTTCTGTGAAGTCGATCCTTTTGAAACAAAACGTCCTGAAATGGGTTTTGATAAAAAACCTTAGCAGATTGGCACAATACGTGACAGTTCTCATGTCAAAAGGAACGCTTAAATCCGTTGGCGGTTTAGTCCTTTTCATTACTTTTTCAACGCGAACAAAACGTAAAGTGGCATGAGCGTCTAATGTTGTAAGGTCCCTTTTTCCGCAAAACCCACGAGTTAGGGAAAGAGTTACATAATCCGGTACTCAAGTTAAATGTTCGTCGCAACCGTATTAATATCCGGTTGAGAATCTCAATATCCGCCCACTCATCTGTCAAATGTTCTCTGAAGCTAATTTGACTTGTATTGCGGTGATGACTGCTGTTCTATTTAAGCCTAAGGAATTGCAAATTTTGAGTTTGATTAGATGCTAATCTAGTAGCGTGGTAGTACTCTCTATATACCTGTATTTTTGTAAAACTTTCTGTGTTGGTGTTCAATAAAGAGTTATTGTAGTATTGGATTATATTGTGCACTATTTTAAAATGTAAAACTTTTAAACTGTTATTGTATGTATAGCTTCAGTAAATTAGAATATAATAATAATATATACCTACTCGTAATGGAACAACTGACAACAATTGACCTAGTCCTAAGCTGAGTTTGGCAACCAGATGGCCTAGTGGTTAGAGAACCTGACTACGAAGCTTGAGGTCCCGGGTTCGATTCCCGTGTCGGTACAGATATTTCTATGAAAAATACGAATGATTGTTCTCGGGTCTTGGGTGTTTATTTAAGTATGTATCTATATATATATAATTATATTTATCCGTTACTTAGTAGCCATAACACAAGCTTTGCAAGCTTATACTTTGGGTCTAGGTCAATTGGTGTGAATTGTAATATGGGTACTAGGCATCGGATAAACATAGCGGAAATACATACTTAAATTCATACTAAACATATAGGACTCGCTCGAGAACTAACATTCGTATAATTTATACAAATATCACCCCCGACCGGGGATGGAACCCGGGACAAGCTTCACAGTCAGGTTCTCTAACCTCTTGTCCATCCGGTTATCAATTACCTATGAACCTAAAGGCGAGTTTTTACTTTACTAGCTATTTGTAGATGGTAGGGCAAAGCTGTGCTAGTCATGATACGAGTATGATGGAGTATTCAAGGCACGCAAGGTATTGTTTCTCGGATGATTTTACTTGTAAGGTAAAAACGCCACCAGGCTCGGTATGGTTTATGTCAATCCAATTTATAGAAAGGGTAAACAAAGACGCCATTAACCCGACCACAGACATTTAATGATGTGAAAACCTAGAAACCTATTGCAAAATAATTAATCTGTTCAGTAAATCGATTAATTTATTAATTGAATAGATGAAAGTATTTTTGTCTATTTGATTATTTACAATACTTGATTTAATTCCAAAGACTGTTTATTCAATTATAAAAGCAGTAACTATTTTTTTTATTTTAAGGTAAATGAATAATAATCGCTTATTCAATCGAGTATTAATCGTTTTTTAAAATGTCAATTTTCCACCATCTCTACGCTAGTCTATGCTGCTACAGATTATACACGAGTTGCATTCAAGAAATAACGTCAGATTTTGACGCAGATTTTTCAAATGAAAATGAAATATTGGTGAAAGTGATTAGACGTCTGTTAAAAGACACGAATTATAGATAAATGTGTTATTGATTCGATCCAGTGGGTGTTTATAAAATAATTTTGATGACATCGGTTTGTTTACACTTTCCATAAATTGGATTGGCATAACGTATAGTTACCATACTGCGATCATACAACACGGAGTGTAACAACAACTTTAATTTTATTACTCCAAAAACGACCATCCAACAAGCTAACTCAAAACCAGTGCTTCTAGAGATTATACATAATACACAAAGTACAGTCACCGGCACCAATATCTGATACAACAAAGCGTGTGTAAAAGTGCAAAGCGACTCTATTTCTAGGGCCGGTAAAACGTGTCAGATGTTTTTGCACCTTTTGTCTTATTACCATATAATGGCAGTTGATGTAACTACTTATTCTATGCAAATAAATCTTCTATTCTATTCTATTATTTTCTATTCATGCTCCGCTGTGGTGGGTAGGTATTAATGCACACTGTTTTTAATTAGACTCAATAAGTTCCCATCCATTTGAAAAAATGATTTTCGATTATAATATTATCAAAATAAATATCCAATCGAAAATATTCAAGGTCATGCGTTAATAAAACATTTGTAAACAGTCATAACACGCTACCCCAAACATAAAATCGGTGTCTCTTTCAATGACCAAAAACGAATCGTAATACCTAACTCGTATTTGCCATAGACTGTGGCACTTTGCAGCCAAATACCATACATCCCCCCAAAAAGGTTATGACATTTACACACCCACGCCTTGCACAAACATTACAAATTGGTAAGTATCCTATCCTATAGCACCTTATATTACGTTATTCGAGTAAAGCAAAATTATTATGGTTTCGTACGTAAGCTCTGTGGTACGAGTAGGTATTATTTGTTTTTTCATAAAAGCGCTTTACAT
Organism: Choristoneura fumiferana; assembly: GCF_025370935.1. Classification (NCBI taxonomy): domain Eukaryota; kingdom Metazoa; phylum Arthropoda; class Insecta; order Lepidoptera; family Tortricidae; genus Choristoneura; species Choristoneura fumiferana. The sequence continues at coordinate 12,035,283 of NC_133488.1, read as the reverse complement.
CTGTATGTAACAGAAAATAAACCTACGTATTTTTTATTGAAATAATTAGAACTTGGAGTATCGCTTTGTATACCTTTTAGTGTAAATTAATTGAAAATTTGTTTTCAATGTACCCAATCCAATGAACATGTAAGTTAATGTGGGTGCAGACGATTGGTTACCCTAGTGGTTAGTTACTCTGATTGTGAAGCACGAGAGCGCAGATTACAATATAGACGTTATTTGTCTTTAAGTATGTATTATCTTTAAGGTATGTTTATCCATTGCCGTTGCCATAGTACAAAACTCTGTTTGGATTGGCATAAGGTCAGTTGCTGTTAGTTAATAGTCCCTTGATATTATTTTATTAATACTTAAAGTGGTACTTTGCAAGGAGTCCAGGTGGATTAGCAGACTTTTCATTATACCTAACATCATGTACGTACGTACGCACTCTTAACAGTGACGGCATCTTCGATCCCTAAAACTAAGAGGGTTCCTAAGCCCCGGCCGGACCTTCATAACTGAGGTGCCGAATATTACGAAAGGGGGTGTAAATTAGGATCCCAAATACCTCTTTATAGAGATTGCCTGGCTGTCCATTTGGGAGCGAGTCACGTAATAATATTGTGGTCGACCTAATCGCAGGAATTTGCTGTCATTGTATTTACTGTAAGCGTTGAAACTCCGTCGCCATACCTATTTTCATAATAAGTTGGAAAGCAGTTATCGTGGGACGGCTCTAGCGGAACGGGTATCTGCTTAGTATCGCTTCGTCTTGTGCTTTTGGTTTTGTTAGGGATGTTTTATAGACAACAAAGGCAAATTGTTGTGATTATAAATTCTTAACAGGTAAAATTAACAAGTTCAAAATATTAATTAGATCTGTAACTTTCTACTTTACTCTTTTCACTATTTCCGAATGTTTCAATTCAATTCAATTCATTTATTGCTAGAAATCAAAAATAAATATGTTATTTAAATTTGACTTCAATGCTCGCGCCTTGGTCAATTGAAAGAAAATCAAGTTGTCAATTCGAAATACGGCTCCAAATTTAATTCAATAGCAGTAAAAGCGCTGCGTTAATAAAATAATTTGGGCCCGACTGCACATATTTGATTCAGACAAAAGCAGATTCGACGAAGTTATTTGTTTGTGCATGCCGGACGAAGAATCACGTAATGATTGCTCCGGAAATAACTGCCAATGGAGCTCTTGATTGTCGCGGTATATTTTATTAATACTTGAATATTATGACCCCACTCTCGAACCAGGCAGCAAATCCATAAACATGAGTGAGATTCCGAGCCTTTTCCCGTTATTTGAGAACACGAATTTCATCTCAATTTTTTTTATTTAGCTTGTAGTGTGTTCCACTGCTGGGCAAATGCCTCCCCTCTTTCTTCCATCCGTCTCTACTGTTGGCCAAATCTCACCATTTTGCCTGGAAATGATCCAAATAGTCCCGCCATCTTCTTCTAGGTCTGCCTCTGCTCCTGTACCCGTCGCATGTAATCCAATTCGGGGTTCACCTTATTACATCCTCCTACTTTTTTTTAAATGATGCGATGCCAATAACAAAACGTTTACACATAGACCGCACTAGGCAGGTTACAAATAAATAAAAAACCTTTCCTACTAAGATACGTGTATGTATACATATAAAGAGAGACATCAAGCACTACGCGACACACAAAAACTCCCGAAATCTTTTCTAAGGAATGTAAGTAATTTGCTTTCAATCCTAAGTCGCTTATCGGGTTTCCTTCCAGAGGGCTCAAGTTTTCAATAAAATATATCGAGACCTAAATGAAAGGCTATTTCGAGAAACGATCAATGTTTTTGAGATGCCATTGAGAATTGGGTCCGTTTACCTAAATATTTAATTCAACGTTCAAGGACATTGGTGTTATAATTCACTTGCGAATTAAGAAATAAGGGCATATACAATATTTACCTTGGTTATTAAGTAAATATTATAAAGCCACAATTTGTAAAAATTGACATGGGGGCTTTCATTCCGTTTATTTTCTTCGTTAATTCTTTCCAGGATGACAGAAAATTGTGTCTAGAAAATCAACCCATATCAATATGGACAAACCTAACATGAATTGACTTAGTCCCAAACTAAGCTAAGCTTGTAGTACTATGGGTACTACAGGTAACGAATAAACATACTGAGATAAATAACTACATATTAAACGTCCAAGAGATTATTAATCATCCGTATTATTCATACAAATAATCTGCCCCGACCGGGAATCGAACTCGGGACCGAAAACTTCATAAGCAGGGTATGTAGCTATGCGGCTATGCGGTCGTCAAAAGTCCTATCGTTCTGAGTGAGAGAAGGCTTGTGCCAGAGGAATAGTGAGTACCTATACAAATTCTCTCTCTATCTCTCTCTCTCGTCAAAAGTGTGTCACCTAACCTACACTAAACCAAAAAAACAGCAGTTCTTTTTTAGGGTTCCGTAGGCAAAATGACAAAATGGAACCCTTATAGTTTCGCAATGTCTGTCTGTCCGCGGCTTTGCTCAGAGACTACCTATTAGTGCTAGATGGCTGTAATTTTGCTGATTTGGGACCATTTCGTGATATACAACTTTTTTTAAATTTTAATTTATTTTTGTTATCCCGTACTTTATCACGAATTAATGATTTCTTTCTTTCTTTTCTTTCTTTAATTTGCACAGATATATGTAATATCCATGCTGACAAAATAGTAGGAAAAAAAAAAATTCAGGGTACCTCCCATAGACGTTTGTGTGAGTGGGAGAGATTTTTTTTTCTCATCGAACCCTATAGTGTGGAGTATCGTTGGATAGGTCTTTTAAAATCATTGGGGGTTGCGAAGACGGTTTTTCGATTTAGTGATCAGTTTGCTTGAGAACTATTAGTGGTTTAAGAGTGAATAAAGGCCTAACCTACCTAAACTTGGAAGATTCTTTACAAAATACGAAATCCCTATAAAAATATAACTTGATTTTTTCGTAACGGCTACGGAACCCTATCTGAGGCGTGCACGACATGCTCTTGGTCGGTTTTTTAACTATGATGCAAAATGTCTGGAACAAACACCCGTGGGGTGTATTACTATTTGAGTCGCGTGTCGGTTGACGGATGGAGCGGTGCCTACGACTAATGCTCGCATGCGGAACGATCCCGTCCGCCTGTCAGCGCCACGTGCGAAGCGAAGATCTACTGATTGTCTACTGTTGCGAATAGTGTTATTTTGATGTTTAAGCACGTTGTGTGCAAGAGGGATATTTATGAACTCGCGACGGCAGTAATTCAGTCAACGTCGGCGTTTTCGCGATTTCTCGCGCTATCGTGGTTGCTGCCAGTCAGATGACGTTGGTTGTTTTTGCAAAAAACGGTGTTTTATCCTGTAACCACATGAGGGATATTTGTTTTTGTCAGCAGTTCGTTTTACTAAAAACCCGTAAAAGCCGTATCGGTCTACAGAAGGCTTAAGCTTGGAACGAACGTGCGCCGGTATACGGTGGCAGCGCGAGTTTTGAATACTTCTGAACGGTGCGCCAGTGAAAAAGCGAACGATTTTAAAACCGTAATAGAATGACATCTGAAGTGATAAAAAATTAAGGGGGTCTCAATCAATATCAAAATGTCATTTGTACGGAAACCTCGGTGTCTGATTCCGACTCGGGCTTGGAAGGTTTTTATTCTAATACCTACGATCGATTTACGTAAACACAGACTCATAAAATATCGAACTTGAGAGTGACTAAATCCCCTGATCGACAAAAAGACTGCGTGAGGCATTTGATGTCGGTAAGAGGCACGAATGCCTAGAAATAAACCAACCTTGACCTCTCAATACTTTGTCATTATTTTGTTTAGTTATATAAACGAGCAATTCTTGTATATTTATTTATTTCGTTTATCTCGGAAACGGTTCGAACGATTTGCTGTATATAGCATACTATAGGGTTTTCGCGGGCTAATAATCGAACAAGCTTGGTCTTATCTCTGAAAAAACTCTTGTTTTCGAGTTTTAGCTAAAGCAAAGCTAGGTCGCTTAATTTTGGACCCACCTTGTTTTAGTTATTGGCCATAGCCATTATATTTTAATCGCTATAAAATGTCTATATAGAAATCCTAAAATGCCCTCAAAATAACACTTGACCGTGAAATCCCCAAAAGCTCTAAAAAGGCGGTTCTAACCGCCACAAATCGTACGAATGAAGCCTCAAAGCGAATACAAATAAACTATGGCATTTTATAGATCCGGCGGGGTCATTTATAACCCGCGTAAGCGCCTTCCATTCTCATCGGTCCATCCATCAGGCACATTGTCCCTGACTAGCACGGAAATTGATAAACCCTGTACGAATCTGTTTTAGTTTTACACCATTATTTCGTTGGGCGGAAAGTTTTTCGATTTTAGATTTTTGTGGCCAGTAAAAACGATTCCGTACATCTGAGTGATCAAACAGAACCCTTATAGGATCACTCGTGTGTCTGTCTGTCTGTCTGTGATTTGTCACAGCAAATTTGTTCCGAATCCACCGGATCGATTAAATTTATACATTTATTTGTTAGCAATGAGATTTCAATGTTGAAATGATATGCTACGCTTTCGGCTGTATGAAATTGGAAGAGAACTAATTGCATATAGTTTAAGTAGAACTCATAAAATGTATTTTGGTACTAAACTAGCTAAAGTAGGATTTCGATGATCTTTTATTAAAACTTCATACGCTACTACACGCATAGAAAAAATAATGGTTACGAGTCTACAAAAGTGCTACACGCTTCGTCGTAGACTGTAGCAACCATGTAGCAACAATATCATAAACTTACTAGCTTTTGCCCGCGGCTTCGCCCGCGTGGACTTCGGTTATCGCGCACTGTTCCCTCGAGAACTGCGCATTTTTCCGGGATAAAAAGTAGCCTATGTTGCTCTCTGGCCCATAAACTATCTCTATGCCAAAAATCACGTCGATCCGTCGCTCCGTTTCGATGTGAAACACGGATGTTTATCCGTCTTTGTTTGTGTGTTTGAATGTTTATACAAACACACAAACATATAAACACACACACTTTCGCATTTATAATATTTTTTACGAACTGTAGGTACAATTCTTAAGTGTCCCTTTATTGAAATAAAATAGCAAACACTATCATTAAATAGTTACTGAGTTTCGTAATAAACTATTTCTCCGAACATTTGTTTTAACTTTTCTTTGACTTTCTTATACTTTTTATCAACTCTACCTACCTCCTACAAATGTTGAGTGCGACATCTCTCAATACTGATTAGAACTATTCCATCGCTCTAAAACGCCTATGTGAATGAACGCTTCCACGCGAAATTGTTACAACATCTTACGCTAGATGGCGCGTTTTTCAGTAAATAATTGTACTTACAAGCAATAGATGGCGGGACGGACAAGATCTTTCGACTGATATTTTTGTTGTCAAAGCATAACAACGAGACACAGATAAGTAATATTACGCAAATTACATAATCATTCCAAATTTCAAGTCAATCTGACTACTGGAAGTTGGTCAAATTATACTTGCAAGATTTGACTACAGACAGACAGACAGACAACGGGACAGGTGAAACTAAAATAAAAGCTTGTAAAAAGCTTGTTATAAAAAAATACACACTTCATCCGAAAATCCTATACCTATAATATTAATTGCTATGATAATGGTTTACCGGTATTATAAAAATCTTACAAAGCGTAGGTACACTTTAAGTAAAAAAACACTAAATTTTATAGTATTAAAAAATGTGTTGCGACTATACCTGTGTCAGATTTCACAGCATATCCTATGCTGTAAGGATTATATTGTAGTCCTTTTAGCGCCTTAGATATTTCCTTCCTCCAGACAATAAACTTGTTTGTTTTTTTGGAAAACTATGGCTCTGTCCATTGGAGGACAATTTTGCCAGTGTCTTGTACCGTTGTACGGTAAAAAAAATCTAGGAAACGAAATATGAGAGGTAATGGTAGATGAACGATGACAGCGCAATTCTTCTACATTAAAATTATTGAACTGAAGACGACAATAAATTTAAAAATTACTGACATACAAATAAATGTGACTAGTGGTGATAGTCTGGATGACATTTCCATGACATTATATTTTTAATCATCTAACCAGCCAGTACTTTATTCTAAGTTTCTTTAAAACCTCTTTCATTCAGCCTATTTTGTTATGATTGCTAGACGAATATTACAACCGATTTATCCTAATGCTTTCGTTGTTAGTGTCTTTTTTAGCGACTTTTTTTTCTTTTTTAGTACAATTTTTTTAGGGAACGTGCCAACGGAACCCTATTAGTGAGACTCTGCTGTCTGTCTGTCCGTCCGTCTGTTCCATCCCAGCCTCCTCTCAGAACAAGAGGGCTTGGGCCATAGTTCCCACGCGGGCCCAGTGCGGATTGGGAACTTCACTTCACACGCACCATTGAATTGCTTCGCAGGTTTGTGCAGGTTTCCTCACGAAAGCAGTGCAGGGTTCCGACTGTTACAGGGCTCTATCTCTTGAGTCGTAATAGTCAGACACTTGAAATTTTCACAGATTATGTATTACAAATACTAAAAACAGAATATTATTTAAAGGGGGCTCCCATACACCAAATGACTCGCATTTGGCCGGTTTTTTTTGTGATAGGGTACCAAGGAATTCCAAAAAATACATATATTCGTAACAAATAATTTAAAAATTTATAACAGGTTTGTTTGTTTGTTTGTTGCAAAAGGTATTTTTGGGAATGGATTGCGTGCATTGAATAACACTAGACTCAGTAGAGCATGTGTTATTATGATAAACTTGGAAAACACAACAATTTGAATTCAAAGTAGGAGTTTGTTGTTGTATCCCAAGCTTCAGGACTAGATCCTACTGAGCAGAGTAGGTACAGTCACCAGCACCAATATATGACACGACAAGCCTGCTTAAATATCTGATACGACTCTATTTCTAGGGCCGGAAGGACGTGTCAGATATTAATAACGTTATAATGGATACCGCTACAAAATAACGATTTATATGGTTTTATTTAAAAACGATATTCGGTAATATAACCTAATAAAAAATAGCGTTATGCGAAAATAACGGTTATCAAAGCCCTGCTGGTAACTGTACTTTACTTATAACCATCATCATCATCATATATCAGCCGTCGAACATCCACTATTAGACATATATATATAGACCTCGCCCAAACTTAGGTACGATAATTATTTACCTACTGAATTTGTAGTAGATACCTACTTTATTCATAATAGTCGGGCTAGTTTCTAACTGAACTTAAAGGAACTGAAGTCGTGTAAGTACATAAATACGTGGTTGTTATCTATCGCAGGTAATACCCCAGTCCATGGCCTCACCGTAGAAAGTGTCAACACAGCAGAACTGAAAGTATTACACAACCCGGGTACGCCTATGCTGAAATTATATCCATGGAACCTTACAAAATATTTAAAAAACGGCGAAATTAAAAACGTGGAGTATTAAGGCCAATTGATGAAGAGCGACATATATTCTCCTCTTTATACACGTGACGCTCAGAATATCCTTTAGCCACTCACAACACAACACAAGCCTCGCAGACACATTATTCTATTTCTAACCGTCATTGTTTTTGTTTATTTATAACACGATACGTATCAAATAAGAGCACTAACCGCACCCAGTGGCAATTTTAATTGAAATAGAAAGTCCATTCAAATTCATCAAGAATTTACATTTACACGTCATTATATCATTAAGGTCTTGAAAATTGGCCTGTAGGCACCATTACGGTGATACCGGCTGATGACATATAGGAGAAAACGTGAAACACTGACACCAATCTGATGCGAACCCCTGATTTGACCTGCGGTATTCTTATAAGGAATTCGCCCGTTAGTTTAGACAGTCACTCTGTGGTTAGGGCTGCCAGGCCGCAATGCCGACCGTTTTGGAGGGCTACATCTTTAGTCAAAGTAAGGAAAAAACTATCACACTCAACGACGGCGACGACATCAAGTTTTAAGTAATATTAGAAAGAACATATTTGATAAGTCTCTCCGTAAACTTAATTCACCTGTACTAATTGATTCACCTAGTGCATTAAGTACATACACTTTTAGTAAACTTTAAACACCTTGGGTGGGTTAAGAGCCGTGGTAGCCTAGTGGTTTCACCTATCGCCTCTCAAGCAGAGGGTCGTGGGTTCGAACCCCGGCTCGCACCTTTGAGTTTTTCGAAATTCATGTGCGGAATTACATTTGAAATTTACCACGAGCTTTGCGGTGAAGGAAAACATCGTGAGGAAACCTGCACAAACCTGCGAAGCGATTCAATGGTGCGTGCGAAGTTCCCAATCCGCACTAGGCCCGCGTGGGAACTATGGCCCAAGCCCTCTTGTTCTGAGAGGAGGCCTGTGCCCAGCAGTGGGACGTATATAGGGTGGGATGATGAAACACCTGGGTACGTTATAACTATTAACTATAACCCTGCTCTCATGTTGAATGTCCAGGTAGATACTCGTACTCTATAATTGACTAATTGTGAACTTAATTTCGAAAGGATTACTTGCTGATATTAAAATTAGAGATTCGTTTACCTTCAGGTAAACCACTGATTTGGAATACCTTATGTTACTACTTTTAGCTGTGTTGTACATTCTGTGCTAATGGAATGTATACGAACGCCGTATGGAAATGTTTGGAGCCCAAAGTAAAACAACATTGAATGAGATAATATTCGCTAAGACCGTACCTTTATGAGCTCCCGATATTCCGAGGCAATTGCATGCATCATGATCATAGGTCATCTCGGATACCTATATCTAGTAGAACTGTATTCTATTATAATTTGCATAAAACTGTGCGTTGAAGTATTTCGCTTTCGTGTTCAACCCTAAATATTCACAGTCTAATCGCTGTAAGCGGCGGCATCCAAAGCTATCATCAGACGGAGTGAAACCACGCGGTCGAACAGATCTGTTACATCTAAAACAGTACCCGCCTCGTGGGATACCACTACAGCAAAAACTCTTCCAACCGGACAGTGACTCACGCATAGCTCAGTTTTTGCGAGTTACCTTAACCAAGTTTGACCAACAAACTGTCAATTACTTCTTGATCTTGACTCATAGGGCTCGATATAGACAGATTACAGCGTTCCACCGGTCCGTTTTTACGAGGACACAATATGTAATTTGTAAGTGTCAGCGTGCCATGTTCTGGGCCATTGAGCGGGTCGACAGAATGGCGGGCCGGCGTTGAAATTATGTCGATTCGTTTTTAGGTTGGACGCATCAATCACTTTTATTTTTACGTTTGTTCGATTGCTATTTAACGCGCGGATGTCTGACCTGATAAATATTTAGAAATACGGCCTTTAAAATTACAGTTTTTGTGGTTTCAAGCAAATTGTTACCTACAGTCATTGTTTTATAATGTATTCCTAATTTCCTACCAAGACAGAAGTAAAACTTGATATTAATTTGTGATTGCAAACAAATGAATGAATGGATAGTGTCTAAATTCACTTTGGTCAAAATATCATGAAGTTTTAATTCCATCAGCTGCTGTTACATAAATAATTATCGAATAGTATATTCTGACAATCTTAACGAAAAAAAATAACGGCTAGCATGTACGCCAACTATTTTCTTGCTTGTCGCTTATAATAGGGTTCATTGGGTCTTTCACTGTATTAGTTATAAAAAGTAATGCATTTATATTAAATATAAGTAATATAGTAGTATAGTATATAAGTAATGCATTTAATGACAAAACAAAAGTTGTACCTACAGTGGGTAATTGATTAAGCTCGAAAATGTACATCATCATCATCATTATCAGCTGGAAGACGCCCACTGCTGAACAAAGGCCTCCACCTTAGAAAGCCACAATGAACGACAACTCACCACTTACATCCACCGGTTTCCCGTAACTCTCACGATGTCGTCAGTCGACCTGATGGGAGGCCTGCGAACGCTTCGTCTTCCGATTCGTGGTCGCCACTCGAGGAGTTTTCTTCCAATGAACTAAAAGAACTTCTCCCCCAACGGTTATCTCTTCTTCGATCGATGTGGCCCGCCCATTGCCACTTCAACTTGCATATATTTCCAGCTATGTCGGTGACTTTAATTCTTGGACGAATTTCCGTATTCCGGATTCTATCGCGCAAAGAAACACTAAGCACAGCTCTCTTCATAGCTCGTTGCGTGACTCTGAGCCTCTCTAAGAGGCCAATAGTCGATGACCACGTCTCAGAGCCGTAGGGTATCACTGGCAACCCACACTGGTCGAAGACTCTAGTCTGCAAGCACTGCGGAATATTGGACGAGTTTCCCGAACGCGCTGCCCATCCGAGTTGAAATCTTCGGGAGACCTCTTTGACGAAGTTGGACCTACCTAATTAGACAACTTGGCGAAGGTAAACTAGTGCGAAAATATTATCTTTTGTTTATCACTATGGAGTAGTTTGATGCAAAAGGTGATACCGAAGTGTGCGTCAATCTCGGCCAAGCTTTTCTACCCACTGAATACTGATACGTAACAAAATGATGTAGGTAGTTACGTTGGTTATCATTATCAAGTTAGTCATCCTTCCTACTTTCTTCAACCACAACAAGGACCAAAACTATTTGACCCCTGTTATTTGATAGAAATTAAATAGATGATGCTGATAAAATAGACGGGTAAGCATGAAATGTTTCAAAGGATATCTCGTTAGGACCAGAAGTGTAAGTGAACGGGTCCCGATGGCCGAGCCTGCGACCTTCGTCAGCTGTCCCGCCCACCTCCATTGACTCACTGTCGCCTACCGCCTCTCAGCTATTCGGCTCCCAGTCATTACCATTTATTACTTTTGAATTAATATTAAACACTGCTAATTCGTCCATTCAATGTCAAATAAACTGAGCAATTCATTTGCAATCTGGGATTAACAATTACATGGAAAAAAGGCAGCCTGCGTCATACACAACATATTCTTAGAGCATTTGCACAAAGCGATTTTTAACGTGCTGTCGACGCGCGTTAATAGCGTGTTTTTAGGGTTACGTAGTCAAATAGGAACCCTTATAGTTTCACCATGTCTGTCCGTCTGTCTGTGTGTCCACGGCTAGGCTCGGAGACCGTTAGTACTAAAAAGCTGTAATTTGGCATTAATATACATATCAGTCACTTGGTAGAATAAAAAAAAGTGAAAAAAAAATTGTAGGGCTCCTCCCATCGACGTGAAGGGGTGTTTTTTTTTCTTGACTAACCCTGTAGTGTGGGATATCGTTGGGTAGGTATATTAAAACCATTGGGGGAATGCTAAGACATTTTTTAGATTCAGTGATTTGTTTGCGAAACATTACCAGGGCTATTGCAGATGTTTATCCTTACCATCAGGAGACCCACTTGCTCGTTTTCCAATCAGTCGAATAAAAAATAAAAATAAATTTAAAAAAATCAACTTTAAAGTGCAAATTTTTATGAAAATCGAGCGTCTCCCTCTAAAATCTAAACTGTTGGGTAGAAAAATATTAAATATATCAAATTTAGAAGAAAATTATAACGGCCAAGATTGCTTCAGAATTATTAGTAGTTTAAGAGTAAATAGCAGCCTAAGGTAAGTATAACATATACCTGAAGAAACATACACCATACGAAATCTTCAGAAAAATATTACTTGATTTTTTCGTAATGGCTACGGAACCCTATCTTGGGCGTGTCCGACACGCTCTTGGCCGGTTTATTTTTTCTATAGAGCAGCCACAACTCGCGTGCCTATCGCGATTGTATCGATACAAACGCAAGTCGACGGTGCGCCTAAAGACACGGTGTGTAAAAGCCTTTAGGTCGAACAATGAGTTTACGAGTACTTTACAACACTTATATTTCATCAACATCGTCTATTATATCAACACATGTTTGATATGTCTAGGGTAAATTCCTTTTTTTTTATTCTACTAGATGGAAAACGAGCAAGTGGGTCTCCTGATGGTAAGAGATCACCACCGCCCAAAGACACCTGCAACACCAGGGGATTGCAGATGCGTTGCCAACCTAGAGGCCTAAGATGGGATACCTCAAGTGCCAGTAAGTTCTTTTAACAGCCTCGTCCTAAAAGCCACATTATGGTTTATGCAAAATCGCCTGGGCAACAATACTTAACATATTTTATCTGAGGCCACAACGCCAATATCTCAACACATTGAACGACTCATTTATCAAAGGAATCTAGGATCTAGGTTTACGTTCGAATAACCATTGTCTTGCCTCAGCTATGTTTTAGTTAAATTCTGTTAGTTGTAACAAGTTATACAAGAATATTCAGTCGAAAGTTCTTATAAATCTTGTTTAAGTAGGTAGGTACTACAGATTGTTATCAAAGTTAAACATACTTAACTAAGAACGACGACAGGAAACTGGTTTTTACGTTTAAAGCTATATTGAAATCGGTCCATCCGTTTGAGAGCTACAATGCCACAGACAAACACACAGACAGACGTCGACATCAAACATATACCTAGCACCCATTTTTTTGCGTCAGGGGTTAAAAAAAGGTCAGTTTCCTAATAATTGGTCCAGTAGAAAATATTTGTTTCCCTAAACGTCTAATTGGTATTGATCACTTTTCTACAATGTGATCTAATTCCAAAACCATTTCGAGGAATAGGTTTATTAAATAATTTTATAACAATTTATTTTATAAAATACTAACTGATCGTGTATATATTTGCAAAATAACGTTTGACCTTGGTTTGACTTTCATCGTAAATAAACGTTATATCACTAAACCGCCTAATCCCAACACTGTCAGGTGACAGAATTAAGACATTACGTTTTATAAAGTAATTGTGATGGACAAAGATAAACGTAGTTTTTAACGCTCTATGTTTAGCTATAATTCTGATAACTTCTAAATAGGGTAATAAATTTAAAACGCAACTAGTAGTTCTAGTGTCTTAAATTCACCTATTTTATGAAAAAAATATATAAAAATAAACATTGTTTTTGAGACCAATGCCAATGAGGGCTATCGCGTATGAATTCGCCACTAGAGTAGCTAGTGTAGCGTGAGGTCTCCGAAATGTCAAATCTCATTGTTTTTGGGTGAGCTACGCGGGTTTATTTATAATTAGAATAATTTTGTGAATATTTTGTAATATCTGAAATTAATTATGGCAAATATGCGTTCCGGGGCAATGAATGTCTGTGTTTTGAGACAGTTTTGTCTTTCGGAAACCTTTGTCCTCCCTTTTTTCCGAACAAAACGGAGACTATGCAACACTGTGGCATGCTCGATATTTTTATGGTACGGTTTTAAGGTGTATTAAATATGATTTTAATCTAAACTTTGTTTTCACACCCGTAAAAACCGACTTTGGAAGCCATACTTAAAAACCTCACGCAACAGTGCGCCATCTAGTGAGACAAAAAACGATAGCCCTCATTGTGGCAGTTGTCAGAAGTCCTCGTAATGATTCAATCTAGTTTAAGTCCTCCATTAATCGCTTCATGCGTTCAAGCTGCGCATATTTAATTAATGCTTTATTTATCCCCTGTCACACTCGCGACAAAACTTTTATTTCCTAGCCACATCCGATCGATATAGATCTCATCCGGACAATTTCATTTGCATGATCGAAGATGGATCGTACTGTGACACGAAGATATCTGTGAACTTACTGCCCAAATCTTTACAACGTCCGGTTATGTCAACGGACGAGCGGTCCGAAATTAACCTGCGCGAATGCTAGCCACGGCGCCGATGAGATAATATTCGATAGTGGTGTGAAAAATTATCGACGAGTTTGCGATGTAACTACTGAGGTAAATGTTCCAATAGATGACACCTTGCTGTCACCTATATTGCCAGTGAAGTGCCCGTGTCACGGGTTAACTGTACGGCTGAAACATCCAGGTAATTTTGAATTGAATTTTGTTTCACAAATGCCAGTAACGCAAAAATTTAAAACAATATGTTTTCGATAAATCGTTTTCTTTTGCTTCAGTTGTGTTGAATAATACATCGAGAAAATACTAAAATGAAAATAATGTTATTAATATTCTTTATATCCTTACAGTATTGCGTATATTCATATATTGTTAAACTATCAAAGAAATAGGGCTACTACTACTACTAATCAACATTCAGGGAGACACTAGCATGATTATTGATTAGGGTTTGAGTAAGTCCCAAGGTACCTTGTAAACAAAGACTCGTTTTGTGAAAGCTCATTTTTATTAAAACTAAGAGATTTGGTGGAATTGTTAAACAAGTACAATGAATTTTTATCGATATTTCCATGAAAAATATAAACATCGACGTGTATCAAGCATCCCTAGTATGACAGCGCACGCGCCGGACCGGGACCATCACGGACTAACAAGGGATTCAAACGAACAGACGTGACAGCTTTATTGACCGAACCATGCAAACTACATCCTTATCAAAACTGAACCATTTTTTTAGCTGGCTAGGTGTTCTGCAACCTTTTCAGATACATGTACCAGCAAACTTCTTCAGTAATGTTATGACTTGGAATACGGGAAGGAAAGAAAAAATTGTTGCTCGTTTAAAAATATTAATTACAGGCGCAGCTATTTTGCATACCTTGACCGCTTTTGCAATAAATAAAGTTCATCCATTTTAAGCCTCCGCAAAGTAACGCTTGACTGAATCTATAGGTACAGTCATCGGCACCAATATCTGACACAGCAAAGCGTGCCTAAATATCTGATACGACTCTACATATTTCAAGGGCCGTTAGGCTGTGTTAGATATTTTTGCTCGGTCCGCTGTGTCAGATATTAACGCAGGTGACTATAGAAAAAAAAGGTTATTTTTAGTCCGCTTTCTGCTCTTTTTGCCGGTCTGTGCCCACTTGAACCATCTGAGTTCTCGTCAGTCTATGCCGTGAGTCACTCAGTGGATTCCATGTCAGTGTAGCGCCGTTGAACTTGCCATTACGCTACACTCCGTCGCGCAACTTAATTGGAGATACAGTTTTTTCATCATTACAGACATTAAAATGCATGAGAAGTTACAGTAACTACCGTCCTTCTGTCTAAAATTATATCATTATTTGTATTTAGTAGTTCAAGTACGATTTTGGCATTTGAGCAATTATGAAAATGAACAAACGTGACCGTTCATGTGTATACTTTTACTTACAACATTTTTGACTATTTCTTTTTCAGATTGTCAATAATGACATTTAATTGTTTTGTTAGTGGTGAAGAAATTGTGCCTTGCGGCCATCGTATAAACACCAATTAAACGCACATTATATAAAGTAGGTAGGTACTCGTACTATCTAGCGCATAATTTGATCTATGTATGTACCTACCTAATTCTGATTCATTTACTATGTGAATGTTCAATAAAGAATCATTATTATATTGCAGACTTATTGTTTTCACATTATTTAACTCATATAAGTATTTATGCAAATAAATGTTATTTTGACACTATAAATAAAAGCTTGATACGGCAGATAATTTATCATTCGACGGCAATTTTGGCAGTGCATAAGCCATTTAGGCGTGCCAACATTGCAGCGAAACGACATCGTTAGGACACTAATTTAATTTTAGTAGGTACTTATGTTAAAGTGTTAATTTGAAACATTACAATTTCAATTCGATCTTTATTCAGGTTTTTCAAGGCAGCATTACAATCCGGAACTGCAGGTAGAGCCTTTATAGGTGATTGGTCAAGCACCGCAATGAACTGGGGTGCTACTACGAAATTTGAAAATCGAAGATCGTGTCGTGCCGTCCCTTTAACTCTTGTATTAAATAATATAAATGTCGGCGGGACGGCAAGATACTAACTTCGAATTTTGCACTTCGTAGGCCCAGCTCACCCAATTTTTCTCACGCCTCGGTAACTTGGCATTTCAAAGTCTTTGAGAAGCAACACATGAAAATTCCTAAGGCATTTATCTCGATCGTCTGCAATGATTGAAATCTCTATCACCTGTCGAACATGCAACAAAGTTGTTTCAACCTCTCCCCTATTATGTAACTAATAAAGTTGAAACAACTAACCGACAGGTTGATGGATATCGAGATAACCGTGACAATCACGCCGAATGACGCCGGACGCTGATCCTGTTCTAGTGAGGTCTGTTAGATGACATGTGTCAAATTAAAATTCCAATGTAAAACACATGAGCACTTCTGGCTATCAAACAATTTACCGATAAGCGTTTGAGTTAAAGCTACTGACTAGTGAGTAGAGATACCAATAGATGCCGCTACTGTATGTCAGGAAGTCATCAGTTTCAATCAATCATGAACAAGAACCTAGTATCAATACTAATTCTATCTAGCGATATCCAGTATGCTTTTATTAAACAAGACGATTATAACACGCATAAATTTTGAAGAATTTAAGCTATGATCGGTGGGAAAAAAAATAGGTGCAAAAGATAGGGATGCTAAGCTAAATGCTAACCGATACGGATGAAAATAAATAGCAAATAAGTATCACTGAATACTTGACATCAATTAATCTTATCTCAAAGCAAGCAAAGCTTTTGTTATTGGGTGCTAGGCAACGAATAAACATACTTAGATAGATAGAGAAATAGTTAAAGAGATATTAAATAGGTACCCAAGTGTCGAGAACAAACATTTCATAAATAATGTCTGCTCCGACCGGGAATTGAATCCTGGACCTTAAGCTTTTATAAACACTGGGTTATCTGGTCAACAAATGTTAGAATTGTCTGTCTATAAACTGACTCACAAAAACCAATTACGTATTCATCATTCACATCTCATCGTCTGATTAAATCAGAGCGTATTATAATTGACCCATCGTCAACAGTAGAAACAGTAGTCTGATCAATCATTTTCACCGATCAACGACTACGCATATAACTTTCATAGGACTTTCTCAATAGTAATGAATGAGATTGTTTGCTCAGGTAAGACCACTTTTTTCTGAGCTAAAGACACACCGATACTTAAGGTGTAGAAATTTAGAAACCACTGCCGGGTGGCCGTGAGAAATAAATTGACAGCCTTAGTTTGTGATCTGACCAGAGTGAAGTTCTTTCACCTTTAATTTATTTTCTTCCAACTATGCTTTAAATTTCTTCATATCCGCACTAAATACCCAGCACAAAGCGGGACTTTTCTGCTCAAGAGCAGAAAAAATGTATAAAAATACTTCATTGCAATGTTTTAGATTTTTTTTTTTCAGATCGCGGGAAAAAATACAAATTGACATTTTTGAGACTGCGAATGTAAACTTACAAAAATGAAATCATCGAGTGCTAGTGACATTTCTTTCCTATTAATTGTTTAGCATGAGTTTTTTTTTCGTCTACTATTCCTGTAATAGTTGAAAGAAAAAGCAGATTATGCACCTCGTATTAAGTAATTTATTTTGTACTCGTGCTTTTCAAAGCCCTCGCTGACGCTCGGGCTCCAACTCGGCACTCGGTGCAGTAATAAATAACTTTTTGCTTGGTGCAACAATCTACTATTGCTCTTCCTTTATTTGCAGAGAATGTTTTCTTTGTGAAATCAACAATATTGACCACATATTGACGTACATATACAAGGTGGGCCCTGTAACAGGAGAAAAAAATTAAACCACAGCTTCCACTCTTCATCTTGACCTAATCTAGTTGTACAACTTTCGAAAATAACTTGTATTATGATTTTTATTATAGTTTAAAGTTTAATTGGACAATTATTGCGAATTATTGCGAAATCCGTCATTTTGTTACGTGACAGGCGATGTCATTTAGGCTATTGGATGCCGTACAGTGAAAATACCATTTAATTTATTTGGAATAAACGTAGTGATAAAATTACTTAATTTTTTAAAGTTGCAGAACTAAAGTAGTTCCATTTGAGTAGCAGAACCTGTGTTTTATTTTTTTGCTCTTGTTATAGGGCCCACCCGGTATTTTCATGTTATAAATAACATTAAATATTAAATAAAAAAATATGCATTTCATAAGGAAAAGTCATTGATTTTGTAACGCTACAATTTGAATGTTACATTATTAACAAGTAACTAGGTCCAAGCTTATAGAAATTATTTTATTAAACTAATTAATAGTGGGTGGTTATGCGCTGTCAATCTCAATGTTGATAAAATAACACAGACGCGTAAAGTTAAAGTTAAATATAATTATAGTCTATCACAAAGTATCATTATCACATGAACGAACATCAGCTTTACTAATCAACCACCATGTTAACGTAATACTGATAAGTAGGCAAATAGGTAGGTAGGTGGGTAGATGGTAAATTTTTATTGAAAATTATATGACTACATACATTCACAGCTCTATGCAATTCAAATA
Source organism: Choristoneura fumiferana (assembly GCF_025370935.1). NCBI lineage: Eukaryota > Metazoa > Arthropoda > Insecta > Lepidoptera > Tortricidae > Choristoneura > Choristoneura fumiferana. The sequence continues at coordinate 12,016,994 of NC_133488.1, read as the reverse complement.
ACGAATTAATCATAACTTTAAGGTAGACAAGTCTTTAAATCAATCTGCTCCAAACACTTATCCAATTAATCAGTACAATAATGACGAAACTAAGACAATAATAGACATACTTTGCCAGTGCGGCAATAGACCGTGGCTCTGCGGTGCGAAACGATGAAATATTTCGTTGGATTCGATCTAAAAACGTCACTCATATAAGCAAGCCCACTACCAAGAACTCTCACAATCACCGATATCAACTCAAGTGAGCGAGACGACCCCATACATAACTATGCGACGTCTCGCTTGCTCAAGTTGCAAATTATCGTAATCAGAATCCGTGGTGGACCACCAGGAAGGTGCAAGATGTTGCAGGCTATTACATTGTCTGTACCATGCGAATGAACCATTATGGACCTAGTCGTAATGGAATATGTTGGCACAGTTTTGATGGCGTTACGTTACGTATAATAAATCTACGCATTGCCTTGACAAATCCCAAGTAGATTATTGTAGAAACACCAATGTTTCCTTCTCTCAATAATACCAACACAAGGCAAATTTAATACGATTTTCATCGAAGTTTAAATCTGTATTTCCTGTGAGTCGGCTTCTATTATTCACGTCAACGCTATCAGTAATCATCAAGTTTCATGCCAAATTTTCGGAAATTCGAAGTGAATTTTCCCGAAAGTTTAAACCAAACAATTTTGATTGATTCTGGGTAGTAAAGGGCTGTTTATCTATAATATTATAGGTATCAGCTCTGCATAATATCAGGGAGGCAGATTGCCAGAACTTGTGACGTCAAAGCAGTTTTCAAACAAACATTCTAAGTAAAGTCCAATTTAAGATCAATGAATGCGAACTGATTTAGCGCTTTGTTGATATAACCTCGGTGAATGTTCGGACACGAGTTATTATGTAATTTAATTCATACTTCTTAATTGTTTATGGCTGCGTTTGTATCGGATTCGAATGTAACTAACGGGTATCCTAGTGTCACTGCTTAAGTGGCTAAATAAGAAACAAACAAGCTGAGATATGTGGTGGATAGGGGAAATTCGTGTCTGTACCGTTGTCCAGCAGTGGTGTAGCGGTATAGCACGCGGCACGGAATGCCGAGGACCTGGGTTCGATTCCCAGTGCTGGTCTTATTTTTCTGGTTTTTCTGTGCATCTTTATTTCAGTTTGTATTTTCAATTTAGGTTTTACGGGATGACCGTAAAAGTAAAAATTTGGAATTAACGGCTATCCGTCAAAGTATATATTATCTACCTATATAATAGCAAGGAATTTGCGTTTTCCCGCAACTCAACACGCCCATGAATTAGATGAAGGTTATGGTATTGGACAAAAATTCGTATTAAACTCGGAAATTTTTCTTTCCGCTTTTTGTATTTATTGAACGAGAACCCACAACACATTGACGAAAAACAGGTCAAGTGAGAATAGGACTTGCGCACCGCGGGTTCAGAACAAATCTGTAGGTATCTATATCCAATGTTAGCAGAGCCTCTCTCCTAAGCAAAATGTACGCAGTCTGGGGGCATTAAAGATGGTTTGTCCTGGAAAGTTTCCAGAACATCAGAAAATACCCTATCAGTTTTGATTTCCCGGGAATTTGTTTGGATACACCTTTTATAATGAATGAGTCATTACTAATGACTATATCGTTTGGCGCTGATTTTCAACCTGCGCCCGTCTTCCCGACGATATTAGAGCTCGTCATGAGAACTTAGATGAGTTAGAACGTAGACTCTGTCGCTGAAACTGAAATCGGAGTATGTCAGAGGCCTTATTCAAGCATGATTGGGATTCACCACTTTTTAGGGTTCCGTAGCCAAATGGCAAAAAACGGAAGCCTTATGGATTCGTCATGTCTGTCTGTCTGTCTGTCCGTCCGTATGTCACAGCCACTTTTTTCCGAAACTATAAGAACTATACTGTTGAAACTTGGTAAGTAGATGTATTCCGTGAACCGCATTTAGATTTTCACACAAGGACAACTATAACGGCTAAGTTTGCTTGAGAATTATTAGTAGTTTAAGAGTAAATAGCAGCCTAAGGTATAAAATATACCTAAACTTGGAAGATTCCGTATAAAATACGAAATCCTTAGAAAAATATTACTTATTTTTTTTCATAATGGCTACGGAACCCTATTTTGGGCGTATCTTGGGCGTTTTTTCTAAACTGAAAAGTTTTTGCCAAACACACTTCCAAAGTGGTAAAATGTGTGCCCCCCCCCCCTGTAACTTCTAAAATAAGAGAATGATAAAACTAAAAAACATATACAAGTATGATGTAGGTAGATACATTACCAATGCAAACTTCCTCTGAAAATTGGTTTGAACGAGATCTAGTAAGTAGTTTTTTTTAATACGTCATAAATCGTAAACCGCAATTTACCTTTCATTCAATCAACTCAAATATAAAAATAAAATAAAATAAAAAAATGTGTGCGGAACCCTCGGTGTGCCCGGTTTTTTTCTGTCGTACGGTGTGAAATGAGGGCCGAAAATGACGAGCACCTGAACTGTTAGGCAAAAAGTCCACAGATATTATTATGGTAAAGCATGCATCACGGAATAATACGAAACTGGAATGTAAATACTGTTAATTTTCTATAGGTGTACCTACTTAAAAAACTTCATTTTTAAACATATCAACAAAGTGTGATTTATTTGATTACCGTCTATCTAATTAAGAACATCAAAGTTCCTTCAATATTTCATGGGTTTCAGTATTGGCAGATACTTAGGTAACCAGCGTTTTTATTGATGAAACCGCATAAAATTTTAGTGAAAGCTATTAATATTTATGGACCTAGCCGTCCGACGGAGGTGCGCGCCGGAAGCCACAGGTTCGCAGAAGCGCCGCGAGTAAATATTATTGCGATTGCGCAGCGTCCGGCGCCTGCGCCGACACGTGGTCAGCAGTTTTAGTACCTAGTCAAATTAGTAGATAACGACAATAGATTGGCGTCTCGGAGCATACAGACTAATTAAAGAAGTGGAAAAGCGCCTGGTCGACATTATTGGAGACCAAAAGAACTCATAGATATCTCTCTTAACGAATTGCCATCGCCATTCAACGAGGGAATGCGGCCAGCCTGTTGGGCATCATGCCACGGAGTCCTTTTTTAGATTTAGGCCTCCTTCAATTTTTTCCACTCGTCGAGATAGCAACTTCCACGAGATTTCGTGTGACTTTTAAGACAGTTTTTAGAGTGCCAAAGTAAAGTTTTATATGAGTACGAGCTTATTATCTCACGTTCTGAGTTTGATCCCCTTGGGACCAATTCCACGATCGAGGGTTAAAAATAAAATCGGTGATCCTGAGTTCACAGTTCCGACATCTTGACACTATTTCAACCTGGGTTAGCAGTTAGCAGGTTAGCTTTTATGTTGCTTGAATGACTCGAGTAATATGTACATGACAGACTGAACAGCTGATAAAAAAAAATAAGATTTCTTAAATAGTGGCTGACTTTAATGTTTCCATACATCGATCCATGTTCAAACTGTTCCAAAGGTAAAAAATCTTCACGTATCTAATCCAACAATTGAGCGAAACATTCTGAATTAATTTTAAAGCACCCTGTACTGTATAATAAGAACTGTTATTATTAGTTTAGAGGGCGCATGACGGGTTAATAAACCTGTCCTCATACATTTTTACTTGTTAAACTCCGTAATAATCCACAAAACGTGAACTACCCGAACATAAATCACCCAACATGATTATTTAATCGCGCGCCGAAATACAGGTCGAAACTGGCCAGAAGCATTCCAAGTTTTACCGTTGGCACTACATAAGCGACTATACATCAAAAAGAACCTTTATACCGTTAAAGTCGACCGAAAGTGCATATTTCGGTGCATTAATTACCGCTGCGTTCCGAAAATAGTTTAAAGCTTCCTCGGCGCCAGTCGCAGGCGCGAACGTGTTGAGAAACAATTCCTTACGTACTATAATGGACTTTAGATTATAGGATATGCTTACCATAATAATCTTAAGTTGTAGCAGTGACGTCAAGACGTTATCAAGCTCGGTCTTAAGTATCAGCCTCATCAAATACTCAAACATGTCGCCAAAATAAAAATCATTTCGCGTAAAGATGACCAATAGGTATAACAAAACTGGTCAAGTGCGAGTCGGTCTCGCGCACCGTGAGTTCCGTACAAATTTGTAGGTATCTATGAAAATCAGTGTTGGATCATTTTCGATGAACACTGACATAGACTAGACAGACAGACTTTGATTGCGTTATAATTTCAAGTTTCTAAGACAACTGAAAGTAGGTACAGTCAAGGACACTGAATCACGTACTAGGGTAGAATCTTTTCATAATCAATTTCGCAATGATTTCTTTGGCAAATGTATGGATGTTAACAAAGATTACTCGTAAATAGCACATAGGTTCCACCCTGGTACGTGATTCAGTTTTCCTGACTATGCCCTATAGCTTTTGATTCCCGGCAATTTGTATGGAAACATCTTCTTTAATAACTGCACCTTTTGATTGCGTTTTCTTACAAGTTTAATTTTTTAAATGCTCCGATTGGTATTATACCTGAATATTTGATTTTCATTTCAGCTTGATACTTTCATACGTTCCTGAGGAAAAGATCCTGACAGACGGACGGATCGTGTTGGACAGACGGATAAGAAAGTAATCCTCTTAGGGTATCCTATAAGGGTTTTTGCCAACTGAAGTACAGAACCTTAAAAACGGCGAAATACTAATAATCATTGTCATATTTAAAAGGTTCTGGCGTTCTATTCTATCTCTCTAAATAATCCTGAAATTTTCTTGATCAAATGTAACAGACACTTTAATAAAATAAATTTATTATAAACATTACTCATTTTATGAGATTGCTAAAGCAAGCAATAAAGATTATGGAAACTTCAATTTTGGATACTCTCCAATTACCAATCACAAGTACTGTGCGCTGACGGCCAAAAGAAGAAATCGTCTTATAAAACGTAATTTTGAACCCAAATTCATTTTACCCCGACAGTGGACATTCCCAAATGTTGACATAAGTCGGTTTCCACATAGCAAACAGTAATGAAGTGACATAACTCTCAAAAAGCACCGCCAAAGTGACTTATGGCCGCATCATTCCCAGAACTGGGGCAGAGCAAATGAATGCCCGAAATGTTAGGTGTAGATTTAACGGTTGCAAAGTTGCGATGTGGTAATAGTAACACAGTACCTGTTATTATTTGGAGTACGGGATGCGCATGAATGAAGTTTATAAATGAATGTGTGTTCAAAGGGTGCTGTTTTAAACAAATACTTCGGCCTAATATGTTCATAAGCTTTGGTATCTCTTTTTGACTTAATTTACCTTGAACATTGGAATATAGTAACCGGTACAATGTTGGGTACATTGGTTGTGACAATATTATAGCCTATGCAGGGTGGAAAGTTGAGATGGGGCAGCAAGGGCAGCTACTAGATCCCTTGTTGCTACGCGAATTTGCTCTTAGGAGACCTTTACTAACCTAACTTTATATATTGGTTATGTCGCCTAGGCAAAGAACAATCACGTAAATTTGTAACCTGTATGTATGTATAGTCCAGATTAAGTCTATCACTAACTTTATAATGAATTTCTAAAATTAAAACAAAATTAAACTCAACCTGCTCGGTGTTTTTTGCCAAGTGCATTACGCGAGCGTTGACACCAAGCGTGAAGAACAAAGTTCAAAACATTATAAAGACAACTAAGTAAATGGAAAACACGTCGCGGTTAGAAGCCTCCTTTTAAGGCCTCAAGAGTCCAGACGTTAAGCATTTTCGACAAAAGATAAGCGAAACTTCAAGAGACGTGATGTGCATATCTGATTGAGGCCTAACCGCTCCTAACCGCCACACCGCAACTGCTTAGGACGGTATAATTATTTCCCGAGCTGGCATGGTAGAATCATTTTTGAATTATCGATCTACGTTAATAAGTTTTTTTTTAACAATAAAATCTTCATCAGGGATCATTGCTTCATTCCACAAACAAAATTATAATTAGAGAGCTTGTGTAACCTAAAATGACGCGTCCCCCTACACTCAACTTAAATCAGTTACCTAGTAATCAAATCAGTCAGATTTAGTTGAGTGAGGCACTGAGTGAGGGACAAGCTTTTACGAGTATTCAGTTTCACCTATCCCGATCCCGATGTCTGTCTGTAGTCAAATCTTGCAAATTAAATTTGACCAACTTCCAGTAGTCACATCAACTTAAAATTCGGAATACTTGTGTAAATTGCGTGACAATACAATAATCTGGTAGTGACATCCTGGTAGTCCGGCCAGGATTATCTTCGCAGGACAGAACTCTTCAACGGTTAATGGCATCGACTTCGAATTTGGTGTGCAAATGTAGCTTGGGTGACAATGCTGGTAAGTTGACAAAAAGTACAGTCAGTATTAAAAATGAAAATTTTACCAAAAACTTGCAAGCTAAATTTGATCTACTTGCAGGTTTACGATCGACCTGAAATGTTGCATGCATGCGTACATAAATCGGATGACAATGCAATATTATTAAGACATTATGATTATGACATAGAGCTGATCTGATGAGCCAGGTGCCATAAGAGCCGGAGGGGAACTACCTACGTAATGAAACGACACAAACCCATCGAGCTTGCGTTCGTTTGATTCGTCTTGACGAGTACTTTGGTGCTAAATGGTAACCAGGGTCTGATGATGGAGCTGGAAGGGGCTATAGGAACTCGGTTATTTAACGATACAACCCCATCGAGTATGGGCTCGTTTGATTCGTCTTGACGAGTAGGTACATTGGTACTAAATAGTAACCAGGGTCTGATGATGGAGCTGGAAGGTGATCATAGGAATTCTGAAATAGAGCGACACAACCTCATCGAGTTTGTGCTCGTTCGATTTGTCTTGACGAGTACTTTGGTACCTAGTACGCCCTAGTAAATTTTGCATCAAAAATACTAAAAAAATAAAAATCAAAGTAGAAAAAAAAAACGTTTTAAAAACAAGCTTTTATAACTTGTAAATAAAAAGAACTAAAGAGGTGAAAAATGTTTTAATTAGATAAGAAATATACCGTTTTATAGGTACATTGTATTCAATCTTGTGTTCAATTCTTGCGTTTTTATCATAGACCCACCCAATTATTATAAGTAAATAAAAGCGTGTTACATTTTAATGGAACAATAGAGAACATTTAGCATAATTATAACTTCTTATTTTCTCTTGCCGATGTAACACGCTTTTGTTTATAATAATTCGGGTTATTATTATTATACTGATTATTTTTTTTAACTTTTTATGTTTTTTTGAACACTGAAATAGTACTGGCCATCGTATCTAATAATTGTCATAAAAACTCTCGGATGCTATTTAAAAAAATTGGCCTTTTCTTGTTTTTGAAATAAATAAATATCATGTAACACTTGACACCAATTGATACTAGGCAAAGGATAAACATACTTATATAAATAAATAGTATACTTAAATACATATTAAACATCCAAGACCCGAGAGCAAACATTTGTATTATTTATACAAATATCTGCCATGGCCGGGAATCGAACCCGGGACCTCAAGCTTCGTAGTCAGGTTCTCTACCCACTTGGCCATCCGGTCGTCTTTTTTCATTCTTGCTTTCCTTCCAGTAATCACAATTCAGTGATCACAATTAAAAAAAAGTGCTGGCCAGTATTCAAGTGTTTTTTGACAGGCTACCGTCTTTGTAGTTCGAAACGAATTACGCTAACTTTAAAAATAAACATTGTACCCAATAAATACATTTTTTTTTATAAGAGAGTGAAAGTGAAATATTTATGACCAATGCGTTAAAAAAATTGTGGCATGCAAGTTACAATTCATAGTCATTTAAGGGAGAGCGGTCGTGTAGTCATTGAGCAGTAGCAATAAAATTGATTTAAGGGCTTCTTTATTGGACACCTTTCGATTTCAACTTTCTTTTGTAGAACTATAAACTATCATCCTATTTATAGTAGGGAAGCCCACGATGCTAAATCGGGATTTACTCGAGCGTCATAGAGACCTATTGGGTTGCGAAGCTTAGATCATAAGAAGAAAAAAATTTCATATAATATATACCTTTTCATCGGTGGGGGGGAATTGTTATAGATTTTCAAAAATGTAAAAAAAAACTGTTGCATGGACATACTCGAGCGCGTCAGATATTGATATCATCCATGTCCTACGTATTTTTAAAAATGTACGTATGTTAATCTGATTGTTTCCATGATGGGGGTGGTCGTACGTAAGGGTTGAAAATGAAAAAAAAAAAAAATTAATCGGGCGCGTCAGATTTTCTAAGGGGATGTTAAGAGATCCTAAAAAAAGGCTCTTATATAATAATCTGACGATTTGGATGTGACGCAAATCCGTAGCCATTATTAGAATGTGCATAAAAAATTCGCCATTTTGAAATCCTCAAGCGTGTCAGATTAAGATATATATGGTTCATCTTCATGCCCTAGACGTGCTGTCTCATAATCTGACGATTATCTGGAGGGATTCGCCTAATCTGACAACTAAAAAATTTTTTTTCTTATTTTTTTTTAAATCATTGAACTTAATTTATTGAAAAGCTCAGGAAATAGCATGCAAATAAAAAAGTGTATGTTTTTTAAGTAGAATACTGTATTTATAAGAAAATAATTATAAAAAATTGAACTTTTTTGAGTATTTTTTCTCAATTATCATCGTCATTGGTAGAATCATCTTCTTCCTCTGACTCGATTCCAAAAATACCAGCGCACGGCAGCGGCCACACAGTGAAACTTGAGTAAACAATAAGAACGAAATTTCTGCCGTAGTGTTGTCGCGGCCGTTAATAAATGCCATCCTTGTCTATTTATGAACGCATTCTGCAAGAATAAGCAAGCGAGATATAGGTCTACCAGTTTATATTTGTTAGTGAAATACGACACCCGCCATCGACCGGGAGCCGGTCGCTTGCCACTCTAGGGTTTTTGACAGCGTGCCGGGAGCCGATCGCCTGCCAAACAAGGATGTGCCGGGACCCGGACGCTTGCCACTCCAAGGGTAGCAAAAACGTTGGAAATACGTTGTAAACAATATCATGCCACGAACGAGTCTGTGTGATCAGCTGTGATGGCGTCTTGGCAACAGAACACGGACGCACGGACTTGGGACGGAGCGAGAGAGTAATAGATAGAGAAAGAGTGAGAGAGGAATAGAAACGCGGAGAGGGGAATATAGGCATCACGTAGCTGAATGCAATAAACTTTATCGATGAATGTTTGTTATTTCGGCTTGTGGAAACCGTCAGATTATATATTTTTCGTAATTCTTGAATTATTCCCTTCAAAATAAAAAAAAATTTAACCACGCTCGAGAATGTCGAGATGACGTTTTTTTTTACAACTTTCTAGCCCTACCCCTTCTTTACGTCACTCCCAAATTGTCAGATTAGTGGAATACACACGTTTTAGTATGTGACTAACTCATCCTACCTTAATCTGACGCGCTCGGGAATTTCAGATGATGAATTTTTTTTTACTAATCTGATCCTTTATCCTTGACGGGCGGCCATGTATATGGGGCTCATAGTTGGTGGAAGGACTTAACCGGGTACAAGGTATCCCCCTGTATATTAATCTGTCGCGCTTTAGTAAATCCCGAAATCCCCTCTTGGGCTCCCCTACTATTAAAACTACTTGCACTGTCTACTGACCCAGTATCGGATTAGTTTGATAAGTATTTTAAAGAATGCATGCGCAATGCAGAAATGTACAAAATGTTTCCTGTAGAACACAGGCAGCTTAGACTGACATGTAAGCCCTAAAAAAAAACTGATGATGTCATAATTTTTCAAATTCAAATTCGTAACGAAGAATGTAGGTTCGAACGTTTCCCACATAGCACGGCCCGGACGGTGAGTCAGCGGGGTCAAGAGCACCGCGGCTGCCTACCTGATGAGTTTTGCGTGTGCCACAATACGGCACGGGTTAGTGGATAACAATGAAGGTTTTTTGATAGATGAAATATCACTAGATGGCGTAAGTATCGTGAGATCCTTTTGACGTTACAGACTTGCTGGCGATTCGCTCATTTAGTTATAAACTAAACCTGGATTTTTAATCCCATGGAAAAATGTAGGTAAACAAAGTTTCGTCATTGTCAAAGTGACATTTCAGGGGATCTCAATTTATGGGCCAGCTAGAAATATTATATACCTAAAGTTCTGTTTTTACCGTGTTTTTTCTAATTCTGATAAAAGAGCCTTTTTTACGCGAGACAACTTATAAGTCGTGGCTTGACTGAGAAATACTCGGACCGGACTCCATCCTTTCATACAACATTGAGCGAAAAACAGCGGAAAATGTAACAATGAATAACTTAACTACATTAAAAACATAACAAAAATTTCAACAATTAAAAATAACAGAACAAGAGTCACAGGAAAACGATTACGAATTTCAGGCTCAAATGTTAATACTTAGTGCATTGTGCATAGCTGAACACAGCTTAAAAACCCGGGAGTAATACCAGGACAAGAAATAAAATATGCATACGAAAACATTATTCTCTTTGTGAACTAAAATACCAAAATGTAAATGCCAAAATAAAGATTTTCATCTATAAATAAAAATATTTCACGTTGATTATGAAATACAGTTTTCTAATGGGAATTCGTTTTGTGACAAATATGGAAATAATAAATATCTTGAACTCTGCAAATGTTTTTCGATAGCGGGAACACCTTTGTTTACATTTTTTCCATGGGATTAAAAATCCGGGCATAATCTCAAATATGAGACACAACACACAGAACAAGGTGTCACAGAAACCCACTTTGAAAATAGTTTGAATATCTTTTTTACACCAATATGTCTAACATAGTATTCAAGTGTTACGCGTGTGCATACGCATTTTTACTTCTTCGAATGATAATTGGGTGGAAAGTCTATGTGTATAGTGAAACTTAGAGAAGAAGAAATATAGCAATGCGGCTGAGGCTGTTGTAAAATAAATTCGTAAATAAAATAAGGCAGGAAAAAATAAATCTAGATTTAGTCGTTAATCCAGGCTTAAGCTTGACAGTTCCATACAATTTGACACTACTAAACTGAGCTTAACGCTAACTTGAGATTTATGTGTTTACTGCAAGTGGGCCTAAGTGCATAAACTGCGATCTATTTACTGCATTTCCGTCCTGTAAAGGTTTTTTCCCACTGCCTATTAAAATTACTCGTCGTACTTAGCCTTCTCATTGACTTGATAATTATTTTTTATTTAATAAGTAATTTATCTGTGACTAACACCCAAGTTATCTCCCGTACATAAATAAAACAAATACTAAGCCAACATCACGTTTCATTCAAACGGTCAACCTCGTAGTTTCGTTGTCCAAGTTGATGCTAACCAAGATAACACAATAATGGCCGCCCAAAATATGAAACCTCTGATATGAATGAAACGGTTGAATGGAAAGTAAATAACGAGCGAGAATTCTCGTTAGCCGAAGGACAACAAGTCACGCTTCCATTCTAACGCCAACACATCACTTAGCCTAATATTATAGTTCCATCTCTTTCGTTTTTGACGTAAACGATAGAGATGAAATGCACAAAATACAGGCACGGATCACAAATTATATAATGACGATACTTGGGTCATATCAATGGAAGAACGCCCACGCTGCCACTTTCATCTCGTACCCCGCGTGATCACGAGATCCAGGAACGCCATCCTTTATTTATTGTAGGCCCCGAGCAGAGATGGAGTACCCTTGCCATACGCAGTCTTGATGCATTGACGAAGATTCTACAGAATAGCCTGTCACTCAGGACTCGTAGTTGAATGTAATATACCTGTGGGAAGCGGAATGAAGTATGAGAAGGATGGAAGGATTTAAGTTGGCAGATTTTGTGATTAGTACTTACACAATTAGATTCAACACACGACTATTTTTGGAACTATTACAAATTTAGTTTTAGAAAATGTCGTTGACTTCTTAAATATTTACCAATAAAAACAAACATGAAAACTTGAGTTGGTAGAGCTTGTTGAAACACGTTACATGAACAACTCCTAACACAGTTGAGTAGCTTATCTACACGAGAACATCTGTTTATGCTACGTGTAACATAATAAATGTCGTTGCAGATTATGTCGTTACCGGCATAGCTTGCGCCATGTCGTCCACGCAACCAGTAGCATCAAACTAGAAGGGCATAAGTTGATCGAAACTCCAAGCTCACATATCCAATACTTACTGCGTTAGTTTAGCACATAACTAGGATTGCTCCTACATCTTGCCCATCAGAAAGTAAGAATCGTATCTGAGAGTACTTCGGTAAAAAAGCTGTAGCTGTTAGAGCACATCGTTAAATTTTGAATGCCTTTTTTATAGTCGCAGGCCCAGAGAAAACCTGTTTGCGAAGGTTCGGACAATGGCCACACACCTCGAGCATGACTTGAACTCTATTACATGTATGGTTTTGAATACAAAAGAAAACGTGAAGATATAGTAATTAAATTAATTCAATTAGATCACTTTTGGGGTTCCGGACATCAAAAGGATAAAACGGAACCCTTATAGGATCACTTTGTTCTCCGTCTGTCAAGACACTTTCTCAGCAACGCATCGTGGAGGTATCAAGCTGAAATTAATATCAAATACTCACGTCTGCCATCCTATGAAGCCTAGAAAAAACAAACTTCTAAAATCAAACTTCTAAAAGCAATGAAAAGAATATACTTAGTCGTTGAAAAAAGGTTCTAGCAAATTACCGTAACCAAGAAAACCTCTATAGTACCTATTTCCGATTGTTCCAGAAACATAAAATGGAATGAAGAATGATTGAACAAAAGTACCTCTTACAGCAATTACAATTAATTTGAAAAGTCTGAAAAATCTTAATTTTTAGGTCTGTCTGTCTAGTGTAATGTACAGTAACCATCTTATGTGACTGTGTAAATTTTGCTTAGGAAAATTTGTACGGAACCCTCGGTGCGCGAGTCCAATTAGCACTTGGCCGGTATTTAGGGTTCCGTAGTCACCTAGGAACCCCTATAGCTTCTAGCTTCGCCATGTCTGTCCGTCTGTCTGTCTGTCCGTCCGCGGCTAAGCTCAGAGAGCGTTAGTACTAGAAAGCTGTAATTTGGCATGAATATACGATCAGTCACGCCGACAAGTAAGTACTAAAATAAATGAACTAAAAGAATTTCCTTGCTCAGCTTGCTTGCTTTAGTTCATTGATATGGACCTCCGCAAAGTAAAGCTTGATTCAATAAATTAGTACAATAAAAAAAAATTGGGTGGGTACCTCCCATAGACGTGACGTGGGGGTGGTTTTTTTTCTTGACTGACCCTGTAGTGTGGGGGTATCGTTGGATTGGTCTTATTAAACCATTGGTTGATGATTTTTCGATTCAGCTTAGTGATATGTTTGCGAAATATTCAACTTTAAAGTGCAAATTTCGGCTCTTGGCCGATTTTTATTTAACTGTATCTGTTCTTTTTAAGCATGATTATTGGTAATGAATAATGATTGGGACTAATTGTGTTCGCATCACATATAGAAAAGTTTATTCTGTAAGTACACGCACTGCATGGTTATGTTTAAAAGAATGAAATTCATTCTTAAAAACATAAAACAACATAAAGAGTAGGTGCTACCGCGATTTTGTATCATGAAGTAAGCATCATAAAGGAGTGGTTTTAGTAATAACATATGCATATTACTACCGTAATACTTGCAACTCTAAGTAGAACCCTCATTTGGGCTAACTTATTGCAAATTTGGTGAGCGAAGCAGTGAAACATCGAGTTTACTACGCCGTTCACCTTTTGACACCAACATTTCCATTGTCTGAGGCTACGAATGGGTACTATTCCATTAGTTTCACAAGTAAGGACAGGTAGTAAACAGGTACTGATAAGATACAAGCGGATAAAATTCGAGACAAAAGGGTGATGAACAGGTAATAATGTGGTTTTAGGAATTTGCACCCATGCCGCAAGTGAGAGTTGATAGTAACTTATCTTGCAAGAGTTTTCAAATGCAACAGATTCACGGAAGGATATGGATGAAATTTTATACATATGTAGATAGATGGATGGAAAATTGCTTCATTCCCACGATTTAAACGAATTCTTTCCAGACATATTCGACAGCAACGGTTAGAACCTCATCATCATCTTGAACTATATACGACTGGGCAGTTGGGCACAGGACTAGACTCTCAGAATCAGAGGGGTTGGGCTGCGAAAGCTTGAAAGTAATTTGGCACATGAATTCGAAGATTAGCAATTTTCAATTTTCAAGTAGCACTTTTTTTAAGTAATTAGTGGTTATGAAACTACATACTAAAATATAATCATAATAAAAAGTTAGGGCGTCTGTGAGTTTTAGCTTTATATACTAGTATTGGACTGTGCCTAAATTATTTTGTACAGTGTCTTCTGACAGTCTTTTCTACGTTTTTGGGTGGGTAAAGTTTTTTTTTAATTGAACAGTCCAATGCCTCCCATATAAAAACTACTTTTGGTGCTTGGATTAGAAAGTTTTTGCAATTCCCCCAAGTAGAAACCAGTAACATCATGATTTTTGTTGGAAATATAATTTCCCAATGAGCGTAAAACAGCTTGTGAAAATATAAATTCAAAATTGTGGCATTGAAGTTGAAAACGAGTGAAGATTATCAAAAAACGCTGTACAGAGCAATTTAGGCACAGTGAAATACATAAAGCTAAAACTCACAGGCGCTCATTTTATTGTGATTGTATTTTTATTATATAGTGTCATAACCACTGACTATTACGTACAAAAAAGTGCTGCTTGAAAATTAGCATTCATTACAAAGATACACCAGATCAGGCATGCCCGGATTCTATCGTGGTCAGTCTTTACCTACTTTAATATGATTTAAATCAAATGAGTGTAACAATGATGCTTAGTTGCGGTAACACCGGAAAAGTAAGTATATAATAATACAAAAGAAACCTAATATCCCGCTTCAAATCAGTACGTTTTACTTATGTTAAGTTAATGGCCTCCCAAAACTTTTGGCCTAATTACACCTTTTCTAAGGTGCTTTTTTAAGCGCGGTGCAACCAATAATCAGGTGATTATCTTCCATTACCTGCATAGATAACGTTTTGTTTACTTTGCACCTCATCATAAAGATAAAAAGACTGAACTCTTTAAAGATCTAATTCTTTGTACCAATTTTTTGCGTTTTCTTTCGCTATTAATTCCTCACTAACTTACGGTACGGGTAAACACAATGAAACATGTCAAAGGAATTGTAAGGTATTGTTGTATGATAGTGTAATAACTAGAATATAGTAATGACCTTATTTTGTAATCGATTCGATACCTAAATCATCATCAACGTATATCACCAAAACCGCGCATTTGACCGATTACAAAACGTGTTTACTTAATCACATTCAGGTCAATCAATAAAACGGTAAAAGGTAAAAGTCAATATGCAATTGAAAATTTATGACACGTTTTAAAAAGACAGAGGCCACCCACTGGTAGATTACATTGCAGAATATTCTGATGAATTACAAGAAATTTTGCGAACACTGCCGGAACGCTCGCACACTTTCGCTGAGACAGTTTGGAGTCGCATGCCAGTATCACATTGTGCCAGGCAACCAGCATACGAGACCTATACATTAATATAGAGAATCTTCTCAGCCTGTTGATAATGGCCTCACTGCGAGGGACGTAGAGGCTCATCCATTACTGGTTACATGCGATATTACCGTAGCACAGACCACCCAAGAGGTATGGCCGTCGTTATGTCCTATAATCTTATCTCTCTGTAATGATCAGTATGCATCGAAACAACCGCAGCATAAAATGAAGATATCCACGAGCAGCTTTGGGAATCCGCAGGTGGCTCCACTTGATTTTAATGATACTTTCGATGTCCTTTGACCTTACTCTCACTCACCCAATTAGAACAAATGGTTTCGTTTCATTCTCATTGCACGGGTGTAATAAAATCCTTTTCAAACAACGTAATACAGCTGACTTGCCGCCTAATTTTATTCAATTCAGCGTGTCGTCTCACAGACGTCTCTAATTACATTTTTATAACTGTTCATTTTACAGCTAAAGAACGACAGACAAGTGGTCATAATAGAAACGAGATAGCTATCTTTATAATAGCATGCAATGAACCTGACCGAAACGGCGACCTTTGAACTTATAGGAACAAATCGATGTGTGCTAATAGCAATTGCGATACAGTACTGGAATGGGAACAGCATGCGTATCTCGAAATTACCTTGTGAAATATTACCGAAGATTGTAAAGGTACCATTCGTGCAAAACGTGCGTGTCATGTAGACATTTAGTTTCATGACTTTTTCTATTTCCGCAGTGACTCAAGTTACGTATTTAGGCAATTGTATGTATAGTTTGCTTCCTTGTCTTCTCAAAATAGCGGACAAAACCTTGGAGAACCAATTACAGTACTTTTAATAAACGTTCTACAAATATGCGGATGGACTTGAGTAAATATTGCACCTTATTTTCAATTAATTTTGAAACTACTCTTGAGTCGATGCGTCCTTAAGATCTTTACTGAGTTCATAAAAGTGTCATAATTTAATTTTCGTCACATAAGTGTTTGTTCACGAAGTAACAATATTTATTGAGCTCTCGGCAGTGTCAATGGCGTGCGATTCTCACGATTTCATCACGATGCGACTAAAAAATCTGGTGACTTGACCGTGACCTCTGTGATTAACTTACTTAAAAACACGTTAGAGATCATTTACTGCCTTCGAACCTGTTTGAAGTCATTTCCTGCTTGAAATTTGCATAGATAATCGTATATTTAACGCTTCATTACCAGCAACATTATGTTAAATTGGTTGTTTTAAAAAACAGAGCGACGCGCTGGCCTGGTCCAGACATCTCGTCGCCATCAAAAAACGATTCTGATGTTTGAATTTAATCAAATTAAACAAACATTGGTACTCACAAGTAGCAAAAAAAACTATTAGGAAAAACCCCTTCAGCCACTTTGGAAACCAAAGGTTCGAAACCAGTTTCGAAAACAGAATTAAGGTCACCTGAGGTAAAAGCGACTATGGGGTTATTGCGTTTATTTGAGTTATCTTTTAAACAGCGTGATTTACAACAGCTCCTGCCATCTAGTAATAGACACTTGAACTACTTGGAAAATAACCCGTAACATAGAGGGCGTCTCGGTGAATCGTTTTCAAGATGTCGGCAATTTTAAAATTTGGTACCACACCAGAGTTTAGCAGTGCTTGAGTTAGTGAACAAAATCCATTTACATCCTCATTTTTTTTAGGGTTTTGTTGTTTATTTTTTATTAAACACGATCAGTATAAGTTGGTTCACATGTCTGAATTTAAATTTTCATTAAAAATGCTACATTTTTAGAATTATTTCCATTTAAAATCTTTGCAAGTTATTTATGAAACTTTGCTAAATGCGTCAGTATCTTTGAGGTTATTGCGTCTATGCAACGCATTTACCCCAATGTCAGTGGTCAATAACCGTTTTTTTAATAATGTAGTTTTATCAATTTTTAACACATTTTTCATGTTAAGTAAGTATATTATTTTACCTGTAGAATGTTTCACTGACTATCGTCTAAATAATGTCACTTAATTAAACTTTTCATCTCACTCTTCAATCGTAAAATTTTCTAGTTCAATCGGTCGAATCGTAGAAATTTTTTTAAATAAAAAATAAAACTGCCTTAAAAACAGACACACAGGAACTAAAAAGCAAAAAAAAATATATAAAATAATAATTGAATCGGCTACAAAAACCGACTAACTGAGAACCTCCTCTTTTTTTTAAGTAGGTTAAAAAATGTTTGCAACCTCTGGTATTTAGCTTTGGATAAATGCGTCTGTAAATGAAGACGCATTTTCCCTAATTATACTATTTTTGGTCTCAGCTGATTATTCGCGCTTTGTGGTTCTTGTATTAATAATATCTTCTAGATTATTATATTGCGAACACGTGCCATGAAGTTTTGAGGCGAAATCCCAAACGTTAGATAATTATTTAAAAAAGATGCATTTTCCCAAATTGAGGTAATAGCGTCTAAAATCCCGTTTTTTAAAAAAATGCTTGTATATCTTTTAATTGTCGTGCAGCAAAAAAGTAACTTCAGAAATTTTAATGTTAAAGAGTTGTATAAAGCACAGAACGCAAGAGTATTTCAATATACTTAATACATACTTCATAATTTGATATTAAAAAAATATCAAAAAAACACAAAAAAACAGTGACGCATTTACCTCAGGTGACCTTATATTTCTTTTTCGGTAACCTGGTTTCGAATAAAGAAAAATAATTCTGTTTTCTAAACTGGTTACCTGTACAGAACATAGAATCTTCTTTTGAAGCTCATTCACAAATTTCAATTTCCCAAATTTTAATCGATACCAAAACCAAATCTACACAAAAGTAGGAGCTTCGCGTGAGCGTAGCTCCGTCAACACTGTGTCTGTGTCGATTCTGATTGAAAAAAAAACACTACTGTGAAAATAAACTTCAGTAAAAAACCAGAAGTCGATCTCTGATCCTAGTTTCGTGCAACAAAAATTGTTCTTTCGTAACTGGTTTCGTATAAGAACAAAATAGTTTTCATTCGAAACCAATAGGTAGGTACCGCCTTTTGTTTAACTTGTTTAATTTTGGCCTTTGTTATCGTAGATTCTTTAAAATATTATTATTAATAAAAGCATTTGACCGCGAAATTAATTGTTAAACCATGAAATCTAAGCAGCTAAGTACCTACCTATTACCTATCTATATACTAACTATTATCTAGAGCTGCTTGTTGCAATATCTGTTAACGCAACCCTTGACATCAGAATCTCTTCGTTGAATTTTAGATATATCATCAGTATCACTTTACCCATTAATAGCTACAGTGTGCATCGTAAACGTGACACTTTCGGAACCTGTACCTCTTCATGCTCTACAAATATACGAAACTTAACCGCAATGGTGTAAATAAAAACTATTGTTTCACTTAATATAGCAGACGCTATGAGCTGACGTTTATGTTCCCATTCTCAAATGCTTTGTTTACCCGCACGCCCTGAGCCATGCACGTGCATTATGTAGACTGCTAGATACTTAAGGCTGGATTGTACTCAAAACGAACTTAAAGCTCATATCCTTTCTACACTAACCTGCTGTCCTTGCTTAAGTGCGAAAGTATGAAGGGGACAGTGATAATATCGATTAGTGTTGGTTCCCTTCGTATGGTTCTGAGCATGCAACGTAGCACGACGTCGCCCGACGACTTTCCCACAACAGAACGTCGCCGCCCCGCGTGTTTGTGATTTACAAACATGGCCGCGATAATGCGCTGCGCCAGCGCAACCATCGACAAAACGGCAACTCATTGACGAGAAGAAATTACTGGGAACATATTTCGAACACTTATTAAAGATTTTGTCCATCATTGTTTCTCACGGTTATTCTTGTGTAGTACCCAGATAATTTCAACCGAACGTAGACAGAAAATTTTCCTGTAGGTATATCTACGAACAATACGAGTATTTATGCCTACTAGTTTATTATAATCTAGTTATCTAAAAGTACTCGTAAGTAATATAGTTAACAAAGAATGTTAAGTTAATATAGCTTGTTAACTAGAGAATGTATTGCGAGCTTTTTCCTATTACACAGGCGTTATTTCAATTTACTAACAATAAATAGAAAGCGTGCTTATTATAATTACATAGGCAACCGAGATGAAACTATTTTGATTCTAACGTCTCGGTCACAACATTCATTTCGAATTATCGATTACGTAATCTAGAACTAAATTTAGCACGGAAAGATAGGCAATCACAGACAGAAATCAATAAACCAATATAATATATTCAATGTTCTTTTTATTGTTTAATTTGGTTCCAAATTGATAATGAGCGGAGAAAAATGCTGTCCGATTTAGTTATATTGCAGGTAAATTGCAACAGATGTTAAGCATGCACCTCTCACTTGTCCAGGGTTGCCAACCTTTCTTACTGCAATAAACTTTTTGTTCTTTAGTCTTAGACAGTCCTAGATACCAACTACGAATACCAACTAGTTAAGAACGTTTGCTTTGCATGTTTTTGTAGTTTTTGCAAGTTTTACGACAAAAGATTTATAGTCACAATGTTATTGACCTGATTCGGTGCCGGAATTACAATAGGCGTATTTATCTCTTCCAAACGGTGTTCTAAGATCCATGGATTAAATACAGATGAACTGTATTAAGCTTTGTTCGAGAAACTTAAGAAAATAAACTGTGGCGTGCCGTCGTAACAGCTCGATTCACACCGAAACCGCAAGGAGCCTAAATTTTTTAATGACGTTAGTGATGACAAGTATGGCAAAACTTGTGTACCTACACTAACTCTGAGGAGTTGTATCCTAAGACTTACATAAGTCACGTTCCTCTCACTCTCTGGGTTGACTAGTGAAAATATTTACTCCATGCCACTGGTGTATGGGTGTAGACCAAAAAGTTGCACACCTGTTACAGCTGCGTTAGCAGGTAGTTAAAGTCACCATGAACTTTTTCCATTGTGATCCATGATAATTTTCGTGTCACAATGGAAAAAATTAATAGTAATTATAAATACCTGTTAAAGCAGCTTTAACAGGTGAGAAAATTTTTGGGCTTCACCCGTATTCGGTTCACTGTTGAAGTGCATAAAATCAATATCGCATAATATTGTTACGCATTGTTTTTTTTTGCCGAGAAATCGATATACCTAATCAGGCATTTAGGCATAAATTACTACGCATAACATTTAAAAACATAAACATTGAAAGCATAATCGTCACATAGACTAACATCAAACAGCATAAATTCAAAAAGCATAAATGTATTTACTCCTAAAAATTGTAATGTATAGTCTAATGTATAGTCTACCTAGAAATTGATTTAATGTCATTTGTAGCGCTTAAAACATCAAAGCCTATTTTCACTCACAAGTCAATATGACAATCAGCCTTATTGTTTTATTAAAATTGGTAAAGCACTTTCTTGGTCTACCATACAAATGTTATAGCAATAAAAATGCTATAGCAAAAATCATAATATGTTTAGGAACAAAAGCAAGGTGCGGACCTCCCTAATCCGCGTTGCTTAAGCGCTTCGCGCCTGGACAACAAACTAACTAACCTAACCTAATTTATGTTTAATAAAAATATGTCAAATAATTATTAGCCGTATAGTTAATATATATTAGTCCAATTAAAATTACTTATTCTTAAACCGTAACATGCTAAACAAAGTAGTGCCCAAAGTATACTATGCGACTGTACTATTATGCTAATACAAATTATAGGAAATTAATTATGCCAAATTAAAATAGGTTGAAAAAATGCAAACGAACGGGATCCCTATTCATTCAGTTATATTTTTAGGGTTCCGTAGCCAAAATGGCAAAAACGGAACCCTTATAGTTTCGCCATGTCTGTCTGTCTGTCTGTCTGTCCGTCCGCGGCTTTGCTCAGGGACTATCAATGCTAGAAAGCTTTAATTTTGCATGAATATTTATGTAAACCATGCCGACAAAATGGTACAATAAAAAAATCAAAATATATTTTTTTGTGTACCTCCCATAGACAATTTTCATTAGAATCGAGCGCCCCCCCGCCCCTTTAAAATCTAAAAAATATACCTAAACTTGGAATATTCCATACGAAATCCTTAGAAAAATATTACTTTATTTTTTCGTTATGTCTACGGAACCCTATTTCGGGCGTGTCCGACATGCCCTTGGCCAGTTTTGTTTTTTTTTGTTTCTGTGAATAGGCAACCTTAAAGCGATTATTGACTTGAGCAGTTATCGTACAGGTTCATACTG
This sequence comes from Choristoneura fumiferana, assembly GCF_025370935.1. NCBI lineage: Eukaryota > Metazoa > Arthropoda > Insecta > Lepidoptera > Tortricidae > Choristoneura > Choristoneura fumiferana. The sequence goes on along the minus strand of NC_133488.1, from coordinate 11,995,134 downwards.
TTTACTTTACCAATTTGAAGATAAATATAATATTTATTCGCAATATTCGTTGTCGATTTGCGTTGTCGGTCGTTTAGTAATAAATGCTAACTGATTTGCACTTAAATACTAGTAGTAGTTAATGCTCTTAGTGACGAATATTATTGTCACCGATGGTTGCAAAACCGAAATTCCTATCCTAACCCTACCATCCCTCTCACTGCAGTTTTTATTTCATTTATTTATTCAAGAAATAAAATATAAGTTCACAATAAGAGTATCTAGCTTAGGAAGATAAATAAAAAAGTAATAAGTAAATAAAAATACTTTAAAGATTTAAATACTTACTATGCGAGATCTTTTCCGTGCGTTTCGTATCATCCAAGTAAATTTCTCGTAGTGGGTGTTTTCATTTGTCTAGGAATTTCAAAGTGTACAGTACCTTATGATATTTAGGTATAAGAAGTAAATAAATATTATATTAGTGACTGACGCCCTTGCATGATAGAGCAATAGGTACCTACATACTGTGCAATTTCGTAGGTTTGCAGTCACCTGATAAACTAATAAGCCATTAATCTGACATCTTTAATTTGCCACATGTCTTTTATACACGATTTTACAACTTCGTATGTACCTAATACGTCACTATAGAAATATAGGTCGTAACCGGTTATACTGGATACGACCAGTTATATGGACTACTGGATGCAGTTATTCTTTTTTTATATTCCATTGTTGTCGGTCAGGAAGTAGCCAAAAAAAGCTAAACAACGTTTAATGTGAGTTAAATGAGTAAATATCATTTGAACTCGCCTCAGTTGATGTGCAGTGTAAGGCCAAACCTTGGTCCTAGTCATACCTGAAGTGTTACGTCGTTTCCGTATTCATTTTATGAACCCTAATGCTAAATCCGAAACCTTGACAATGATTTAATGTTGCTCTATTTTATTAAACATATGTATATACTATATTTTAAATAATATAATATATATAATAATATTAAGATATTTATGTAGCAAGAGGTGTAAGTGAAAGATGTACGCTTGAACGAAAAGTTTCAAGTGCCACTTCTAATGTAAACATATTTATGGCACATTTACAGGAAATATTATTCTGTAACGTGCAATTTAAACAAATATTTGTCACAATGTGTGATCATTTATCTAGGGAAGAAAGGTTGCAAACATAATTATGGAATATACAGTGAAAAAATGAAACTGTCGGGTCTCGGTCCCGATCCATACCGTCGTATGTCCTAAAGTCAAGTGCCATACCAATTTTGTCCTAAACGCTCTTGACATATCGTTCATTAGTCATAAAGATTATAAGCCATAATGTTTCTTATGTCCTAAGAGTCATAATCCATAATATTACATTACCTAATGCTCAAAATACCTAATTACTTTAGCCATAATATAACATGACCTAATGCCAAAATACCTAATTACTTTAGCCATAATATAACATGACCTAATGCCAAAATACCTAATTTGTTCTATACTAATATTATAACACAACATCTTATGTCCTAATGTAATGTTCGTCCTAATCATCATTAGCCATAACGCTTGTTTCTCTAAAACCGTAATTTTTTCAGGGTTGTTATAAAATAAACCTATCCTAACCTATACAGTTCTACAGAATGACCACTTCAAAATTTCTGGAATATTTACAGTTTCAGAAAAAAAACCGTTATGGCAAATGATGATTAGGACAAACATTACATTAGGACATACGATGTTATGGATCGCGAAAGACACCCGAACTGCGTCCCCAACGGAAACGAACTGCTACCAGAAAAGTAGGTTAGGTTAGGTTAGAACTGCGTCCCCAACTGAAACAAACTGCTACCAGAAAAGTAGGTTAGGTTAGATTAGAACTGCGTCCCCAACAGAAACGAACTGCTACCAGAAAAGTATATTTTATGACAAATGGTGTTTAGGGCAAACGTCGTTATGGCAAAAGATCATTATGACCAAAGTTATGACCAAAGTTATTACAAAAGACATTAATTCCAATATAGACACATGATTATGGCATTCACTATTAGGATATATATAAATAAATAAATTCAAGGTCCACAATGACGCCCAAATAAGCTTAGCTTAGGGTTAATTACCCAAGGGACCATTACATAGATAGAACATACTTAAATAAGATGCTTCAAGCTTATCGTAGGACATATGTTTATAAAACAGATGCTACACTAAAATTAAGCATATACTAAAAAGAGGCACTTACGTTAGGGAATAGTTGTTTAGCAAAAGATATTATGACCTTATTAGGAACATACAAAAACAAAAATATTAGGGATTCCAATGTAGACCCGAAACTGTCACACTTCGTCGCAAGTTTTGTTAACTTATTTAAATGTAAAGATATTGTTGGATTCATTGTATTATTTCGACTGTACCAAATCTCTGAATTAGTTTATTTATGACATTGTTCATGTTCATTAAATTATATCTATTTTAACAACTATCCTAAGCTAGAACACAAACAAATAACCCTAAAACATATCATTAAAATTATTCCTCTTAGGATTCCGATTTTATAAATTCCTATTAGATATTTTTAAGCTGAATTTAATTTCTAAGAAAGCTCAGGTCTTAATCCTCCTGACGTTTCTAAATTTTTAAGCTTAATTTTTTCTAAAACCCCCATGGACCAGGATGTCGGCACTGTTGACAATATTATCCGTGCCTAAGCAGCTTTATAGCTTGTGTCCCCGAGCAAAGCTTTTGACTTGCAAAGACGCTGCCGAAACGTTGTACGTTTTCCTTTTGACTTCCGAACCTGAAAAAGATGTTTACCAAGTCGATGTTCCTGAATGAAATTTATGAACATTATAAGGTTAATGTTGTGAATAAAAATTATGAAATCAGTTAATTAGTCATTTAATTGCAACACGACTTATTAGACATCTAACAAAAATAAAGTTTTCCTAACTTAATTGATAAGTTTTTCCTAAAACATAAATCGCCAGTTGCTCCTAAAACGTGATAAGTAAAATTACTAACCGTTTTAAAAATTCACTTATAAATAAAATACAACCTTATGAGGCAACATTTCACACTTTAGATTCACACATGACCAAGAAGGACAAGGCAGATAAACAAAATCAGCAAATTTACGCATTCGCCTGTCAAAAATCAATACAATAATCCGCAGATGATTTGCCCTTGACAGCACATGTTCTGCTCCCACAAGCACCAAACTTGCAAAACGAGCAAAATTAACCATTTTATCCGCCATCTTAATTTTGTGGCACCACGTGCGCTATTTTACCAATCCGCAAACTGGGACATGCGATGTAGTTTCGATGACCTTTCAGCAAAGCCACGAGTGTTTAAGGTCAACCTGTTTTTATAACATTTTAAAATGTAACGATTGTTAGCGAACTCTGTTTCTACACCGATTCATATCAAATATGTAAATAGATTATAAAGCAAAATAGATGGCAGCACTGGTGGTGTGGCTGACAGGAGGACGAATCTGTGGCACCAGCGGGTGACAAAAAAAAGAAGTTGTTCTGAAAACGGCGCGAAGAAAAGTGAAGGCAGGAGACCTAGAAAGCTTTGTAATATAAAATACGGAGAGTAAAGTGATTGCTGGCATTACAAATAGTGTTTTCTTCTATCAATTCAGAAGTGTGGCTACAAGAACCGAGATCAATCGGCCTGATTTACCAGATTCGAGGTGAGTTCCAGCTTTACACTTAAACAGTCCTCAAGCAAAACGTTTGTTTGTATCAAACGTGTTATTGTTATTTACAAACATAACGCCCAAGTCCAATCGATATCATAGTAGGAACTGTGATGTTAATTTGAGAAAAAGAACTAAGACGTACCTATAACGGCAAGATAAAATAGGTTATGAAGTCATAACATTTGTGTTAACAATGACGTATTTTTTTATTAAGAATTGAAGTACATTTTGATGTTTTAGCTAACAAATAACATGACATATGTATTTTTGTGTATTTTAACATATTTATTTTTATATAAGTATATGATGTTATAATGAAGATTTAAAGTACCTCGACAAAGCTACCTAGATACCGATACCTAGATTTACAATTCATTACTTATACCTATCCACAACAGATTATAAAACGATTATCTACTAATTTCTTAAAACAAAATGCGAGCAAACTCAATAGATTTCAACAAAGGCCCATAGTATACTATTATTTCGTACCGCATAGGTACACCACACGTACTAATCGAAAATAAATATGGATTTAGACGTTTATCCAGCTAGTTGATTTGTTCTACGAAATGTTGTTATTTCGGAATCACATCACAACAAAACGTTCGTATCAAGTAGGTACAATACAATATACCTATATATAGTTTAGGTATTTGCCGGTGAGATTTACTTATCCGTCTTTGATAGAATCCGTTACTGCATTCCTATAGTAACAACAAACACCGTTTGTAGCGAACTAAGACAATAATTGCTTTGCTCACTCGTTACGTTATGATATCTCTACAGGGTGCCCGCGAGCATTGCGAGAGATTATAATAACGAATTCCTGAGACTATAAAGAGTAATAAATAATATATGAACCTAGGTCGAATCATATGATTTTCTTCTTTTGGGCATAGGTTATTACTAGATACGACATTATTTGAAGTGAGCAATAAAAAAAAAAAAAAAAAAAAAAATACAGTCGGACGTACCGAAATGGGGTTGCCACCCGTATAATCCAGAATATATAATATTATTATGTTTTTTCCCCATAGGTATAGTTTAAAATTTTCGGAACAAATAAATTCCACTACTGAATTACTGAAACACTGTTTATTTATTTCCTATTGACTGTGACTTTAATCAGTTTAGAATATTTAGGAGAATAAATAAGTTAACACACAAGGTTACGATAACTATAATTTGGATAATAAAAGTGGCAACCCTAGACTAAAAAGATATACTTGTAGATTTCCAGATAAATACTTAACAAGAAAAATATAACTAAATAAGAAAGAAATAATTTTCTTTGTTTTGGGTACTGATTAGTGATGTCCGAACCGGGAACTCCTCCACTGGACATGAAGACAGACGCCGAGAAACCTCACCGAAACGCGAAAAAGAAAAAAAGTAACTCAAGTATCAGCAATGTGACTTCATCAATTAACATCAATAGCGACCAAACTGAGTCCAGGAGCAGGCATCGCAAGCGAAGAATTAGTTCGTCTAGTTCGAGTTCATCTAGCGGGACTGCGAGTTCGTCTAACGCGAGTTCATCATCATCACCGATACGAACTAAACGATCTCATAAACATAGGAGAGAAAAGAAACGAAGCCGTCGTTCAACTAAACGTGGACCAAATGAGAAGACGCGGGAAGAATCTTCAGTTCTCAAGCAATTAGTAACAGCTCTTGATAACAGGAGCCGCGCTCCGCATGGTCTTGGTTCACAAAATGTTATACCTGAATTTAATCCACAGGCTAAAAATCAGACAATAAAAGGCTGGCTCTCAAAAATTAACGAGTCTGCTTGTGTTTATGGGTGGTCTGAGCAGCAAACAATTTTTTTCGCGTTACCTCGTCTTATGGGGTTGGCAAGACGTTGGTATGATGGATTAACGAGCGTTAAGTATTCATGGGATGAATGGCAAGAAAAACTATTGCGAGCTTTTCCTTGTGAAGAAAACTACGCGGACCAGCTGGACGAGATGCTCGCTCGCAAAACCAAGCGAACCGAGACTTATGAAGAATATTACTATGATAAAATTCGCCTTATCAACAGATGCGAAATAACTGGACTCAAGGCAGTTGATTGTTTGACACAAGGAATATATGAGCACAACGTTCGCATGAATGCTCAAGGATTAGGTTTCAAAGAACCTGAAGAAGTGCTCACTTATTTTAGGAAAATATCTACTAAAAAGGAAGACTCTGCCAAAAGCGGCTCAGGTATTCGTGATCGTTTGACAATTGCACCGATAAAACGTCAACAAATCTCCACAGATAACACGAAGAAATTTACAGGTGGCAAATGTTTTAACTGCGGCGAAGCAGGACATCGCTACCAATCATGCCCGAAGGATATAATAAGATGCGGCAACTGTAAACGTATAGGTCACGATGCTGCCAAGTGTGGCAAGAACGTTTATAGTAGTAACAGGCCACAAACTGGGTCGACAATTATATCCAACAACGTAAGTAGAATAGAGTCAACGTCTAAGTTGTGTGAGAAGTACCTCAAGGATGTCATGGTAAACGAGTGTCAAGTAAAAGGTTTTATAGACCTAGGCAGTGAGTGCACGCTACTTAGTGACAAGGTCTCTACTGACTTCGTACAAAGTCATGACTATGAGGACCTACCTACATTGAAGGGGTTTGCAGATGGCACTCTCAAACCCAGTGCGCAGGCTTATGTACGAGTTCAGGTAGACGGCATAACTGAAGAAATAATTGCGTACATAGTACCACACCAAATGATACCTTATGGCGCGGGCATTCTCATAGGCCAAAATCTCACGGAATTACCAAACACGAGAGTTTATAAGACAGACACTGAGTTAATTTTGTTCAAAGCTCTAGACAAGCTAGCAGAAATAACTATACAAGAAACAGTAGATATACAAGGAGTGACTGCAGTGCCCGTCATTGCTCGAGAGTGTCAAGATAACGTAAGTCTACGTCTACACGTTTCGTCGGAGGTATGCCTAAAACCTGGATCGGAATACATTATTTTACCAGGATTATACTCTTTTGAGAAGGGATGTTCAAATATAATGATCATGAGTTTGACGACTACGATAGTTAAGTTGAAAAAGGGCCAGTTGATTGCTAGAGGAATATTATTACCAGAGTTTGTGTTCGATAAACAGAGCAAAAAAGAGAACCTGGCATCGAAAGAAGATTGTGTGAAGAACATTTATAGGATATCGGAACAAGGCAGCAAACAAATTTCGCCAGCGGAGATAAATACCGATAAGGAGCTGCAGGATCCTGTAAAAAATGAGTTATGCGAGTTGCTAAATAGTAACAGGGAATGTTTTGCGTTTTCCACTGCTGAACTGGGTAAGACCGATTTAACCGAAATGCACATAAGATTAAAGGATGATACGCCTGTCACATATAGACCTTACCGGTTGTCAGCCTCTGAGAGGGAAAAGGTTAAAACTATTATCGAAGACCTTTGCACTAACGGGATAGTGCGTGAATCAGAGTCTGAATACGCGAGTCCAATTATATTGGTTTCAAAGAAGAATGGAGACCCGCGTTTGTGCGTGGATTACAGAGCACTTAACAAGCGCACACACAAGGATAAGTACCCCATGCCTTTAATCGAGGACCAAATTGACAGTCTGTGTGGACAGAAGTTCTTCACCACACTAGACTTAACGTCCGGTTATCATCAGATACCAATTGCGGAAAGTTCAAAACACCTGACGGCATTTATAACCCCAGACGGACATTTCGAATATAATAGAATGCCATTTGGGTTATGTAACGCACCAGCTGTGTTTCAGAGACTCATACACAAAGTCCTAAATGCAAAAAAAATTCCCGGAGTTTTAGCGTACATGGACGATATCGTCGTGTCATCAAAAGACGTCACAGAGGGGATGTTGAAGCTGCGTCAAGTGTTGCAGGCACTTAGAGAAGCAAATTTAACACTTAATCTAAGCAAGTGTCATTTTTTTAAAACATCCATCGAATACCTAGGCTATGAAATTTCTGAACAAGGTGTCAAACCAGGACAAAGGAAAACTGACGCAGTGGCATCGTTTAAAAGACCTGAAAATGTCCACGAAGTTAGACAGTTCGTAGGACTAGCCAGTTTCTTTCGCAGATTTGTCCTCGGATTCGCTACAATCGCAAGACCTCTTACGTCATTGACCAAATCAAACGAGAAATGGATTTGGGGGCAAGCACAAGAAGATGCCTTTACGAAGATAAAAGAGATCTTGGTATCTCGACCAGTTCTAGCTATATACAATCCGGCATTGTTGACTGAGCTACATACGGACGCCAGTCAAACAGGTATAGGCGGAATTCTTATGCAGCGCTCTGATGAAAAATCTCCACTTCAAGTTGTGGCCTACTTTAGTAGGCAGACTACAGTCGAAGAGCAACATTTTCACTCATTCGAACTCGAAACATTGGCGGTTGTGGCATCTTTGAATCGCTTTCGCAGCTATCTCGTAGGAATAGACTTCAAAATCCTAACTGACTGTAATGCTGTTCGATTCACCTGGGCAAAACGTGACCTTGTTCCCAGAATCGCAAGATGGTGGTTACAAGCTCAGGAATTTAATTTCACAATTGAATACCGGCCTGGGACTCAAATGTCCCACGTAGACGCGTTAAGCCGCAATCCCGTTGACCCACCTGTGACAAACAATGTTACCTCTTTGCCCAGTTGTAATGTGTTTAAAATATCGGCAACGCCCAACTTAAATGACATACAACATACAGACCCCCAGTTGGTACTCATTAAATGCATACTTAATAATAGCTGCGACGAAGCAAAGGACATTAAAAACACTTATGTCTTAAAAGATGGCAAAATATATAGGAAGGTTGATGACGCTTTAAAGTGGGCCGTACCACAAGACGCGCGTTGGAAGATTTGCCATATGTCCCATGACGAATGCGGACATATGGGAATTGAAAAAACTCTTGACAAAATTAAACAAACGTATTGGTTCCCTCACATGGCGAATTTTGTCAAGAAGTACGTACGTTCTTGTATTCCTTGCGCATTTGCTAAGCAACCTACTGGAAAAAAGGAGGGATTTCTCCATCCCATCCCCAAGACCCCAATTCCATTTCATAGTGTCCACGTCGACCACCTGGGTCCGTTTATTAAAAGTAAAACAGGCAACACATACATATTGGCTATTATAGATGGATATAGCAAATTTATAATTTTAAAAGCAGTTCGAAATACAAAAAGCAAGACCTCCATTGCCGTCCTTCGTGATGTTTTTGGCATATTTGGTGCACCAAAATTGTTGATTTCGGATCGTGGGACCAGTTTCACGTCTAGTGAGTTTGCAGAATTTGCACGTGAACAAGAAATTAAACATATAAAGAACGCTGTTGCTATGCCTAGGGCCAACGGCCAGATTGAGCGGTATAACCGTTCTATTCTTGCATCTCTAATTGCCTTAACGCACGGAGAAGACGATAAAGACTGGGACACTCATATTAACACTGTCCAGTGGAGTCTTAACAATACCCTAAATAAAGGAATCGGAAAGACACCAACAGAAGTTATATTTGGTAAGCGCACTATCAATCTGGCCGAAGGACATCTCCATGATTTGTCTGAAAATGATGCCCCAGCTAATGGCACTTTGTTAGATAAAATAAGAGAAGAAGTGTCTCAAACTATTGAGGGCAACCAGGAGGAAATGGAGAAACGTTTTAATGAAAAAAGGCGGGTAGCCAAGGAATACAAGGAAGGTGATCTAGTCCTCGTGCAAAAACAGCTGAACAACCAAGGCGAAAGCAATAAGCTGCTCCCGCGTTATAGTGGTCCTTATAGAGTGACTAAAGTTCTTGGCCTAGATAGATACGAAGTAAGCAGTATAGAAGGCCACTCGAAGCGAAAATACCAAAATATATATGCGGCGGATAAGATGAAGCCTTGGGTAAGCTTCACTGTACCCGAGGAGAAGACTGATGGTACTATAATGGAAATAAGTAAAGATATGCTCATGGAGGGCGAGGACTCGGATATGGAGTAAGTCAACTACATAGTGGGAACTATTAGTAACTGATCTAAACTACCATGATTATTCTCAATAAAGCTCAAATTTAATATTAAACCAAGTTGATCTCAAAAAATGTATAATGGTTAAGTATACTATTTAATTACTTAGTTGAAACATGGTACGAATAACTTATTTTTTTTGTTGTTACTTAGGTGATAATGAGGCTGTTATTAACGATACAATATTAATTAAATTCATGAAAACAAAGTTTATCTCTTTAATTTAGTTAGCATCAAAAATATATCTATACCCGTATGTTTACCAGGAAATTCCCTTACCTAACCATATAGAGGTTCAATTTGATGGTTATCCCAATCAATCCTATGTTCAGATCTCTATTAAAAGTCGTCGTAAATCGCAAGGGACTTACTTGGTCGATTAGTACCTAACATATTTTTTTTTACTTAACAATTAGCTCTTAACTACAAACATCAACCTAATATGCTCGCAGTAGACAATAAATATACCTTATAAAATACAAAAATCTGTCTAAAATATATTATGTATTTCTATATTTTAAATAATACTTAAATCAATAAATAAACTGAATATCTACCAACATATTTATATATCTACCTACATTAAGAATGATTCTGCGTGGAGATTATTGTTACATAAGGTCATACGTCGGAGCGAGTGCACTACTGACGCCGTGCACGCTGAAACCACAGAGCGGAGGTCGTGCATGCTGCCCGTGACACTTTAATTATGAGTAGGATATCGAAGTGAGCGTGCTGTCGATGACTACTCATGATTAAGATCAACTACATCTGGATTGACCAAAGGCTAAATGTTAAGGGTCAACAGAGATCTGTAAGACGACGGGCGAACTTGATGCTGACACTATCCGTGACAGTTTAAGTAAAGGTAGGATGTCGAAGCGAGTGTGCTGTCGATGGCTACTGTTGATTCAATGACATTCGGATTCAGCAGAGACGGGTTGATGCCGGGGCGAGCGTGCTGCCGACACTATCCGTGACATGTTAATTAAGAGTAGGATGTCGAAGTGAGCGTGCTGTCGATGACTACTCATGATTCAACGATATAAACTGAGATGATGGTAAATGACAAGTGCCAAGGTTAGACGCCGGGGTGAGCGTACCGCCGACGCTACCCTTGACATTTTCTTTATAAATAGTATATCGAAGTGAGCGAACCATATACTGTACCATAGTTCAACCAAACCTGCTTGTTGGCTCTTCTGTCGGTGCTGCTAGGCGAAATAATCGACAAACAAGAAAGAAAACATCCGTGCTGTATTATTAACAGAATGGAGTTAACTAACTGTTTTCCTCGTAGAATAGGGTCATTCCACGGTTTCAGGACGGCCGATAGATTCGAAAATTGTCGATTAATTTAAAGCAGTTTTGTATTTTGTTCTGAGCTAAACTTAACTATACTCTATTTTTTTTTCTAGCATGATTTAAATGACACATGATGATTTTGTAACTGTGAAGCGTTAACAAGTTTTTTTTTATTTTCTCCAACAGAGATATGATTAATGTCGATATTATGATTCGTTTAATCTATGTACTGCTGAAGTTTTATATCATGTTGTCTGAGGTCAGACATTAGTCAGAATGGCCGAATGTTAGCGAACTCTGTTTCTACACCGATTCATATCAAATATGTAAATAGATTATAAAGCAAAATAGATGGCAGCACTGGTGGTGTGGCTGACAGGAGGACGAATCTGTGGCACCAGCGGGTGACAAAAAAAAGAAGTTGTTCTGAAAACGGCGCGAAGAAAAGTGAAGGCAGGAGACCTAGAAAGCTTTGTAATATAAAATACGGAGAGTAAAGTGATTGCTGGCATTACAAATAGTGTTTTCTTCTATCATAAATAACTTAACCAAATTAGAAAAGTTGAAAAATCCCGACATTGTCATTTAAAAGTTTAATATCTCAAAAAGGGCTGAAAATGCAACATAGCTAAGATCCACCGCAAGGAAACTGGCTATCATGTAAACCGCATTGAAATCTGTTTGAGACCTACGATGCCACAAACAAACAGATAAACATTGGCGTCAATCTAAACGGACTAACTAAAAGGTTGACTGGCAGAGATCCCTTCAGGGACAAGTCCGCTTTTGTACTTAGCACTTTTTTCACAATACACGTAACAACCTATTGCTTGTATTGTGCTTTTTTTGTAACATTTTTGTACATATTTCCTTTTTGTATAATAAAGAGTATAAACAAACAAACAAGCTCATAATACCCTTGTTTTTGT